>NC_133325.1:197480287-197788502 GCF_042186555.1 Aquarana catesbeiana
GCCCATCATATGCAGCCAACTGTGCCCATCATATGCAGCCTCTGTGCCCAGCAAATGCAGCCAACTGTGCCTAATATATGCAGCCTCTGTGCCCATAATATGCAGCCACTGTGCCCCCCCCCACCTACTCGCCCACCTGCTGTCTGCCCGGCACTTACCCCATCGTGGTGGTGGCTCAGGCAGCAGGTGATGACGGTGAGCTGTGGGACGGGTAGCGCAGGTCAGGCGATGGCTCCTGTGTCCTCCCTGTGCCTCTTCTTCCTGTTCTGCTAGGTGGCCAATGGGATCGCCTCTGCCTTCAGCCAATCAGGTGACCGGTATTAGATCCGCGCCTTCTGATTGGCGGAGAGGCGGTTCAGTGTTAGCAAAGCAAATATTTATTTGCTTTGCTAATACACCTGGGTGAACTGCGAGCGCAATGCTCTGCACTCGCAGTTCACATTTTTTTGAAAGCCTATTAGAGGCTAAGGCTCTAATCAGGTGCTTCAAAAAAACACACTGCTGTAATTCAGGTGCTCGGCATCCGAAAAGCGTCCAGATGCCTGAATAGGGGGTGGAATCTATCCATTTTACACAGAGGGGGTGGCTGAAGAGAGGGGGCGGCGCCTGTGGACGCACAGGCACTGCTCAGAATGTAGTTTTGAACTTTCCTCCAGTTTGAGGTCAAGTCCCCCGTGTTCTTGATTTTGGTTTCATATTGAAAACCCTGCCCTCTTGAACCTTATTCACCCCCTTGATGTATTTAAAGGTTTTATTAATGTCTCCCCTTTCCCTTCTTTCCTCCAAACTGTACATATCAAGTTCCAGAAGTTTCTCTCGATATGTTTTATCCCACAGACCTTTCGCAAATTTTGTTACCCGTTTCTGGACTTGTTCCATCTTATCAATATCTTTTTGTAGGTGAGGTCTCCAGAACTGGACACAGTATTCTAAATGAGGTCTCACTAAAGATCTATATAGGGGAATGAGAACCTCTTTCCTCCTGCTGGTGACCCCTCTAGTGACGCATCCTAGCATCCTAGAATTGTATTCACTTTTCCCACTGCCTGTTTACAATGTTTGCTCATTTTGCAAACATCTGAAATAAGTACCCCCAAATCTTTTTCTTCTGTAGTGCTAGCCAACACTGCTTCCAGAAAGCTGTCCCACTGGCCTAGGTAACACAGCTCTTGATTAAGTAGCTATTGAGCCATGAAATGTGTGGAGCTTCTCCTGGAACACCCTCTGCATCTACTGGTAACCTTTACATCCCCAGGCCAGCATTTGAATCACTCTTCACTTTCCAGCTGCATATGTTTTTCCCCTACAACACTCATGCTAGCATACCTTCCAACATTTTGAGATGGGAATGAGGGACACCGACTAACAAACATATGTAGGCATAGGACACGCCCCCTGCCACACCCCCTTAAAGAACTACCATTACTATTCCTTTATATTGGCTTTTAAAATGTACAAATGCAGCAATTTGGAAACTGGATGAATGGTTTAGCACTGGGAAACACTTACTGAAAGATAAAAAGTGCATTTTGTATACAACTATATAGATCAAACCAAAATGAGGGACAAATGAGAGGGAAAGAAGGACAGAGGGACATTGCTCCAAATCAGGGACAGTCCCTCAAAATCAGGGACAGTTGGGAGCTATGTGCTAGGTGTAATGTAGCATGTGTTTTATAAATTAGTGCTTAGGGGCAGAATGGAACTTGGCAACCCATCAAATTGTCCAATATGATACAACTGCCGTCTTCAGCCAACAACATTGCCTTTATTTATGATGTCATGACTTACCATAAAATAGTGGTAGTTTACACTGTATTTATAACACAATTGTGCAAATCGCCTGTCTGATTTCTACAATTTTGTGCTTAGTGAACACGATTTAAAGTGGTGTTCCGCCTGGGGAAAAAAAATGTCAACAGCTACAAATACTGTAGTTGCTGACTTTTAACCACTTCCCTACCCGCGTATAGGCATATGACGTCCACAGATGGGATCTCCCATCCTGGGTGGACGTCATATGACGGCCTCGGGTTCCCGACCGCCTAGGGGGCGCCCGCCGCGTTGCTGGGGACCCGGTGCGCGTGCCCGGCGGCCACGATTTCCGCCGGGCACCTGCGATTGCCCGTTAACCGGGCCGGACCATGGATCTGTGTGTGTAAACACACAGATCCACGTCCTGTCAGCTCAGAGGAGACCGATCTGTGTTCCCAGGACGGAGGAACACTGATCGGTCTCTTCCCCTTGTGCCCCTCCTCCCCCTACAGTTAGAAGCATTCCCTAGGAAACACATTTAACCCCTCCCCGCCCCCTAGTGGTTAACCCCTTCACTGCCTGTCACATTTACACAGTAATCAATGCAATTTTATAGCATTGATCGCTGTATAAATGTGAATGGTCCCAAAAATGTGTCAAAAGTGTCCGATGTGTCCGCCATAATGTCGCAGTCACGAAAAAAAAATCGCGATCGCCGCTATTACTAGTAAAATAAATAAATAAATAATTTTTTTTTTTAAATGCCATAAATCTATCCCATATTTTATAGACGCTATAACTTTTGCGCAAACCAATCAATATACGCTTATTGCGATTTTTTTTTTTACCAAAAATATGTAGAAGAATACGTATCGGCCGAAACTGAGGAAAAAATTTGTTTTTGTTTTTTTTTAAATTGGGATATTTATTATAGCAAAAAGTAAAAAATATTGTGTTTTTTTCAAAATTGTCCCTCTTCTTTTGTTTATAGCGCAAAAAATAAAAAACGCACAGGTGATCAAATACCACCAAAAGAAAGCTCTATTTGTGGGGAAAAAAGGACGTCAATTTTGTTTGGGTAGAACGTCGCATGACCGTGCAATTGTCGTTTAAAGTGCGACAGCGCTGAAAACTAAAAATTGGTCTGGGAAGGAAGGGGGTGGAAATGCCCTGTATTAAACCGGTTAATATATGAACACTTACCTGTCCAGGGAGCCCACAATGTCGGCACCCTAGCCAATTTTCGGGTCGGCTGTCGGTGCTGCCTCCGCTATTCGTCATAAGGGAAACCAGCAGTAAACCCTTTTGGTTTCACAGCCGATTCCCTATTGTGCAAGCTTGAAGTGCGCTGCGCTTTCTAATTGGCCCGGCAGCAGAGGAAGGAGGAGGGGGGGCCGAACTTCTGAGGGTCTCCCAGAAGTGTGGAAAGGTACCTGTCAAAAACAGGTACCCGTTCCCCCCTCCCCCATGAAAGGTGCCAAATGTGGCACCGAAGGGGGGGGGGGCAGATAAGCGGAGGTTCCACTTTTTGGTGGAACTCCACTTTAAGATCTATAACAGCAAAGAAACAAATGGCAGTAAATTTACATTCACAGTAACTGGTCAAGCAACTGTATCTAAGTATAATGATGACCTATGGTCACCCAGATAGCAAGCAATTATGCTGTGAGTTTTAAAATGACTTGCTAAGCTATTGCTAGACTTGCCAGGCTTCACAAGTTTTTTGCACAATTGCAGCAAGTCCGCATTGCATGACTCCAGATCAACTTTCTTTGCAAACATTCTGCAAGTCTGCTGCAAGTTCTGGTTCAGTTATGTTGTGTAATATTGATTCCACCACATGGATCACTGTGGCTTGCAGAGCTCTTACTGTAGACTCACCACTGCAACTTTGCTCTTGCTAGAGACTTGCCACGCACATTTTTTACAAATTGGAAAAGTGTCAACTAGAACTTGTGCTTCAAGTGCTCTGCAAGTGTACAACTTGCTAGTGAAAATGTACTGTAAGCAGGGCCGGTGCTAGACTATTTTTCACCCTAGGCAAGACCAGCCACTTGCGCCCCCCCCCCCCCCCCCCCCCAAAAAAACAACAACAAAAAAAACACACTGAATGGCTTTGTGCAGTGTCATTAAATAATAGCACAACACACTCTTTGATCACAGATCCCAGTGTGTATTGTGTGACAATATGACAGTGAACTTTCTAATTGTTTCACTGTGAACACCAGGGCCTGATTGCAAGTGCGACCTTTGCGACCCTGGCCGTTTGGCCTGGATTAAGAGCATCATGGGCCTGGTGCTGAGGATTTTGGTGGGCTCTGGATCATGAAGCCCCTTGCCCTGTATGATACATTAAAATTTTCTCTACAGCCCCGTCTTAACCATCACTTGTGCCTAGGCATTCTTTCCATCACCACCCATTGCACCTGGGACCCCTTTCCTCATCATCTACTGTGCCTGCAGCCTCCCTTGCCTTACCACCCACTGCACCCACAGCCCTCTTCCCTCACCACCTACCATGCCTGTAGCCCTCCTTTATTGCAGAAATACTACAGGAGATGGTCAGAGACTGCAGACATAGTACAGGAGATGGTCAGAGACTGCAGACATACTACAGGAGATGATCAGAGACTGCAGACATACTACAGGAGATGGTCAGAGACTGCGGACATAGTACAGGAGATGATCAGAGACTGCGGACCTAGTACAGGAGATGATCAGAGACTGTGGACATGGTACAGGAGATGGTCAGACACTGCGGACATAGTACAGGAGATGATCAGAGACTGCGGACATAGTACAGGAGATGATCAGAGACTGCGGACATGGTATAGGAGATGATCAGAGACTGCAGACATAATACAGGAGATGGTCAGAGACTGCAGACATAATACAGGAGATGATCAGAGACTGCAGACATGGTACAGGAGATGATCAGAGACTGCAGACATGGTACAGGAGATGATCAGAGACTGCAGACATACTACAGGAGATGATCAGAGACTGCAGACATACTACAGGAGATGATCAGAGACTGCAGACATACTACAGGAGATGGTCAGAGACTGCAGACATAGTACAGGAGATGATCAGAGACTGCAGACATACTACAGGAGATGATAAGAGACTGCAGACATAATACAGGAGATGATCAGAGACTGCGGACATGGTACAGGAGATGGTCAGAGACTGCGGACATAGTACAGGAGATGATCAGAGACTGCGGACATAGTACAGGAGATGATCAGAGACTGCGGACATGGTACAGGAGATGATCAGAGACTGCGGACATGGTACAGGAGATGGTCAGAGACTGCGGACATGGTACAGGAGATGGTCAGAGACTGCAGACATAGTACAGGAGATGATCAGAGACTGCGGACATGGTACAGGAGATGGTCAGAGACTGCGGACATGGTACAGGAGATGGTCAGAGACTGCAGACATAGTACAGGAGATGATCAGAGACTGCAGACATTTTACAGGAGATGATCAGAGACTGCGGACATAGTACAGGAGATGATCAGAGACTGTGGACATGGTATAGGAGATGATCAGAGACTGCAGACATAATACAGGAGATGGTCAGAGACTGCAGACATAATACAGGAGATGGTCAGAGACTGCAGACATAATACAGGAGATGATCAGAGACTGCAGACATGGTACAGGAGATGATCAGAGACTGCAGACATGGTACAGGAGATGATCAGAGACTGCAGACATAGTACAGGAGATGATCAGAGACTGCAGACATAGTACAGGAGATGATCAGAGACTGCAGACATAGTACAGGAGATGATCAGAGACTGCGGACATGGTACAAGTGTTTCCTAGGCTAGCAGTGACCAGTGTGTAAATACATTGATCACTGTACTATGTGTAAACAGGAGTTTACAAGATATAACAATGTGCCAAAAAAACAAAAGTCATTTCTCAAGCACAGGAGGACAGTAAGCCTCGGTTCACACCAGAGGCGGCACGACTTGCAGGTCGCCTCACCGAGGCGACCTGCACACGACTGCCCGGGCGACTTGCAAAACGACTTCTGTATAGAAGTCTATGCAAGTCGCCCCAAGTCGCCCCCAAAGTCGTACAGCAACCTTTTTCTAAGTCGGAGCGACTTGCGTCGCTCCCCTTAGAACGGTTCCATTGTACTGAACGGGACGCTACTTGTCAGGCGACCTAGGTCGCCTGACAAGTCGTCCTAGTGTGAACCGAGGCTTAATGGTTAACAGGTCTGAGAAGCTCCTCCCAGCCTGACCAGATAATGTCTTCAAAGATAACAAATAAAAGGTCAAACAAATCCTGGATGGAATATATAGCTAAAGAAAGAGCTGAAGTTGCAGTGTCTTGCAGAAGTCTAATCAGCATTCTCCTGTCCTGTGTTCAGTGTAAATAAAAACACAGATAAGAAGCAGTGTGAGAAGACGGAGGGGAATCCCTCCATCAGTGTGATCACCGCATATTCTACACACAGGATGGGAGAAGGAGAGCACACTGATCAATTTCTGCAGCCAGCAATGCATTGTGACATGTTTGATCTCATACCTTCTTCATCATACTCAGGTATGTCGGATCCTCTCCATCCCGCCCTGCTCTGGCCACTAGCATCTTCTAGTCAAATGTGGCGGGCTGGGCAATTTGATTGGCTAAGGAGGTAGTGGGAGGCGGAGCAACTTAGCAGTCACGCCCTCCCACTCAGAAGAGCAGCGCTATTGGCTGCCTGCCCTGTTACACAGACGTCCCTCTCCCTCCAGCATGTGTGAATGTGAAAGCCGATGGGAGGGAGAGGGGAGAAGCTGCACGCCGCACTGCAAGGCTACCACCCGCACGCCTGCCGCACCGAACTCCTTGCTGTCTGGGTCCCCTATCAGGGGCTCTGCCGGGAGCTTGGGGGGGAGGCAAGGGTCAGATGCGCCCCTAAGCGGCAGTGCGCCCTAGGCGGCTGCCTAATTCGCCTAGTGGGTGCACCGGCCCTGGCTGTAAGTTAAGAGACTTACAATTCAACACTGCCACAAATTTGTGGCAAGTTATCCTTGCTATCTGGGCAGTGCCAGGACAAGGTCACCCGGTATCCAGGGCAAAAGTGGGAAAATGCATCCCCCAAGTGGGGTGATGCCACTGAAAGGAAAAATTGGCCCTGCCCCGGGGGTCTCACTGGAAGAAAAAATGCCCCTGTATCGGTAGTGTCACTAGAAGGAAAAATGTCCCTGCGTCAGTGGTGTTGCTGACGGGAAGAAATTGTATAAATGCTGTAGGCATGAGTGCCTAGGCACCCATACATATCAGGAAGGGTTTTTTTTGGAGTGTAGGGACTCTGTGTATACTGAATTATGAACATTTAAGCCTCTCTGGCCAACCAATAGGAGGTTTATTACCAGTGGTGCATGCTGGTGGAGGATATAAATATTTGGGGTGACTTTCTAGAATCTCTCTTTCCTGATGGGCATTGCCAAAGGACGCTCTGTGTTGAAGGCTTTTCGCCTGGAAAGGGCTTTTTTTTCAACCGGAATGTGGTGGAACAGAGTTTTGCCACCTCTGGCTGGCCATGTGCTTTAAGCTGGGAGCGCTGAGCTGTGTTTACAAAGCCCAGTGCTCCCAGCAGCTCACACTGAACTCTCTTTCTGGGAGTTTGGGGTATCTCAGATCCAGAGATAAGTGATTTACAGTATGAGTATTCCTGTGAGTCCACTATAACCCTTATTCCTTCACCATAAATTGTTACAAAGAATTTATTAACCGGTTCAATACAGGGCAATTTCACCCCATTCCTTCCCAGGCCAATTTTTAGTTTTCAGCGCTGTCGCACTGTAAACGTCAATTGCGCGGTCGTGCGACGTTGTACCCAAAAAAAATTGACGTCCTTTTTTCCCCACAAATAGAGCTTTCTTTTGGTGGTATTTGATCGCCTCTGGTATTTGATCGCCTTTTTATTTTTTGCGCTATAAACAAAAGAAGAGCGACAATTTTGAAAAAAACACAATATTTTTTACTTTTTGCTATAACAAATATCCCAATTTTTTTTTTTAAAAACAAATTTTTTCCTCAGTTTCGGCCGATACGTATTCTTCCACATATTTTTGGTAAAAAAAATCGCAATAAGCGTATATTGATTGGTTTGCGCAAAAGTTATAGTGTTTACAAAATACGGGATAGATTTATGGCATTTTTAAAAAAAATATATTTATTTATTTTTTTAGCGGCGATCGCGATTTTTTTTCATGACTGCGACATTATGGCGGACACATCGGACACTTTTGACACATTTTTGGGACCATTCACATTTATACAGCGATCAATGCTACAAAATTGCATTGATTACTGTGTAAATGTGACAGGCAGTGAAGGGGTTAACCACTAGGGGGCGGGGAGGGGTTAATATGTTTCCTAGGGAATGATTCTAACTGTCGGGGGAGGGAACATACAAGGGGAGGAGACCGATCAGTGTTCCTCCGTTCTGGGAACACAGATCGCTCTCCTCAGAGCTGACAGGCTGTGGATCTGTGTGTTTACACACACAGATCCACGGTCCAGCCCGGTTAACGGGAAATCGCGGGTGCCCGGCGGACATCGCGGCCGCCGGGCACACGCACCGGGTCCCGAGCAACGCGGCGTGCGCGCGCGCTCCCGGCGGCGCGCGCGCACCACCTAGAGGGCCAGGAATCCCAGGACGTCATATGACGTCCACCCAGAATGGGAGATCCCATCTGTGGACGTCATATGACTATGGCTGGGTAGGGAAGTGGTTAAAGCGGGATTCCACTCAAATTTTTAACTTAATCTTTCCCCCTTCAGTTAATTGCATAGATGTTCAAATGCCACATGAAAAATTTTTTATCACTGTAATTACCTTTATATTGTACTTTATTGTGGCACTTCCTGTCTCTCCTCCCATGGGATTGGGCGTTTTTTTATTGCCTTTCCCGGGCTCCACACTGTCTCCTGGGAGCTTAGTGTCAGGCTTCCCAAGATTCAGTGCGGGAACAATGATCATGCGCGTGAACAAGCTGTGAATGAACAGCATTCACCGCATTCAGGAAATCAATGCTTGTGGGCTTCACATGCCCACAAGCAAGATGGAAACAGCCAGCATCACATTTTTTAAGTTATTCTTCAGTACGAAAACAGACAGAGGTGGAAATATTACACCCAAACTGTGAGTATTATTTTGGGGTTAGCAAAGTGTCTCAATGACCTAAAAAAAAAAAAAAAAAAAAAAAAGATTGGTCACCGGACTCCCGCTTTAAATTATAGAATAAAAAGAAAATTAAAAGAGACTTTCCTGCTGTCCTGCTAGAGGGTACATCCAGGGGAAGCAAAGCAGGAATCCGGTTGTTATGACTAAAGCTCCTGAACTTTGCACTCTGTATGTAGCACACTCCTGAATCCTGCACTTTGTACATAACGCACTCCTAACCACTTCAGCCCCGGAAGGATTTACCCCCTTCCTGACCAGAGCACTTTTTACAATTTGGCACTGCGTCGCTTTAACTGCTAATTGCGCGGTCGTGCAATGCTGTAACCAAACGAAATTTGCGTCCTTTTCTTCCCACAAATAGAGCTTTCTTTTGATGGTATTTGATCACTTCTGCGGTTTTTATTTTTTGCGCTATAAACGGAAAAGGACTGAAAATTTTGAAAAAAAATGATATTTTCTACTTTTTTATTTGATATAAAAAAATCCAATAAACTCAATTTTAGTCATACATTTAGGCCAAAATGTATTCGGCCACATGTCTTTGGTAAAAAAAATGTATATTTATTGGTTTGCGCAAAAGTTATAGCGTCTACAAACTTGGGTACATTTTCTGGAATTTACACAGCTTTTAGTTTATGACTGCCTATGTCATTTCTTGAGGTGCTAAAATGGCAGAGCAGTACAACCCCCCCCCCCCCCCCCCCAGCTCTCATTTGTTTTTGAAAATGAAGAAAGACAAGAAAACATTTTTTTTTCTTTTTTTCAATTTTCAAAACTTTGTGACAAAAAGTGAGGTCTGCAAAATACTCACTATACCTCTCAGCAAATAGCTTGGGTTGTCTACTTTCCAAAATTGGGTCATTTGGGGGGGGGGGGGGGGTTGTGCCACCTGGGTATTCCATGGCCTCGGAAACTGTGATAGGCAGTGAAGAGTGAAATAAAAAATTTACGCCCTTAGAAAGCCTGAAGGCGGTGCTTAGTTTTCGGGGTCCCGTACGCGGCTAGGCTTCCAAAAAGCCTCACACATGTGATATCACCATACTCAGGAGAAGCAACAGAATGTATTTTGGGGTGTAATTTCACATATTCCCATGGCATGTTTGAGCAATATATCATTTAGTGACAACTTTGTGCAAAAAAAAAATGTGTCTTTTTTCCTGCAACTTGTGTCACAATATAAAATATTCCATGGACTCGACATGCCTCTCAGGAAATAGCTTGGGGTGTCTACTTTCCAATATGGGGTCATTTGGGGGGGTTTTGAACTGTCCTGGCATTTTATGCACATTTAGAATGTCACACATCACCCACTCTTCTAAACACTTGAAGACAAAGCCCTTTCTGACACTTTTTGTTTACATTTTTGCAAGAAAATTACTTTGAACCCCAAACATTATATATATATATATATATATATATATATATATATATATATATATATATTTAAAGCAAAGGCCCTACAGATTAAAATGGTGGAAGTTTCATTTTTTTTTTCCACACAGTATTTGCGCAGCGATTTTTCAAACGCATTTTTTTGGGAAAAAACACACTTTGTAAAATTTTAATCCACTAAAACACACTATATTGCCCAAATGTTTGATGAAATAAAAAAGATGATCTTAGGCCGAGTATATGGATACCAAACACGACATGCTTTAAAATTGCGCACAAACGTGCAGTGGTGACAAACTACATACATTTTTAAAAGCCTTTACAGGTTACCACTTTAAATTTACAGAAGAGGTCTACTGCTAGAATTACTTCCCTCGATCTGACCTTCGCGGTGATACCTCACACGCATGGTGCAATTGCTGTTTACATTTGACGCCAGACCGACACTTGCGTTCGCCTTTGCGCGAGAGCAGGGGGGGAACAGGGGTGCTTTTTTTTTTTTTTCCTCTTTATTATTTTTTTTGCTTTTTTATCTTATTTTTAAACTGTTCCTTTCATATTTTTTTTTTTTATCATTTTTATTGTTATCTCAGGGAATGTAAATATCCCCTATGATAGCAATAGGATAGTGACAGGTACTCTTTTTTGAAAAAAATTGGGATCTATTAGACCCTAGATCTCTACCTCTGCCCTCAGAGCATCTGACCACACCAAGATTGGTGTGATAAAATGCTTTCCCAATGGCGCTGTTTACATCCGGCGAAATCAAAGTCATGATGTCAGGGATACCCTGTGACAGGACAGACACTCAGGCGTGCGCGTGTGCGCACACATGTTCCTATGGGAGCGCGCTGTACCAGGAAGGGTGCGTGAGCGCGCGCAGAGTCACGAGGCAGGCGCGCGTGTGCGAGAGCACGCGGCAGGCGCGCGTGCGTGCACTGACTTGGCTTGGCGCCAGTTCCCCTTTAAAAAGCTAGCAGCTGCTCTGGTACAGTGCGGTCTGTTCTGCAGTCTAAACCTGAGTCTGATCCTGAACCTGCTGTGTTACCTGACCTTGCTTCGATTGACTACTGCTGCCTTCTCCTCTCCTGACCCAGCCTGCTTGACCTTGCTACTTCTGAAACTATTGATCTCCTGTTGCCGAACCTCTGCCTGCCTGCTGACTATCCTTTGCCTGCTGATTGTACTACCTGTTGCCCGTTCTGACCCGGCTTGTCTCACTCTACTCAGTCCGTTCCTGATCCAGCTCCGCCTAGATCCAGGGATCGCTGACCCGCACCTATTCCATTGGTTCCTACTGCTTCTGCTACCAGTCCGTCCGGTGGATCACCTCTACCACCTGCATCAGCTACCACGGATCATACAGGCACTCCTACCTCACAGCGCTCCTGTACCACTGTTGCAACCCCAGTGGTCCCCGTGCCAGGGCTGTAAGAGAGGTCTCCTTCTACAGTTGGGCTCTGATACCAGGTACGTGACAGTATCAGACAGCCATGACTGAGCCTACAGAAGGAGGCTCGCAGATGGAGGAGGTGGGCCGCCACCTTGCGACCCTCACACAAGCTGTACAGTCCTTACATGAAGGGTACCTTAAGTTGGAAGGACAAATACAGACACTCCCTGTCAGCTTAGTTTAAGTATCCTTCACTGCACCTCCACCTGAGCCCAGAGTTCCTGTTCCTGAGAACTTCCCCCTTGTTTCCTGTCATCCTGGGTTTACCTTGGCTCCAGGCCCATAACCCTCAGACTAACTGGTTGTCCGAGGAGATCAAGTTTTCATCACCGTATTGTCTGAAGCATTGTCTCCCAGGATCTATGAGTACGTCGGCAAACCTATTCTGTATGGACTTTGATCAAGATGTTCTTCAATCTGTACCCAAACCCTACCACCAGTACCTTGGCGTCTTCAGCAAACAAGGACCTGATAGCTTGCCATGCCACCGCCCATATGACTGTCCAATTGATCTCTTGCCCGGAGCTGCGATTCCATTTGGTCGTGTGTTTCCATTATCAGAGCGAGAGCAAGAGGCATTGAAAGAGTATGTTGATGAGAACCTCAAGAAGGGGTTTATCCGCCCTTCCACCTCCCCAGCAGGAGCAGGGATATTCTTCGTAACCAAGAAAGACCACTCTCTCTGCCCTTGTGTGGATTATCAGGAGCTAAATAAAGTTACGATTAAGAACCGCTATCCCCTGCCTCTAATGACTGAGTTGTTCCAGAAACTGAGATCTGCAACCATTTTTACTAAACTGGACTTGAGAGGTGCCTATAACCTGATACGTATCCGAAAAGGGGATGAGTGGAAGACGGCTTTCCGCACCAGATTCGGGCACTTCGAGTATCGGGTCATGCCCTTTGGGCTCTGCAATGCCCCGGCCACCTTCCAACACTTTATTAACGATGTGTTCCGAGACCTGTTGGATATCTTCGTAATTGTCTACTTGGACGATATTTTAATCTTCTCTGGTTCCCTTGATGAACACAGAGAGCACGTCAGTATTGTGTTAGGTCGACTCTGTCAACACAAGCTGTATGCAAAACCGGAGAAATGCGAATTTGACCGGCAGAGCATTACATTTTTGGGACTTGTAATTTCTACAGCAGGAATTGAAATGGACCCCCAAAAGGCGTCCTCCATACTAGAATGGCCTGTACCCACAGACAAGAAGGGGGTACAACGCTTCGTAGGTTTTGCAAACTTTTATAGGAAGTTCATTAAAGGGTTCTCTGCCATCATCACCCCAATAACACAACTAACCAAACAAAACCTACGATTCTGCTGGAACTCCGAGGCACAAAGTGCCTTTGAAACACTGAAGAAACTTTTCACTTTGGCTCCTATCCTCAGCCACCCTGACCCGTCCTTACCATCCTCGAAGTAGATGCTTCCGAAACAGCAGTGAGGGCAGTTTGTTCCCAACGTCAAGGGGTTAAGGCCTTGATGCACCCTGTGGCCTTCTTCTCACGGAAACTTTCTCCAGCAGAAAGAAATTACGATGTAGGAGATCGTGAGCTGTTAGCCATCAAAGCAGCACTGGAGGAGTGGAGATACTTGTTGGAGGACGCTAACCATCCCATACTGATATATACGGACCCTAAAAATCTAGAGTATTTAAGATCTGCCAAGAGACTGAAGCCACGACAAGCTTGTTGGGCTCTGTTTTCTACTCCACTACTTTTTTTTCTACTTTTTCCTTTCACATCACCTACCGACTTGGATCAAAAAATACAAAACCGGACGCTCTATCTCATATGTACGATGACCACAAGGACTTGACAACACCAGATACCATTCTGTCTACAGGGAACTTCCTACTTCTGCAGACGGATCTTTTGTCACAAATCAAACAAGCTTCCATGAACATCCTCAGCCCCCCTTGAGTGACTCTAACCTCTAAAGATGGTCTGCTTTGGAAAGGAGGCAAGATTTTTGTTCCTGAGAGTGTGCGTGTAGGGGTCTTAAAGATGTTCCATGACCATCAGCTGGCAGGCCACTTTAGCATACATAAGACTCTTGAACTTGTACGACGTACCTTTTGGTGGCCTGACCTAGAAGACTTCTGTAAGAAATATGTGAATTCATGCTCTGTTTGTGTTCAGAATAAGACAGCGAGAAGTAAGTCCTGGGGCCTGTTGAAGCCTCTATCCATTCCTGATAAACCGTGGCAGATGATCTCTATGGACTTTATAGTGGAACTTCCACCTGCTGAAGAATGCACGGCAATCTTTGTTGTAGTGGACCGATTAATCAAGATGGCCCATTTTTTTGCCCTTAAAGAATACCCCATCTGCTATGGAAACAGCCCGAGTATTCATTAAGGAAATTGTTAGATTACATGGGGTCCCTGCAAACATCACGTCTGATCGTGGTGTACAATTCACCTCACGCTTCTGGAGAGCTTTATGCAAAGTGTTGAAAATCGAGTTGGCATTGTCCTCAGCATACCATCCCCAAACTAATGGGCAAACTGAGAGGACTAACCAAACGCTCGAACAGTACATCCGGTGTTTCACATCCTTTGCTCAGGATGACTGGGTATCCTTACTGCCACTAGCAGAATTTGCCTATAACAATGCCAATCACTCAGCTACAGGTCAATCCCCTTTCTTCTATAATTATGGTTTCCATTTATCATTTTTGCCTGATTTCATTCCAGAGTCTACAGTTTCAGCAGTACAGAATACCATGGATTTCCTCAACCACAATAATAACATCTTGCAGGAAGCAATGGCCAAAGCGCAAGCTGACAACAAGAAGGCTTTTGATAGGAAAAGGAGAGGAGAACTGAACCTACAACCGGGTGATCAAGTATGGCTTTCCACAACCAATCTTAAGTTGAAATGTCCATCGAAAAAGTTGGCACCCAAATTTACTGGTCCCTTCCCGGTGAAGAGGAGGTTGAATGAAGTATCATATGAACTGTCTCTACCTGACTCATTTAAGATACACCCTATATTCCTTTCCCCGACAGAGGACCTAAACCACCGGAACCTGTTTTGATTAATGGAAATAAGGAGTATGAAGTGGAGGCTATCTTGGATTACAGGAAAAGGCGGAATCAGGTACAATTTCTGGTTAAATGGAAGGGATACGACCTGGAGGACAACTCCTGGGAGCCCGCATGCAATATCCATGCAAGAAGGTTAGTTTGTGCCTTTTTTCTTGCTCACCCTGATAAAAAGAACCTGTTGGGCACCCGGAGGTTGCCCCTTGGGGGGGCAATGTCAGGGATACCCTGTGACAGGACAGACACTCAGGCGTGCGCGCGTGCGCACACATGTTCCTATGGGAGCGGGCTGTACCAGGCAGTGGTGCGTGAGTGCGCGCAGAGTCACGAGGAGGGCGCGAGTGTGCGAGAGCACGCGGCAGGCGCGCGCGCACTGACTCGGCTTGGTGCCAGTTCCCCTTTAAAAAGCCAGCAGCTGCTCTGGTACAGTGCTGTCTGATCTGCAGTCTAAACCTGAGTCCGATCCTGAACCTGCTGTGTTACCTGACCTTTCTTCGATTGACTACTGCTGCCTTCTCCTCTCCTGACCCGGCCTGCTTGACGTTGCTACTTCTGAAACTATTGATCTCCTGTTACCGAACCTCTGCCTGCCTGCTGACTATCCTTTGCCTGCTGATTGTACTACCTGTTGCCCGTTCTGACCCGGCTTGTCTCACTCTGCTTAGTCCATTCCTGATCCAGCTCCGCCTAGATCCAGGGGTCGCTGACCCGCACCTATTCCACCGCTTCCTACTGCTTCTGCTACCAGTCTGTCTGGTGGATCACCTCTACCACCTGCATCAGCTACCATGGATCATACAGGCACTCCTACCTCACTGCGCTCCTATACCACTGTTGCAACCCCAGTGGTCCCCGAGCCAGGGCTGTAAGAGAGGTCTCCTTCTACAGTTGGGCTCTGATACCAGGTATGTGACACATGAAATGCTCGTAGCTTCCGGTTTCTTAGGCCATAGAGATGATTGGAGCAATTCTGGTCTCTGATCAGCTCTATGGTCAGCTGGCTGAATCAGGTTCCCTGTTGGGACAGGAGAGCCAGAGAAAACCATGGAAGACGGTGGGAGGGAGGGGGGACATTCCCTCCCACTGCTTGTAAAAGCAGTCTAGAGGCTAATTAGCCACTAGGATTGCTTTTACATGAAAGCTGACCGCTGGCTGAAAAGAATGATACCAAGATGATACCTAAACCTGCAGGCATCATTCTGGTATAACCACTCAAAGTTCAGCAACATACTAGTACGTTGCTGGTCCTTGTTGGGCATATATTGTAATTTTTTTTTTCATGCAGCCTGTGGGCTGAACAAAAAAAAGAGATTGATCGGTGGGTATGCCCACCATTAGAATGCCTCCCTTCATCCACCCACTTCTAATGATGGGCATACATGCACCATTTGTATATGCCGAAGCATGGGGGCATCCACCCCAAAAGTTAGGAGCAAATCGCTCCTCCGCCCCTGTTGCCCCCATGCTTCGGCATATATGCTCTTTTTTTTAACTGTGGTGGTGAAATCACCTCCGACAGTGCTGGAGTCACTGGTTGATGTATCGTGGGAGCAAATGCTGTTGCTGTCAAGATAAATAAATCCGCACTGCAACTGAATGGTGTACCTGCTAAGCAAATGATGGTTAACAATAAAACAAAATAACATTACAGTATAACAGTAAGACTTACCATACCTGCAAAGCAAATACAAAAAAACATAGTAAGTCCTCATGCACACGGACGTTTTAAAAAACGAGCTGTAAAGCTAGGTTCGATGCCTGGAAAAACCGGCGTTAAAAACGCGATTTTTACCGCGTTTTGCATTAGCGTTTTTGCGCGTTTTTGCGCGTTAGCGCTAAGTAGCGTTTTTCAATGAAAAACACATCTCTCAGCTATATACACTCCCAAATTTCCCACAATGCCACAGAAACCAAAGAAAATATGTTAATGAGCATGTGTCGGTGCCATTTTGGTAGGAGAGAGAGAGAGGAGAGAGTGTTTCAGAGTGTTTCAGAGTTTTCAGTATATTTCAGTATTTTTCAGTATTTTTCTGAGAAATATGGATCCTGTCATGCAAAAGATCGATGAGGCAATCCTTCTGATTGTGTTGCGGAGGCAGAGGAGAATGAGACAGGAGGAGGAGAGAAGCAGCAGACGTTGATTTTGGGTGCATCCAATGGTATCCAATCGGTTTTCTACGGGGTACTTTGGCAATATTTATTCCCAACTGCGCTCATATCCAACAAAGTTCTTCAACTTTACAAGGATGTCAGTGCCGCTCTTTGATGACCTGTTGGAGAGGCTCAGGCCAAGGCTCACAAGGATGGACACTGTGATGCGTAGCTCTGTGTCACCGGAGGAACGGATGCTAGTGACACTCAGGTAAGTGAATACACATATGGGAGGAGGGGCTAGGGTTACGGTTAGGGGGTTAGGGGTTAGGGGTTAGGGTTAGGAGTTAGGGTTAGGGGTTAGGGGTTAGGGTTAGGGTTAGGGGTTAGGAGTTAGGGTTAGGGTTAGGGGTTAGGAGTTAGGGTTAGGGGTTAGGGTTAGGAGTTAGGGTTAGGGTTAGGGGTTAGGAGTTAGGGTTAGGGGTTAGGGTTAGGGTTAGGGGTTAGGGTTTAGGGTTAGGAGTTAGGGTTAGGGTTAGGGTTAGGCGTTAGGGGTTAGGGTTAGGGGTTAGGGTTAGGGGTTAGGAGTTAGGGTTAGGGGTTAGGGTTAGGGGTTAGAGTTAGGGGTTAGGAGTTAGGGTTAGGGGTTAGGGTTAGGGTTAGGAGTTAGGAGTTAGGGTTAGGGGTTAGGGTTAGGGGTTAGGGTTAGGAGTTAGGGTTAGGGGTTAGGAGTTAGGGGTTAGGGTTAGGGTTAGGGGTTAGGGTTAGGGTTTAGGGTTAGGGTTTAGGTTTAGGAGTTAGGGGTTAGGAGTTAGGGTTAGGGGTTAGGGTTAGGGTTAGGGTTAGGGTTTAGGGTTTAGGGTTAGGGTTAGGGGTTAGGAGTTAGGGTTAGGGGTTAGGGTTTAGGGTTAGGGGTTATGGTTAGGAGTTAGGGTTAGGAGTTAGGGTTAGGGGTTAGGGTTAGGAGTTAGGGTTAGGGGTTAGGAGTTAGGGTTAGGAGTTAGGGTTAGGAGTTAGGGTTAGGGGTTAGGGTTAGGAGATAGGGTTAGGTTTATGGGTAGGGTTAGGACTTATGTTTATGCTTTACTCTTTCAATAACTAAATTTATTATGTTATCTTAGGTTCCTTGCCACGGGACAAAGTTATGCCTCCTTGCATCACTACTTCCTCCTTGGCCTCTCAACGGTCTCAAAAATAATAAAGGAAACATGTGTGGCAATATGGGAGGAATTGCATAACGTTGTAATGCCAGAGCCAACCGAAGACATCTGGGAATCAGTTGTGGACACTTTTTGGGAAAAAACTCAGTTCCCAAATTGTATAGGAGCCCTTGATGGGAAACACATCAGGGTGAAGAAGCCTCCCCACTCTGGATCTTCATATTTTAATTACAAAAAATATTTTTCGGTGGTCCTCCTGGCATTGTCCGATGCACACCTCAAATTTCTGTTTGTAGATGTGGGAGCATATGGAAGCCAAGGTGATGCCCGCATATTCCGCGAGTCGGCCTTCGGACGTCGTCTACATGAGGGACGACTCAATATTCCTGAAAGCAGGCCTCTACCCTGCACTGAAGAACCCAGCTTGCCATTAGTCATGGTGGCAGATGAGGCCTTTGGACTGGCTGAAAATCTAATGAGGCCATACAGTGGCACTGGTCTCAGCCGACAACAAAAAATTTTCAATTATCGGCTCAGCCGTGCACGCCGTGTTGTTGAATGTGCATTCGGGGTGTGCACGGCCAAATGGCGAGTTTTGCTGACATGTATGCAATTGGATGTTGACAACGCCATTCAAGTCGTCCTGGCATGCTGCGTTCTGCACAATTTTCTGCGGGACAGTGACAGAAATAATGTTGAACAGGAGCCCATTAGACAACTTCAGAGGGTTCAATTTATGGACTTGCGTTCAACTGCACGTGTCATGAGCATTCGAAACCAATTTGCAGAATTTTTGGAAACACCTGATGGAGAGGTATCATGGCAGAATGATTATGTCTAAAAAATATTTGCAATACATCTACCTTTGCTGTCTTGTGTTTTTTGAAATAAAGCATTTCAAAATTTAAGTTTGTTATTTTTTGGTCCATTTGTCAACGATTGTTCTACAAGTCAATTTGACTCTGCCTTCGGGGTAAGCCTAGGCTAAGCCCAAAAAAGAGCAAGCTTACGCTTGTCCGAAGGCAGAGTACGATAGAGTCCTTTGCACTCTGCCTTCAGGGCAAGCAGAGTGCAAAGGAGTGCTGTTGTGCATCATATAAAAGACTTTTCAAAAAAAAAAAAAAATTAAATAAAGGATTGGGATCACAACTGGTATTTCAAGAAAAAAAAGATTTTATTTTGTGATTACAAATGGTGATAGGTGGTGGTGGATGGTTGATTGCATTGGGGATGTGGGGATTGGGGACGGGGTAACGGTTGGGCCTAGCGATCACTCCCAAAATCTTGCTGGTAGCGGGGTAGAGGGTATGAGGGCTGAAAATGGGAGGTGGAAGGTGGACAATCAGCATACGCTTGCAGGCTATGGTATGAGGTCTGGGACGGCATAGGTGGTGGTTGGCGTGAAAGAGGGGGCTGATAGTGAGAGTGGGGTGCTAGCACTGCTGAGGTCCCAGGGGCCATTGGGGGATCATGAGAAACATTATATGGATCGCATGGAGGTGGCCCGCCACTCAATTTTGCATGTCTGTATTGCATTGCAATACCGTACATGCGATCCATACAAAGTTTCTCTTGGTCTCCCCCAATGTCCTCCAGGATGTGGTAAAGGCTGTGTCAGAAGCAGGCGCGTGGGTTATTGGGGTCTAAAAAGGCATCCATACTGCGCCTCTCCTGCCGCACTTCCTGCAGCAGTGCTAGCACCCTGTCATCAGCCTCGGGATTATAGCCGCCCCTCGCCTGACGTCCACGCCCACGGCCACGAACACCGCCACGACCGCGCTGCTCTCCACTTTGTAAACTGGCAGGAGACGGTGTTTCCACAGCCCTCGATTCCTGCAAAAGAACAAAAATGTTTACATTGACATGTACATGGACAGACAGACAATGAGATAGACAGGCAGACCGAAGCAGTTACCTCATCTGTGCCCTCAACAACTCCCTCGCTGATCGGTCGTGGAGATCCAGAGGTGGTCATTGGACTGTTTGGTCTCTGAAGCTCTGTATCTTCCTCAGCCACCTCTCCAAGTCTAAAATTTGAAGTTGTCCTGCAAACAATACAAATTGTATAAACGTAACTACTTTAGCCCCGACCATTTTTTTTTAGTAGTAATGGGGGAGATCAGCGATTTTTAGCATGACTGCGACAATACGGCCGACACATTGGACAATTTGGACACATTTTTGGAAAAATTGACATTTTTACAGCGATCAGTGCGATTAAAATTGCAATGATTGCAAATTTTTTTTTATTAGTAATGGGGGAGAGATCAGCGATTTTTAGCATGACTGCGACAATACGGCCGACACATTGGACAATTTGGACACATTTTTGGAAAAATTGACATTTTTACAGCGATCAGTGCGATTAAAATTGCAATGATTGCAAATTTTTTTTTATTAGTAATGGGGGAGAGATCAGCGATTTTTAGCATGACTGCGACAATACGGCCGACACATTGGACAATTTGGACACATTTTTGGAAAAATTGACATTTTTACAGCGATCAGTGCGATTAAAATTGCAATGATTGCAAATTTTTTTTCATTAGTAATGGGGGAGAGATCAGCGATTTTTAGCATGACTGCGACAATACGGCCGACACATTGGACAATTTGGACACATTTTTGAAAAAATTGACATTTTTACAGCGATCAGTGCGATTAAAATTGCAATGATTGCAAATTTTTTTTATTAGTAATGGGGGAGAGATCAGCAATTTTTAGCATGACTGCGACAATACGGCCGACACATTGGACAATTTGGACACATTTTTGGAAAAATTGACATTTTTACAGCGATCAGTGCGATTAAAATTGCAATGATTGCAAATTTTTTTTTATTAGTAATGGGGGAGAGATCAGCGATTTTTAGCATGACTGCGACAATACGGCCGACACATTGGACAATTTGGACACATTTTTGGAAAAATTTACATTTTTACAGCGATCAGTGCGATTAAAATTGCAATGACATACTGTAAAAATTACACTGGCATTGACCTCTTCCTCTCCCTGAGACGATCGCCGGTGTGCCCGCGGACATTGAGTCCGCAGGACCCGCTGTCAGACTCATGGACCTCAAAATGGGAAAGCGCGCCGCCAAGGCGGCAACTTAAAAGGGACGTACAGGTACGCCCATTTGTGCTGCCGTGCCATTCTGCCGACGAATATGTACATGTGGCGTTTGGAAAGTGGTTACAATAGCCATGGAACATACTGCCTGAAAAGCAATGTACATAGGCAAATATATGCAAAAAACTTACGGTCTGGTATGGCTCTGCATATTTTGCCTGAGGAATTGGAGATTGGTGTGGTAAACGTGCTTTTTTTTGGTTGGCGCTGGTGCTCCGCTACGTGCCGCCTTGTCTTCGTCCGTGAGGTCCCTCCTGACACGGTCACGTAGGGACTTCCAGCGCCGCTGCATAATTTTACCTAAAATAACATGGAAAACAAAGGGTTAAATATGCAATCTTCATTTACATTACACACAAACAGATCATGCATTCAAGGAAAATAGACTTACTTATCTCCTTTCTTTCAGAATTTCTGATTTGTTCCCAGCCAGGGGTAATCGCAGCACATATGTCCTCCCAGGCTTTCACCTTGCGGACGTGGTCTCCATGCAGTGGATGTGCCACATCCCACAATTCTGGATGGGCCTGTACCGCATTGATTAATTCGACTTGAGAGACTGCACTAGCCATCTTGGTGCCAATATCACCACAGTCACACGGCTGTGCAAAGGACTCTTGGGTAATCTAATGTCCAGACAGGAAATTCCTGTTTTTACAGAGATTACAGTGTCCAATCATCTCTTTTTAACCAAAAAACGCCGGAGTTAAAAAACGCGAAAAAACGCCGCGGTCGCGTTTTTGCGCGTTTTTGCGCGTTTTTCCGCGTTTCGCGTTATTACAGCTCTAGCGCCGCTCCTCGGAACGCACTGGTCCTGGGTTTTTTTTACAGCTTAAAAACGCCTAGGCTATTTGCAGCTCAAAAACGTCTAGGTGGGCATGAATCCATAGACTAACATAGACAGGCGTTTTTAAGCTGTAAAAAACGCTAAAAAACGCGGCTGTAAAAACGTCCGTGTGCATGAGGACTAAAAAATAAAACATTTTTTAACACAACCTGTGCCTAAAATATATATATGCCGAAGCATGGGGGCAGCCTCCCACAAAAGGTAAGAGCAAATCGCTCCTCCGCCCCTGCTGCCCCCATGCTTTGGCATATATGCTGAAGTATGTAACTGTCGTGGTGAAATCACCTCCGACATCGCTGGAGTCACGGCTTTATGTATCGTGGGAGCAAACGCTGTTGCTGTCAAGATAAATAAATCTGTGCTGCAGCTGAATTGCGTACCTGAAAACAAAAAAAATGGTTAACAATAAAACACAGTAAACAGTAATGTATAAAAAAATTGCATATCTGAAAAGCAAACATGATAAAACGTAATAACAATAAAACATTGCAGAATATAATACAGTAAAAAAGAGCAGAACAATAGAGAGAGAATAGAGAGAGAGAGAACAATAAAACAACTATTTTTGGTTTTTTTATTTTATATTTTTTTGTGGGTTTTTTTTTTTTACACTTTTTTTGTAACTTTAACTTTTGTAACTGGTACCAGGTTCAGCTCTCTCAAAATGCGATGGCATCTTGGGAGACCCTGTGAAAGTGTGTCATAGTCTGTGCAGTGCTGTACCCTACGCTAATACTCAACTAGTGTATGGTAGTGTTCAAAACATTCACCAATGCAAAGACCAGGATTGTCAGGACAGGAGGGACAATAATAACGGGGGTCACGCCTATATCCGCGCTTTTTGCAGACACAACATTTTCTTTGGGGGGGCTCGTTGGGTAGGGGTATGCGGGAGAACATAAGGAAAATGCCTCTCATGCAGCCGGCTTACTGCATTTGGATTGGGAAGGTGAGGTGGAGCACTGACGATCTCTTCCTGGAATTTAAGAAAGGATCCAGTCCGTCCTGAAGCTCTGTATAGCACATGAGCATTCAGCAAAGCCAATTGAAAAAAGGATATAGACACTTTTTTATACCAGCGTCTGGCCTTACGGGCAACTAGGTACGGCGCCAACTGGTCCTTGAGGTCCACCCCTCCCATATTGAGGTTATATTCATGGACACAGAGGGGTTTCTCCACAACACCAGTCGCCATAGTCATTTGGACCATCGTGTCTGCATGAAGGGAGGTAAGAACGAAAACATTCTTATTATCCCTCCACTTCATAGCAAGCAAATTATTACACTGCAAGCAGGCTCTCTCCCCCAGCCTAAGACGGGGATCTACAAGCCGCTGGGGAAAGCCCTGGCGATTAGGTCGCACGGTGCCACATGCTCCAATCTGATGATCAAAAAGGTGACTAAAAAGTGGCACGCTCGTGTAATAATTGTCCACATATAAGTGGTACCCCTTTCCGAATAAGGGTGACACCAAGTCCCACACAATCTTGCCAGCGCTTCCTATGTAGTTAGGGCAGTTTGTCGGCTCTACGTGACTATCTTTTCCCTTGTAAACCATAAAACTACTTGTATAGCCTGTGGCCCTGTCACAGAGCTTATACATCTTGACCCCATATCTGGCACACTTGCTGGGAAGGTACTGTTTGAAAAACTTAATCAGGGACTCATCAACACAGACAACTTGATGGGGAGTAAACAAGTCTGCAAAACGTTGGTTGAAGTGGTTTACGAGGGACCGAATTTTGTAGAGCCGATCGTATCCAGGTTCTCCATGAGGACGACAGAGTTCATTGTTGTTGAATTGCATGAACTGCAAAATCTGCTTGTACCGTGCCCTGGCCATGGTAGCAGAGAACATGAGCATATGGTGAATTCGGTCAGTGGAGCAATATGACCGCAACTCACTCTTTTTGGTTATGCCCATGAGGAGGGAAAGGCCCAGAAAGATCTTAAATTTGGAAACCGTAATTGGTTTCCAATCTCTGGCAAGGGAGGACTGGAGAATAGTGGCGATGTGTTGACCAGCGTACAAATTGCTTTGGTCCACAATAGATCTATAGAGATCTTCGGTGAAAAACAGTGGTAAAAAATCCAGTGGCGTAAAATCAACTGTTTCCACATGAATGCCGGGTTGGCCAGTGAATGGGGGAAGTACGGGTGCTGCAGAAGTGGTGGGTTCCCAATTCGGATTGGCAAATGCAGCAGGAAGGGCACTATGGGCATGACGGGCCTGTATTCGTCTTCTTGGTGGCAGCGGGACACTACTTGTGCTTGCCAACTCGCCAGCTTGAACTGCACTTATGGGACTCGCTATGTCACCAAGTGTTACTGCAGTGCTGGATGTACGACCAGGGTGTACTAGGTCACTGGTGCTTGCCAGTTCACCAGAAGGAATAGCGGCACTAGTACTTCTCTGCTCCATACGAGGGACCTGCGGTTCCTGCACCTCAGCAGAAGAAGTTCGAGGTCTGGTACGCCTGACCTTGGCAGGGACCACAACTCCGTCGTCAGAGCTATCTGTCATTAGGGTGGCCACGTGTCCCGGATTGCCCAGGATTGTCCCTTATTTGAGATTTTTGTCCCGGGTACCTTCATTCCGGGACAATACAGTGTCCCGGAATGAAAAAAAAACACACCGCCGGCTGGCACCAGTGTCCGACTCCGTCTCCGAGTCTGCCACCCTTATCATTTTACAGTACAGTACACAAGTAACACACACAGATGTCACAGATATGCGCAGCTTAACTGGTTGCTAGGCTAGGGCCGCCAGCCCCGCGTCTAGCAACCAGTGACGTCAGCTGGCACCGTCAGTCACGTGGGAGTCAGTGCAGTGGACACCCGCACGGCGCACTCTAGACTCTACACGCTACGGCTGAGCAGCGCGCCTCTGTCTGAGAGAGAGAGAGCAGCCGCCAGCCTGCCAGTCCAGTCCACACTTAGTTACTAGCCTGCCCTGTGCCCAGCAGCCCCAGTCAGTGTGGTGGTGCCTGCCAGTCCCGGACCCGGAGCCGCCGCCGAGCCGACTACTCCAGCAGCCGCACATTGCCAGCGGCCAGCCAGCTTCTCTCCGTCCTGAGTGAGTCCTGACTCCTGACTGAGCCGCCACGTCCGAGTCCTCCCTCCGGCTCCCTCCCGCCCACGAGGTCCGCCAGCCAGAGTACTTCAGGACAGGTTAGTGTAACTTCCACAGCCCACTACCTAGTTACAGCAGTGAGCAATGCACACTCCCTCTCAAATCTGCTGCTGTCCCCAGACCCCCACCCCCCTCAGTTCTGCTGCTGTCCCCCACACAGCCACACTCCCCCTCAGATCTGCTGCTGTCCCCCCCAATCCCCCTCAAATCTGCTGCTGTCCCCCACTCCCTCTCAGTTCTGCTGCTGTCCCCCCCACTCCCTCTCAGTTCTGCTGCTGTCCCCCCCACTCCCCCTCAGTTCTGCTGCTGTCCCCCCCACTCCCCCTCAGTTCTGCTGCTGTCCCCCCCACTCCCCCTCAGTTCTGCTGCTGTCCCCCCCAATCCCCCTCAAATCTGCTGCTGTCCCCCACTCCCTCTCAGTTCTGCTGCTGTCCCCCCCACTCCCCCTCAGTTCTGCTGCTGTCCCCCCCACTCCCCCTCAGTTCTGCTGCTGTCCCCCCCACTCCCCCTCAGTTCTGCTGCTGTCCCCCCCAATCCCCCTCAAATCTGCTGCTGTCCCCCACTCCCTCTCAGTTCTGCTGCTGTCCCCCCCACTCCCCCTCAGTTCTGCTGCTCTCCCCCTCCATCTTTCCTCCATGTCCCCCTCCGTTCTGCTGCTGTCCCCCTCCGTTCTTCATCCGTGTCCCCCTTCATTCTGCTGCTGTCCCCCTCCGTCCTGCTGTCCCCCTCCGTTCTTCCTCTGTGTCCCCCTCCGTTCTTCCTCTGTGTCCCCCTCCATTCTTCTCCTGTGTCCCCCTCTGTTCTTCCTCCGTGTCCCCCTCCGTTCTGCTGCTTTCCCCCTCCGTTCTTCCTCCGTGTCCCCCTCTGTTCTTCCTCCGTGTCCCCCTCCATTCTTCCCCAAAAATAGGCAAAAAAAAAGTATCAAAAACCATCCTTTTTGGGCGGCGCGGGGGGGGGGGGGGGGGGTGTCCCTGAATGGCAGTTTGGAAATGTGGTCACCCTATCTGTCATGGAGCCGCTGCTGTCTACAGGTTCGTATTCTGAGCCTGAATCTGACAGATGAGTGACTTCCTCTTCACTATCTGTGATGCTTAGAAATGTGTAGGCCTCTTCACTAGCGTACCTTCAATTTGCCATTTTGGGCTCTAAATTTAGTGGTACACTAGTGAGACTCACAGGTAAAAAAGCTCCTGACTGTTAGCGACTGTATCAAAACGCTACCAAAAAACTGTTAGCGATCGCAGGGATCAGGCCTGACTCTGCGATCGCTGCAGTTATGTGTTTAGTGTTTTGTAAGTGACAGTGATCGATCAATACTGCACTTGGGTGGGCTGAGCAGGGCTGGGCCGAGGGGAAAAACGCAGGTGCTAGCAGGCATCTGGGCTGATCCCGCTAACACTGCGTTTTTGGGGACCCTAAACTGCTGGGGATGCTAGTATAGATCTGATCGGATCAGATATTGATCCGTTCAGATACTATACCACTAAGGGAGGTGTATGCTGCGTGCGTGGGTGTTAGCGGTACTGGAACTAACCTGACGCTGCAAAACAAACTAACTAACCAGCATCACCCTTAACACTTATACGGTGATCACTGGTGAAAGGGTTAACTAGGGGGCAATCAGGGGGTTAAAACCTATAAAAAAAACCTATATAGGAGTCCCTGACGCTATAAAACGCTGACGGCGAACCTATATACTTACCTCCCTAACTTGCGTCACCTGTGACACTAATACAGCGATCAGAAAAACGATCACTTAGTGACACTGGTGACGGGGGGTGATCACGGGGTTAAAACTTTATTGGGGGGGTTTAGGGGGGTACCCTAGACCTAAAGGGGCCTACCACTAACTGCCCTACCACTTATAACTGTCACAAACTGACACCAATGCAATAATCAGAAAAAAAAACTGCTATTGGTGTCACTATGACAGGGGGGTGATCGGGGGGTGACTGGGGGGTGATGGGGGGTGAAAAGTGTGCCTGCGTGTTCTACTGGAAGTGTAGTGTTGGTGCAACTCACATTGATGTCTTCTCTCCTCGGCGCCGGAACTAAAAGACCGGCGTGAGGAGAGATGACATCACTTCCTCCACTTCTGTTTACATTACAGAAGTCGAGGAAGCATTTCATTCGCCAGGAGCGATCGCGAGGGGGTGGCCACGAATGAGTGGCCCCCCCCCTCACCTCTGATCGCCCCCACTAGAATCTGACCGCCGCAGGCACGGGGGGGGCTGATTGAACCCCCCGCCCGCGGGCAGGCAGGGACGTACAGGTAAGCCCTTATGCCTGCCCGTGCCATTGTACCGACGTACATCGGCGTGTGGTGGTCGGCAACTGGTTAAACCCTACACTCTGTATGTAGCACACTCCCGATCTCTGTACGTAGCTCACGCCTGAACCCTGCACTCTGTATGTAGAACACTCCTGAACTCTTTACGTAGCTCACTCCTGAACCCTGAACTCTGTATGTATCACACTCCTGAACTCTGTATGTAGCTCTGTATGTGTACTCTGTATGTAGCACACTCCTGAACCCTGCTCTCTGTATGTAGTGCACTCCTGAATCCTACACTCTGTATGTAGCACACTCCTGATCTCTGTATGTAGCTCACTCCTGAACCCTGCACTCTGTATGTAGCACACTCCTGATCTCTGTACGTAGCTCAATCCTGAACCCTGCACTCTGTATGTAGCACACTCCTGAACTCTGTACGTAGCCCACTCCTGAACCCTGCACTCTGTATGTAGTGCACTCCTGAACCCTGCACTCTGTACATAACACACTCCTAAACTCTGCACTCTGTACATAGCACAGTCCTGAACCCCGATCTCTGTACATAATGCACTGCTGGTATTTAACAATGCATCTTTAGGACCCTTCCACTGTTAATGAAATTTGTCCACACCCACAATATGATGTCCCGCGCTCTCCCCCGTGGGGATTTTGGGGGGGCGTGGTTGAATGTATGCACCTACTCTCTGAGAAAAAAAGAGGAGAGGCCTGGCAAGACTTTCCCGCTGTCCTGCTAGAGGGTACATCCAGGGAGGGTGGCTGTTAGCTTTAAAGTGCCGGGAGTGAAGACTTTATTGCTGAGGAGTGCCCTGGAAAGCTGGATGGAAGCTACTGCTGTTCGACATTGCAGGAATTTCTGGTAACTTATCCAAGGTATATGTGTGCTGCCTTAAAGGCTACGTTTCCCCTTTTCCAGAAACGAGCATATGCAGTTAAGGGGCCTCAGTAGATATTAAAAACATGTGCAGCTTTGTAAAATGATAAAATTAAGGAACCCTTTACAAAGCTGCACTGTTTTTTTTTATATATGCTGGGGCCCCTTGACTGCATAGACTATTTTTTGGAAAAGTTGAACTTAGCCTTTAAAGCTGATATACTGTATAGTCTGAAGAGTACAGATTGCCAGTTCTGGCTTAACACCCCTTTTTCTGTATTGACTGAATGCAGTCAAGAATCTTAATTTTTGGTTGTTTTTGGGTCTCCTGTACCCTAACTTCTGGAGTTTTTGGTTTTATAATAAACACTGCTAATGTCGTAAAGTGACTGGTGTCCAATTTTTTTCACTCTACAAAGAGTCAAGGATTCTGCCCTGAGGTGAAATGCTAGCCCTGGGGGTTCTCCGCCATTGCTTAGGGGTAAGGGGATGCTACAGGAGGAATTCAAGGTGAAAGGTAGATTTTACATAGTATTGCTTAGGCACAATCAACAGTTTTAGATGTTTCCTATAATATAGAAAATGTTCACTTTTTGAGTTCGGGTCTTCTTTAACCTCTGTGCAAGCCTCTGTACTAACAGGAAATGCTGTGACGTTACGTCACTTCCAGTGTAAACATACTGCCAAACCACAGACTTCTGAGTTTCTCCAACACTGTACAAGTAAAACAGAGCTGACTGCACAGGCATGGCCATAGGTAGAGAAGGCTTCTGCCAAAGGATGGAAACAACAGGGCAAGCCTCAGCAATCCTACTCAGGTATTTTAGTAGGGCTACACTGGCAATTAAATCTCTCTGCTACTATTATTGCTGCAAATGAGGTGACTGAAAACATGTAGTTAAAGTGGTTCTAAAGGCAGACTATGAGGAGAGAGCAGGGGGCAGGGGCCGAGATACACTGTGTGTATCCACTCAGGATCGAGCCTGCATGAGTGCCCCCTAAGCAAGCAGCTTGGTATGGGGGCATTTGGTGTGGGGGAAGCCAGGATCGCCAATGGGGAACCTAAGAAGAGGAGTATTGGGGCTGCTCTGTGCAAAACCACTGCACAGAGCTTGTAAAACATGTTTGTTATTAAAAAAAGAAAAAAATCTCTTTACATCTCTTCTTACCCTTTCAGTGTATCTCACTACTTACAGACCGGGATTTTTTGCGATACAGCGCTGCGTTGCTTTAACTGACAATTGCGCTATCATGCGACACTGTACCCAAACAAAATTGACTTCCTTTTTTTCCCACAAATAGAGAGTTCTTTTGGTGGTATTTGATCACCTCTGCGTTTTTTATTTTTTTGCGCTATAAACAAAAAATAGTGACAATTTTGAAAAAAAAAAAATGTTTACCTTTGCTATAATAAATATCCCCAAAAATGTTTTTAAAAAACAGATTTCTTCCTCAGTTTACGCCAATATATATTGTTCTACATATTGTTGGTAAAAAAAATTGCAATAAGCATATATTGATTGGTTTGCGCAAAAGTTATAGCATTTACAATCTATGGGAAAGATTTATGGCATTTTTATGGCATTTTTACTATTATTATTTTTTTACTAGTAATGGCGGTGATCTGCAATTTTTAGCGGTACATTGCAGAGGACCACTTTTTGGGGCCACTGACATTTATACAGTGATCAGTGCTAAAAAAATGCACTGATTACTGCGTAAATGTCACTGGCAGGGAAGGGGTTAACACTAGGGGGCAATCAAGGGGTTAAATGTGTGTTCCCTAGGTGTGTTCTAACTGTGAGGGGATAGGACTGACTAGAGGAGGAGACATATCGTTGTTCCTACTTAGTAGGAACAAACAATATGTCTCTTCTCTCCTGACAGAACAGGGATTTGTGTGTTTTCACACACGTCTCCCTGTTCCTGCTCTCTGGCACGCGATCGCGCGTGGCCGGCGGCAATCGCACACACCTGCTATCGCCCTTAAAGGTACAGACTTACCCATATGGCGATTCTTGGGAATGAACCACTTTGCCGCCCTATATCGGCGTGAGCCGGTCAGCAAGTGGTTAAAGAGATTGTAAACCTACATTTTCAAGTTGTACCTATAGATAAGCAGACCTCCCAACCTGCAAAAACTCTTTTTAGGGAGTCTACTAGTGATTGGGAGGGCGGTTGAGCCACGCTTTTACTACCCCCAACTTCTTTCCCTTTAGCTGCAGAGACAGTGGCTGGGGGTAGGGGCGAAACTATGGGGGGCACCTACCCTGGGTGACGCATCTAGGGGGGCGCCGCCAGGGGTTCCGCCCCCCATCTGCACTGGGAACCACTTTTATCAGGGTGTCACTGCTGCCCGATCAAGTGTGATGGACAGGCAGGTCTCCTTCCTAGTCCTGCCCAGTGCCCAAACAGCCTATGTCTTTTCTGCGTGAGGCATCCTAGAGAAGGAAAGGCTTCAAAGAAGGCCCTGGGACTGGACAGTAGGGTGCAGAGGAGGCCCTTAGCGGGGGGGTGTGGAGGAGGCCCTGGGCTGGGGGGGTGCGGAGGAGGCCCTGGGCTGGGGGGGTGCAGAGGAGGCCCTGGGCTGGGGGGGTGCAGAAGAGGCCCTGGGCTGGGGGGGTGCAGAGGAGGCCCTGGACTGGGGTGTGCAGTGAAGGCCCTGGGCTGAGTGGGGGTGCAGAGGAGGCCCTGGACTGGGGGGGGATTAGGGGCCCTGGACTGATGGGGTGTGAGAGACCCTGGGCTGGGGGGTGCAAAGAAGGCCCTGAACTGGGGGGGGCGCAGGTGAGACCCTGGACTTGGGGGATGCAGAAGAGGTCCTGGACTTGGGGGATGCAGAGAAGGCCCTGGACTGGGGGGGTGCAGAGGAGGCTCTGGACTGGGGGGGTGCAGAGGAGGTGCTGGAGTGGGGGTTGCACAGGATGCCCTGGACTAGGAGGGGAATACACCGGAAGCCCTGGACTGGGGGGTATAGAGGAGGCCCTGGACTTGAAAAGTGGGGTTGATAAAGGACCTGGATTCAGAGAGCAAGGTGCAGAAGAGGCTCTCAACTTTGGGTGGGCTGTAAAGGAGGCCTTGGCCTGGGAGAGAAGTGCAAAGGAGACCCTGGACTAAGGCTGGTGGGTGCAGAGGAGGCCATTGACTAAAAAATGGTGGTTGGTGTGGCAAATGTCCCTGGGTAGGGGGGGGTACAAGGGAGATACTGGACTAGGTGAGGGGCTGCCTGGAGGTCCCAGATTAGAACAGGGGTTGTTTGGAAGCCCTGGACTAGGGAAGCAAGTGTCTGGAGGCCCTGGACTATGAGAGGGGGATCGTAGAGGCCCTCTAGACTAGGAAAGAGGGTGCCTGAAGGACCTTCCAGCTTCAGGGAGAAAGAGCCTGGATCTAAAGCCTGGGCTGAGGAAGAACCTGCCCAGGCTCTGGAGGGTGAGATTCACTCACATGCCTGGACCAGCACCCAGCTCAGCTTCTCAGCAAGCCCCTAAGAGCCCGAGCAGGCCACTCCCACCACCTCCACAGTCCAGTGTTTCAGTGACCACCGGGGAAGCGGGGGGCAAAGCAGAGAGCCAGGGACTGACAGCCACCAGCTCTCTGCTCAGGGAGCACTGAGAACCGAGCTATCGGTGGTGTTTGATTACTCGGTTCTCAGCCTTAGAGACGGCAGCAGACAGATGCAGCATCTACCTAGGTAAGTATGATTCATGAATAAGATTCCCATACTTATCTTTTAATTACCCAACATCCCCTCTTTCATGCTATTCGGTCCACATGACGACAATTAGGCCTCATTCACATGGAGCATATGCGTCCATGCCCAGTGTGATGGCCGTGTACCTCGTGGGGATGCATGGTGCTCTGTGCATTCGGATCTGTGCACCCATTTTATAGGTGAAGCTCTCTGGTGGATGCAGATGCAGCAAAAAGTGGCTCAGCATACAGGACCTGTCTCAGCGCCTGTTTGAATGAGCCCTTAGGGTTTATTTTTTATCAAAGTTTATCAAAACTAGAGCAGACAGAATTTGGAACAGCTGTGCATGGTAACCAATCAGCTCATAGCTTTCATTTTTAAAGCTGAACAAGCTGAAGATAGAAGCTGATTGATTGCCACGCACAGCTGTTTCAGATTCTGACTGCACCCGTTTTGATAAATTCCCCTCACTGTGCTTTACATTTCTTACTCCTGACTACTGCATTGTAAGTTCAGCACATTCTTTGTTAGACCCCTTTCACACTGGAGGCGTTTTTCAGGCGCTTTAGCGATAAAAATAGCACCTGTAAAGTGCCTGAAAAAAGCCTCAGCTGCAAACCCAGTGTGAAAGCCGAGTGCTTTCACACTGGGGCGCTGCGCTGGCAGGGTGTCACAAAAAGTCCTGCAAGCAGCTTCTTTGCAGCGCTGTAGGAGGGGTGAATACACCTCTCCTATAGCGCCCCTGCCCACTGAAATCAATGGGCAGCGCCGCCGTACCGCCGGCAAAGTGCCGCTGCAGCGGCGTCTTGCGGGTGGTTTTAACCCTTTTTTGCCTGCTAGCGGGGGTTAAAATCGCCCCGCTAGCGGCCGAATAGCACCGCTAAAGCGACGGTAAAGCAACGCTAAAAACAATAATCTTCATGCATTCTATGCATTAAGGTAAAAAACCTTCTGTGTGCACCAGCCCCACCTAATTCTTACCTGAGCCCCCTCTCGATGCAGAGATGTCCACAAGAACCTTGGCTATCTGGAGACTCGCACTCCTGATTGGCTTTCGGCAGCAGCGGGAGCCATTGGCTCACACTGCTGTCAATCACAGTCATTGAGCCAATCAGAGGAGGGAAGGAGCGGAGTCGAACTATGGCTACGTGTGTGAATAGACACACAGAGCCACAGCTCAGGAGCATGCCTGCTTGGGTGCCCCCATAGCAAGCTGCTTGCTGTGGGGGCACCCAGAAAGAGGGAGGGGCCAGGAGTGCCGGCGAGGGACCCAAGAAAAGGAGGATCCAAGCTACTCTGTGCAAAACCACTACACAGAGCAGGTAAGTATAACATGTTTATTGTTTATAACCCCCCCCCAAAAAAAAAAACCAAGACTTTAATATCACTTTAAGGTTAGCTGTGTGTAGTAAAGGATATGTAATAGAACAGTTTTATTAAAATGAGTGTACTGAGATTTGTACTGTCTGCTACATACTCGCTTGTGGCACAGTCATTAAAGCATATGGCTCTTTAAGCTCCTCCCACTGTTGATGCAATCTGACCACACCCACACACATGGTTCAAGCAGATGGTGAGAAATGTTGCCAACCTCCTGCAACTTTTTTCCTGACATAACATGGAAAATTTACTGACAGAGCACATTTTTTTACTGCCAGTCTGAAAAAATTCCAGAGCTCCAAAAATTAAAACAATTGATATTTAAACAGTATAAGCACAATCTGTAAACACTAACAATACCCATAACAGGTAATATGTCTGGTTTGCATGTAACAAGTCAACACAGCATGACAAATTATCAGCCACCCTAATGGGATACAGTTGAAAAACAAGTTATGTTATGCATTCCAAAGAGAGCAATGGACATGACCAGATTGCGTTTAATAGTGGGAGTGGCTAAAAAGAGATTAATTAAATAGAACCGCTCCCTGGCCACCTACCTCTAAATGAGCATAGAAGCTGCTTGGGTGTGTACACATTGCCTTGATGCTTAGCCTCATTTTTAACTTGACATGTCAAGTTTCACAGACAGCATCACCTACAAACTTGCCCGTTTAGCTAAATGGGTCTGCGCAACAGCCACATGCCAAATGCTTGATTTGAGTTTCAATGCAAAATTCCAAATCGGCTGGAAAAAAACAACATACTCAAGAGTAAGGATGAGCTCCGGCGTGTTAACACACTCCACGTGCAGAACCCGCCAGGAAGTCGGCACTGCGCTGCACTAATCACAGGCAGTGAGACATTTCCCGATCTCTGCAGCCGCACATCCGGAAAATAAATAAACCAGATGAGAGTGGAAACGGCGCTGCCCTTAATAGTATTATTGCGTGACAGGCAAAATTGTCACAGGATTCACACCTAAATACAGGTGACTATGATACATAAAAGCTCCACCACTGTTAAAAAATAATGCAGTCTAAAACGGGATGGATCATATATTTAAAGGTGGCCAAAATTTCAAAAAATACCATTGCTTAAAAAACTACTAAATAAATAAAGTGCATCCCTTCGGCGGGGTGGAGGTGTTAACCAATATGGATTCTAATAAATACGTGAAGAAAGTTAATTATAGTGAGCTGTGCAAAAAAACAGTGCAAAATGTGGAATTTAGCTCCAATGTTCAAAAGTATTGGGACAAGATGGCCCCCAAAAGAATTTTTTATTAGATAATAGGGGAGAAAATGTGAAATTTATTACCAGTGTAATATCTGTGTTATCCTATCATATATATATGTGCAAAAAATAAAAACCGTATTGTTTGACTCAAGTGTTCAAAAATATTGGGACAGTGTGGCACTTGAAAGACGTGAAGTGTCCTGATTTATGATAGACTAAAAATTCAGTGGAAACCCTGCCTGTGAATAAGTAAAATTAAAAAAAAATATATAAATAAATATACAATTAATTCCAATTTCCTATCTATCAATTTTCCTATCTATAATGCCAAGCAATATGGTTAATTACATGAAAAGTTTATATATATTCCATGCAGAGGAGAATATTGTAAACCAGGTGGGGAGAGCAAAGTTCGGCTTAAATGCTGTTTATTTCACCCTGGAGGGTACACCACAGTGACTTCTGTGCGATTTTTCATAAAGTGACTTGAAGTGCTCACCCCCCAGTGCTGCCCCACTCACCAGAATTAATCACCCCTGCAGGGGTACCGAGCGACAAAAGTGGGTGCTTTAGGGCGAGTGTTGTTCACTCCAACAGCTGCTCCCAATCCTCTTCTTGGTGCGGTCCTCACGGTTGTTCCAGGGAAGATGAGTGTTCTAATATCACCATACTACTCCAGCAGTGTACCGCCTTTAAACTGTTAGACTCTCCAGGTGACCGAAGAAAAGAGAAACACAAGGGGCTGCCTTCGTGAAGTATGTAAAGGTTGTTTATTCCAAATGAGTAAAGAAAAGTCCAAAGCAAAAGTCCAAAGAAGAACCAAGCCAGACAATATAAAATAAAATCAAATCAAGCTGCGCTGTATGCAAGCAACGGACCAGCATCGAGCGTGCGTCCCAGCTTGCGTTCCAGCGTCCACTTCCGGGTATGACGTGTGAGCGTGACTCCGCCTTACGCGTTTCGTCATAGGACGTTTTCAAAGACGGTGTCGACGCCTACGCTTCACACTATAATATAGTCCTGCGGTCTCCAGCGCCACTCCCCTTATTATGGTAATGTCGCTCGAGGGGAGGATGCGTTGCGGCCGCTAGGCTACAAGGATGTATTACATACATAGAACTGAACTCAGCAATTTCTACTTATCCTTTAAGCGGTGCACCGGTTATTCATACTGCAACTACCCATTGGTATAATAGCACCTAGATAAAATGTAGTGCACTCAGAACGGGTGTGTGTGAGTTGATCGAATTAGGGTAGAATCTCTTGATATAAAGTATATGCATGGAGACAAATAGAAGTGAATAGACATCAGTGCATCTTAAGTTATGATTAAGAATAAATATTGACTACTTCATTTCAATCAAACATTAAAAACATTAAAATACAATAAAAATACATGAGAGCACATATAAAAACATATACATACTCCTATACATATTAGTAAAAAAATATATGCATATTTAAAAAATATCACTAAAGAACCCCAACATTAAAAATTTTAATATTCAAAACCACTTAAACTATATGTATTTAAAACATTATGTAGAACCAACCCAATATCCTAGGTGTGTAGTGAGTCAATTTAAAATGTATATTAGGTCAGTAAAATGCATATGTTGACAGATGGAGGATAGAAGATAAAGAGGTATTAAATAAACTTAAAATAGGTAAAGTCCATATATTTACAGGAATGAAGATATGGTTGTATTAAATTAAGGATGAATAGGGGGAGGTACAGAACTGTCATTAATGCCATATATGCTTACACGAAGGGTACATATGGTGTAGGTGGCCTAGCCTTATATGTAAGTCGGCCCCTTGAATACCATATCCTCGTGCCTGGAATCAAATTAACCTCAAAATTCGAAATTTTATATCTTATGAGACCAGGTCAATATGTCGGCTGTATTTTCTTTTAAAAAATAAAAATAAAAAATAAAAATAAAAATAAAAATAAAGATAAAAAATAATAAATAATAAATAAAATAAGATAAAAAATAAAAAATAAAAAATAATAATACAAATCCAGATGAAAATAAAAATAAAAATAAAAATAAAGATAAAAATAAAAATAAAAATAAAAATACAGTAAAATGAGGGGGGATGTGGAGTGAGGGTTTTTGAAGGGACCCCCCTTTTTTTAGTCAAGATATAGTTACTGTGTACATGGTTGAGCCCTTACTTATATATTTCTATAATAGAACAAATTGTCACATTCTGGTTGCTAACCATAGAGGGATAGTGGACATACAGTTGGGAGACCTGTTAGCCTTATCTGTGTAGTTGGATTACAGCCCTTGCATTTCATAGAGTATCTATGGGTTGGCTATGTAGCAATTTAGGTCTATGTCCAAGTTAAGCCCTTTAGGGGCAAGAGAACCTAGTCGATAGATCCAACTGGTTTCATTTCTAGATATTGAGGTTTCTCTATTACCTCCTCGCCAGTGTTCTTGTACAGAATCAATCCCATAAAAAGTTAGTACACTTGGGTCCCTATGGTGAACCTCATCAAAATGTCTTGATAGACTATGATTAGGGAACCCCTTCCTAATATTTTTGATATGTTCCCGAATTCGGACAAAGAGTTGGCGGGTGGTTCTTCCCACATATTGAAGGCGGCAGGGACATTCCACAACATATGTGACATGTGTGCTTCGGCAGGTGATCAGTTGGTTAATTCTATATTCTTTATGATCCGTGCATGATTTAAAAGTGTTCTTCCTTCTTGGTTGTCTTTTAGCTACTTTACACGGTAAGCATCTCTGGCACCTAAAAAATCCTTTTAGTTCTGGACATATTTTGATAGGCTTCGGGGGATCAGTAACATTTTTCACTAAATGGTCCCTTAGATTGGGTGCCTTCCTATATATAAATATTGGTTTAGCTGGCAGGAGTTTTGTTAGAGTGAGATCTTCCTTGAGTATAGGCCAATACTTTTTTATAATTTTCTCAAAAGCTCTGAACTGGCTATTGACACTGGCGTTGACACCGTCTTTGAAAACGTCCTATGACGAAACGCGTAAGGCGGAGTCACGCTCACACGTCATACCCGGAAGTGGACGCTGGAACGCAAGCTGGGACGCACGCTCGATGCTGGTCCGTTGCTTGCATACAGCGCAGCTTGATTTGATTTTATTTTATATTGTCTGGCTTGGTTCTTCTTTGGACTTTTGCTTTGGATTTTTCTTTACTCATTTGGAATAAACAACCTTTACATACTTCACGAAGGCAGCCCCTTGTGTTTCTCTTTTCTTCGGTCACCTGGAGAGTCTAACAGTTTAAAGGTGGTACACTGCTGGAGTAGTATGGTGATATTAGAACACTCATCTTCCCTGGAACAACCGTGAGGACCGCACCAAGCAGAGGATTGGGAGCAGCTGTTGGAGTGAACAACACTCGCCCTAAAGCACCCACTTTTGTCGCTCGGTACCCCTGCAGGGGTGATTAATTCTGGTGAGTGGGGCAGCACTGGGGGGTGAGCACTTCAAGTCACTTTATGAAAAATCGCACAGAAGTCACTGCGGTGTACCCTCCAGGGTGAAATAAACAGCATTTAAGCCGAACTTTGCTCTCCCCACCTGGTTTACAATATTCTCCTCTGCATGGAATATATATAAACTTTTCATGTAATTAACCATATTGCTTGGCATTATAGATAGGAAAATTGATAGATAGGAAATTGGAATTAATTGTATATTTATTTATATATTTTTTTAATTTTACTTATGCACAGGCAGGGTTTCCACTGAATTTTTAGTCTATCATAAATCAGGACACTTCACGTCTTTCAAGTGCCACACTGTCCCAATATTTTTGAACACTTGAGTCAAACAATACGGTTTTTATTTTTTGCACATATATATATGATAGGATAACACAGATATTACACTGGTAATACATTTCACATTTTCTCCCCTATTATCTAATAAAAAATTCTTTTGGGGGCCATCTTGTCCCAATACTTTTGAACATTGGAGCTAAATTCCACATTTTGCACTGTTTTTTTGCACAGCTCACTATAATTAACTTTCTTCACATATTTATTAGAATCCATATTGGTTAACACCTCCACCCCGCCGAAGGGATGCACTTTATTTATTTAGTAGTTTTTTAAGCAATGGTATTTTTTGAAAAATTTTGGCCACCTTTAAATATATGATCCATCCCGTTTTAGACTGCATTATTTTTTAACAGTGGTGGAGCTTTTATGTATCATAGTCACCTGTATTTAGGTGTGAATCCTGTGACAATTTTGCCTGTCACGCAATAATACTATTAAGGGCAGCGCCGTTTCCACTCTCATCTGGTTTATTTATTATGTAATTAGACCCTAAGGGGTACTAATTAGAGATTGGCAGCAGCTCTCATTTTGTCCTAAGCGCGGATCTATCTATTTATAATTTTTCAATACCACCCTTGGGTGGATTTTGTCTGCAGCTATGGATATTTTTGGTTATTTTAATACTAGAAACATAAATGTTGAAGCAATTTTTAGCCAAGAGCAGATTTCCAATAATAATGACATGCACGGACTGCTCAAACAACTGAAACACACTCTAGAAAAACAACTTAGGGTGTGGTGGGACATCTCCACGCTGGAAATGTATGTTACAGAAAAAATCACCCCCAGAAGACTTAGGTGGGACATGCACCCCAATGATGGGATAGATAACAATGATCTCATGAAAGATTGGTATTCCCTATTTAATAGGTGTGAGGGAGAACTACTCCAGAATATTATTAAAAGAAGACAATTTAAAATGCGAATAATTGAGAGCAATATTACTGAAATAAAAAATTCACTCTTACCCTTCATTCATTTGAAGGAATATAAAGATAGGGAAAAAGAATTGCAGGAGTCTATCAAAAAGTATGATAGTAACATACAGGCAAAGAAACAGAAAAAATTCAAAAGAGATGTGATGGATTATAAAAATTCGAAAGTCTATAAATGGCAAATTAATGGAGAAGAGGATGAGGATCCACTAGAAGACCCCTCTATGGAAGAGGAATCTGAAGAAGCAATACCCATTCCTTCTCTGAGTACACCTAGAAGAATAGATAATCCACCATACAGTCCAGTAGGGCATCATATCCCCAATACACCAATAGGTAGAAGAGATATTAGAAGAGATGCCTATACAGGACCTCCCAATCACAGGACCCCAACAAATAGATACAACGTACCAGTGAACAACCGTTATTCCCCCCTGAGAGAAGAGTATAGAAGACCGCCCAAGAGGGATGAGGATAGAAGACCATACCTAGGAAATGGAAGAGGGGAGGGTGGAAGGAAGGTTTTTCCCCGAGTCACCTATCAAGACAAACCCCCAGGCAGATGGAGACCTCGCATCCCGTACAGGAACTATGGATGGAGAGGACGAAATATGGTAGGAGAATTCAGGCAGGAAGATCGCTACTGGAGTCCAAGGAGGACAAGAGATTACAACGTACACCAGGAATACGATACAAATCGCCGGACCAAAACCACGAGGGAATATCAACAGGGGACGGACACAGGACCCACACACAGATACACAGAAAGAGAAAACAGGCAAGAGGAAAACGAGGAGGCAAGAAGAAGAAAGAGGCCCAGAAATTACTAGGAGAAGGTATATTTAATCTCAGCAATGTGCAATTCACGCAAGAAGAGCTAAGGGTACTAGAACTGGGATTTAAATATGCCCCAGATAAACCGTTTGATCAATTTGAGGTTTTTATTGACTTGCAAAAGTTTTTAAGAAAGCTCAATATAAAGAAACATTTTGCGATGAACCCAGGTGTAACAGTAGGGGTAGATTCAGAATTTGAACAAACAAACCTCAAAAACAACTCTATTTTTAATCCAAAGACCCCAGGGAACCAATACATTAATGCTTTTAAAAAAATGGTAGAAGAAGATATTAAATTATTGGGAAATACCAAGAGAAAAAGATCTAATCACATCTGGAATGCCATCAAGGACATAGCAAAAAAACACGAGGTTGTGATCAGGCCTGCTGACAAGGGGGGAGGCCTAGTCATCCTGAATAAGAAGGATTATCAGGATGAGATGAATAACCTCCTAAGCATAGCAGATACATATAAAACTTTAAAAGGGAACCCGAAGAAAAAATATGAAAAGAAGCTTAAGACCTATGTGGAAAAAGGGAAAACTAAAGGTATACTAAATTGTAAAGAGGCAGAATATCTAATATCTAATTCAACTAAAACGCCAGTAATATACCACACACCCAAAATCCATAAAAGGTTGGAAAAACCACCAGGGAGGCCCATTGTCAGTGGGATCAATTCCATCTTCTCCAGGTTGGGAGAGTACCTGGATATATTCCTTAAACCATTAGTGAAAGAAGGGAAATCCTACCTGCGAGACAGCATGCAATTGATTCAAGAATTGCAAAATATCAAGGGAGCTGAACAATGGTTACTGGTGGCAGTAGATGTTAATTCTCTGTACACCAGTATTGAACAAAAGGACGGCCTACGAGGGGTGGAAAGAGCCCTCCACTTGAACACGAGTATGAAGCAGGAACAGATAGGTTATATTCTTGAGGGCCTAAAAATGGCCATGGAATGCAATTATTTCTGGCATGATAAAAAATACTATGTGCAAACGAAGGGAGTCGCAATGGGAGCACGCTATGCTCCCAGCGTAGCTAATTTATTTATGGACTTATGGGAAGATAAATACATCTACAGCAAAAATATACCGCAGATTAAGATGTACAAAAGGTATATTGATGATCTGATCATTCTGTGGAATGGGACACCAGATAGCCTTACGAAATTCCTTGAGAATCTGAATGATAACAAGTATGGTATTAAGTTTACCGGGAAATGGAGTTATGAGAAGATTGACTATCTGGACCTAGAAATTTTCAAGACAGGAGACAAGTTATCTACCCGCACTTTCTTTAAACCAACAGATAGAAACGGGTACATCCCCACTTCCAGCTGCCATCATCCAAGATGGAAAAGTAATGTCCCGAAAGGACAGCTACTAAGGATAAAACGCAACTGTGACAGAGCTGAAGATTTTAACCAACAGGCTGATATTTTAATTAAGAAATTCCAAGAAAAAGGATATGATAAGGGGAGACTTCTGAAATTAAAAGCAGACATTATGAGGTTAGATAGAGCCTCCCTATTCTTGAATAAAAATAAAAAAACTGAGAAGATGTCACAAATAGCATTCATCACAGGGTTCAATAGCCAGTTCAGAGCTTTTGAGAAAATTATAAAAAAGTATTGGCCTATACTCAAGGAAGATCTCACTCTAACAAAACTCCTGCCAGCTAAACCAATATTTATATATAGGAAGGCACCCAATCTAAGGGACCATTTAGTGAAAAATGTTACTGATCCCCCGAAGCCTATCAAAATATGTCCAGAACTAAAAGGATTTTTTAGGTGCCAGAGATGCTTACCGTGTAAAGTAGCTAAAAGACAACCAAGAAGGAAGAACACTTTTAAATCATGCACGGATCATAAAGAATATAGAATTAACCAACTGATCACCTGCCGAAGCACACATGTCACATATGTTGTGGAATGTCCCTGCCGCCTTCAATATGTGGGAAGAACCACCCACCAACTCTTTGTCCGAATTCGGGAACATATCAAAAATATTAGGAAGGGGTTCCCTAATCATAGTCTATCAAGACATTTTGATGAGGTTCACCATAGGGACCCAAGTGTACTAACTTTTTATGGGATTGATTCTGTACAAGAACACTGGCGAGGAGGTAATAGAGAAACCTCAATATCTAGAAATGAAACCAGTTGGATCTATCGACTAGGTTCTCTTGCCCCTAAAGGGCTTAACTTGGACATAGACCTAAATTGCTACATAGCCAACCCATAGATACTCTATGAAATGCAAGGGCTGTAATCCAACTACACAGATAAGGCTAACAGGTCTCCCAACTGTATGTCCACTATCCCTCTATGGTTAGCAACCAGAATGTGACAATTCGTTCTATTATAGAAATATATAAGTAAGGGCTCAACCATGTACACAGTAACTATATCTTGACTAAAAAAAGGGGGGTCCCTTCAAAAACCCTCACTCCACATCCCCCCTCATTTTACTGTATTTTTATTTTTATTTTTATCTTTATTTTTATTTTTATTTTCATCTGGATTCGTATTATTATTTTTTATTTTTTATTTTATTTTATTTATTATTTATTATTTTTTATCTTTATTTTTATTTTTATTTTTATTTTTTATTTTTATTTTTTAAAAGAAAATACAGCCGACATATTGACCTGGTCTCATAAGATATAAAATTTCGAATTTTGAGGTTAATTTGATTCCAGGCACGAGGATATGGTATTCAAGGGGCCGACTTACATATAAGGCTAGGCCACCTACACCATATGTACCCTTCGTGTAAGCATATATGGCATTAATGACAGTTCTGTACCTCCCCCTATTCATCCTTAATTTAATACAACCATATCTTCATTCCTGTAAATATATGGACTTTACCTATTTCAAGTTTATTTAATACCTCTTTATCTTCTATCCTCCATCTGTCAACATATGCATTTTACTGACCTAATATACATTTTAAATTGACTCACTACACACCTAGGATATTGGGTTGGTTCTACATAATGTTTTAAATACATATAGTTTAAGTGGTTTTGAATATTAAAATTTTTAATGTTGGGGTTCTTTAGTGATATTTTTTAAATATGCATATATTTTTTTACTAATATGTATAGGAGTATGTATATGTTTTTATATGTGCTCTCATGTATTTTTATTGTATTTTAATGTTTTTAATGTTTGATTGAAATGAAGTAGTCAATATTTATTCTTAATCATAACTTAAGATGCACTGATGTCTATTCACTGCTATTTGTCTCCATGCATATACTTTATATCAGGAGATTCTACCCTAATTCGATCAACTCACACACACCCGTTCTGAGTGCACTACATTTTATCTAGGTGCTATTATACCAATGGGTAGTTGCAGTATGAATAACCGGTGCACCGCTTAAAGGATAAGTAGAAATTGCTGAGTTCAGTTCTATGTATGTAATACATCCTTGTAGCCTAGCGGCCGCAACGCATCCTCCCCTCGAGCGACATTACCATAATAAGGGGAGTGGCGCTGGAGACCGCAGGACTATATTATAGTGTGAAGCGTAGGCGTCGACACCGTCTTTGAAAACGTCCTATGACGAAACGCGTAAGGCGGAGTCACGCTCACATGTCATACCCGGAAGTGGACGCTGGAACGCAAGCTGGGACGCACGCTCGATGCTGGTCCGTTGCTTGCATACAGCGCAGCTTGATTTGATTTTATTTTATATTGTCTGGCTTGGTTCTTCTTTGGACTTTTGCTTTGGACTTTTCTTTACTCATTTGGAATAAACAACCTTTACATACTTCACGAAGGCAGCCCCTTGTGTTTCTCTTTTCTTCGGTCACCTGGAGAGTCTAACAGTTTAAAGGCGGTACACTGCTGGAGTAGTATGGTGATATTAGAACACTCATCTTCCCTGGAACAACCGTGAGGACCGCACCAAGCAGAGGATTGGGAGCAGCTGTTGGAGTGAACAACACTCGCCCTAAAGCACCCACTTTTGTCGCTCGGTACCCCTGCAGAGGTGATTAATTCTGGTGAGTGGGGCAGCACTGGGGGGTGAGCACTTCAAGTCACTTTATGAAAAATCGCACAGAAGTCACTGCGGTGTACCCTCCAGGGTGAAATAAACAGCATTTAAGCCGAACTTTGCTCTCCCCACCTGGTTTACAATATTCTCCTCTGCATGGAATATATATAAACTTTTCATGTAATTAACCATATTGCTTGGCATTATAGATAGGAAAATTGATAGATAGGAAATTGGAATTAATTGTATATTTATTTATATATTTTTTTAATTTTGCTTATGCACAGGCAGGGTTTCCACTGAATTTTTAGTCTATCATAAATCAGGACACTTCACGTCTTTCAAGTGCCACACTGTCCCAATATTTTTGAACACTTGAGTCAAACAATACGGTTTTTATTTTTTGCACATATATATATGATAGGATAACACAGATATTACACTGGTAATAAATTTCACATTTTCTCCCCTATTATCTAATAAAAAATTCTTTTGGGGGCCATCTTGTCCCAATACTTTTGAACATTGGAGCTAAATTCCACATTTTGCACTGTTTTTTTGCACAGCTCACTATAATTAACTTTCTTCACGTATTTATTAGAATCCATATTGGTTAACACCTCCACCCCGCCGAAGGGATGCACTTTATTTATTTAGTAGTTTTTTAAGCAATGGTATTTTTTGAAAAATTTTGGCCACCTTTAAATATATGATCCATCCCGTTTTAGACTGCATTATTTTTGAACAGTGGTGGAGCTTTTATGTATCATAGTCACCTGTATTTAGGTGTGAATCCTGTGACAATTTTGCCTGTCACGCAATAATACTATTAAGGGCAGCGCCGTTTCCACTCTCATCTGGTTTATTTATTATGTAATTAGACCCTAAGGGGTACTAATTAGAGATTGGCAGCAGCTCTCATTTTGTCCTAAGCGCGGATCTATCTATTTATAATAGCACATCGGGAAAATGTCTCACTGTCTGTGATTAGCGCAGCGCCGTGCCAACTTCCTGACGGGCTTTGCACGTGGAGTGTGTGAACACGCCGGAGCTCATCCTTACTCAAGAGGCAGCAGTATCACCTCCTGTAATAACAATGGGAGGGTCTTAAAGGGTCATTAAATGCCAGGGTTGAGGTGTGCGCTGCATACAGAGTGCAGGTTTCAGGGGTGCGCCGCATACAGAGTGCAGGTTTCAGGTGTGTGCCACATACAGAGTGCAGGTTTCATGTGTGTGCCGCAAACAGAGTGCAGGTTTCAGAGGTGCACTGCATACAAGGTGCAGGTTTCAGAGGTGCGCTGCATACAAGGTGCAGGTTTCAGAGGTGCACTGCATACAAGGTGCAGGTTTCAGAGGTGCGCTGCATACAAGGTGCAGGTTCAGAGGTGCGCTGCATACAGCGTGCGGGTTTCAGAGGTGCGCTGCATACAGAGTGCAGGGTACAGGTGTGCACTGCATACAGAGTGCAGGTTTCAGGTGTGCACCGCATACAGAGTGTAGGTTTCAGGTATGCGCCACATACAGAATGCAGGTTTCAGAGGTGCACTGCATACAATGTGCAGGTTTTAGAGGTGCGCTGTATACAGAGTGCAGGGTACAGGTGTGCGCAGCATGCACAGTGCAGGTTTCAGAGATGCGCTGCATATAGAATGCAGGGTTCAGGGGTGCACTGCATACAGAGTGCAGGGTACAGGGGTGCGCTGCATACAGAGTGCAGGGTACAGGGGTGCACTGCATACAGAGTGCAGGGTACAGAGGTGCACTGCATACAGAGTGCAGGGTTCAGGGGTGCATTACATACAGAGTGCATGGTTCAGGGGTGCGCTGCGTACAGAGTGCAGGGTACAGGGTTGCGCTACATACAGAGTGCAGGGTTCAGGGTGCGCTACATACAGAGTGCAGGGTTTGGGGGGGTGCTACATACAGAGTGCAGGATCCAGGGGTACGCTACATACAGAGTGCAGGGTTCAGGGGTGCGCTGCATACAGAGTGGTTGCTGGCTGCAGTTGTCTAAACCAAGAGTGTCTGTTACACTCTCTTTCACACGGCCTAAAGCCAGCATTAACATCTCCCCCCACACACACACACACACACACACACAAGGGAGAGGAGAGACTGCTCGATCTGCTCCTATTCCTCCCGCTCCTACATCTCTGTGTCTGCCCACAGTCCAATACTCAGTGCTGTGCCTTAAAAAAGGAAAGTGGGGGTGGGAAATGTGAAGCCCAGCAGCCACAGATACATCTGGATGTGAGGGTGCTGACAGCCACTGCGATCTGTGAATTGATCTGGGGGTGTCATTAATAATGTAATGACACCCACAGCAGTTTGCAGAAGGGAGTGTGAACTACCTGTGGCACTGTAATCGCGCTGGTTCCCACATCGCATCAGTGTGAACCTAGGCCTAAGGAAAGAAAATACAGATAACCGCCATTTGTTTACTTGAGATTAGCTGTGATTGGAAAAGAGCCAACGCCATGGGCTTTTTACCCAGATCGGGGATGCGCAGTGTCCAAAGGACACGGCTCACCAGCAATCGCCACGGCTTTTCCTCACTCTAGTCTGATAAACGCGAGTAGAGGAGAGACGATTGGCTGCTCTCCTGACTGGGGGGGTCTGTGCTGATTGTTTATTAGTGCAGCGTCTCTGCCCAGGACCACCAGGGATGCCGCAAGGACCACCATGGATGCACACAAAGGACGCCCACCAGGTATGCCACCCCGGACCACCAGGGATATACCAATCAGTGCCCAGGCAGATGCCAATCAGTGCCCATCAGCAATGCCTACCAGTGTCATCAGTGATGCCTATCAGTGCCACCCATCAGTGCCGCCTATCAGTGCCACTCATAAGTACCCATCAGTGTAGCCTTTCAGTGCCCACCGGTGTCACCTATCAGTGCCCATCAGTGCCCACCAGTGCCACCTATGAGTGCCCATCAGTACCGCCTATCAATGCCCATCAAGGCTGCATATCAGTGCCACCTGTCAGTGCCCATTAGTGAAACCTCATCAATGCCACCTTATCAGTGCCCGTCAGTGCAGCCTCATCAGTGCCCATCAGTGAAGGAGAAAACTTACTTATTTACAAAATTTTATAACAGAAACAAAGACAAATTTTTTTTTCCCAAATTTTTGGTCTTTTTTTATTTGTTTAGAAAAAAAATAAAAACCACAGAGGTGATCAAATATCACCAAAAGAAAGCTCTATTTATGGGAACAAAATGATAAAAATTGAGTTTGAATACAGTGTAGCATGACCGCGCAATTGTCATTTAACCACCTCAATACTGGGCACTTTCACCCCCTTCCTTCCTAGACCAATTTTCAGCTTTCAGCGCTGTCACACTTTCAATGACAATTGCGCGGTCATGCTACACTGTACCCAAATGAAATTTTTATCATTTTGTTCGCACAAATAGAGCTTTCTTTTGGTGGTATTTATTCACGCGAAAAAAGAGCGGACATTTGGAAAAAAAATTATATTTTCTTCTTTCTATTTTAACCACTTAAGCCCCTGACCATTTGGCTGGCCAAAGACCAGAGCCCATTTTGCGATTCGGCACTGCGTCGTTTTAACTAACAATTGCGCGGTCGTGTGATGTGGCTCCAAAACAAAATTGAGGTCCTTTTTTTCCCACAAATAGAGCTTTCTTTTGGTGGTATTTGATCACCTCTGCGGTTTTTATTTTTTGCGCTATAAACAAAAATAGAGCGTCAATATTGAAAAAAACGCATTATTTTTAACAAGTGGTTAAAAGAAATCAAATTTTGTCATAAATTGATGCCAAAATGTATTCTGCTACATGTCTTTGGTAAAAAAAATCCCGTTAAGTGTATAATAATTGGTTTGTGTGATCACGGACATATGTACGCAGATGATCGTGTACAGATGTGCGCAGATGATCATGGACATATGTGTGCAGATGATCATTGGGACATGTGATTTTACTGTTAAATCTGAGGAAGGACAGGTGTTTTTACTATGTGGGGACATGTGTGTTTTACATTGTGTAAATGTTTTACCTGTGTGTTTTACACTGGTGATCAGTGTGTAAAAAGCTGTAAAAAACAGCTCATACTCACTGATCACCAGCTGGCTCTCCACTCTCCTCTCCTCACCGACAACTTCTGTGTGAGGAGAGGAGAGCCGATCGCCTAACAACCGGCTTTCTGTTTACATCACATAACAGCTGTGATTGGACACGGCCGTCATGTGATCAGGAGGGCCAATCACAGAGCCCTCCTGCCGATCAGAGATACACCGTGTCCGGGTGACACGAGTGCATCGGGATCGCGCCGCTGCACGGGCACGCGCGCAGACATGCGTGCACGATCCGCCTCCTTCGGAGGGACGTTCTTGAACGTCCACTCAGAGGGAGAGAGCGCCCACCTGGCCGTTTATGTGCAGTGGCCGGGTGGGAAGTGGTTAAAAAGTTTTATACCAATATAATGCTGTGCTATCCAAATTTTATCATACGGTAACTGTACTAAACCATAATATTACTGGCTGCAGTTAAATAGTGGTGGTGGGATATACTATTCTTATATAAAAAATTGTGAATATAATAATGCAATTGTATTCGATTATAGAGCAAAAGGTTTGATCGACCAGTTATCTGCTAATTGTGCCACATCCTAAATTCAAATTTGAAACAAAGGAAATTCCCCTAGTGGACTTTAAAGGCACATTTAAGAAAACATTTAGAAAAGTATATGAAGTAAATAACAGTTTATTACAAAAAATCATCGAGTGAATATCACACAATCACGTAATTAAAAACAAGGAATGCAGTTCCATAGATACAAAACTAGTGATACCAATACATTAGTACCCGACGCGTTTCGGAGTTACTTATGCCTCCTTCTTCAGGGGTGATTGTAGGATTTGCAACAGAATTATCTATATGGGAAATGGTATATATAACATAAACATAGTAAGTACACAATAGAAATCATGAACAGGGACCCTATGATTGCATAAATCTGTATATATATATTTTTCTGTTTATACTTACATTGGTATCTATAGATATTGGTTTATGCATTCCAGAAAGGGTTTAAAAGAACATAAATGTATTGACACGGTCCTGAAAAAGTGGTATCGGGACAACCCTATTAACTGGCAGCTGTAAAAATCACAGACTTCTACAAACTGTAAATTTACTGACAGTTGGCACCCCTGTGGGCAGGCAATAGGACGCCTCCTTGGCCTTGTTGCCTGCTAAATGCTCTCTGTGGAGCGATCTAAACATGAATCACTCTTCAAAGTGCAACCCTATGGCGAACGAGCCCATGAAAGTCAAAGGTAGCTGTCTTCAATCTGTCCACCAGATGGCGCTCCGGGTGAAAAAATAGTCCCGGCGTATAGCGCAATAGGGCGGAGCCAAAAGTGCACGCTGCGTCCCTCAACCCTCCTCACTGCGCATGCCCACACTACGTCATGGGGCCGCGCCGCCCCTATATGAAGCAAGCGAGGCGCTGACTCGTTCCTTTTTACTCCCCACCCTTAGCCGGAGCTGAAGCTCCCGTTCGTCGCTCCGGGACGCCGACTCCCAGTTCACCGTCACCATGATCATCTACAAGTGTGTCATCAGCAGTAAGTAGCCGTTCCCCGGGAGATATTGGGCGCCGCTATTGGTTAGATTACGGTAATGTGTGCGAAGCGTGTAGTCTGGCCTCGTGCTCTAGAAGGCGCGCGCGGCCTATCCCCTCCGTACATTCCTTTCAGCTCTAGAGGGGCCGGGACATTCCATTTGTGGAGGGGGGGGGGAAGGCGCGTGCTGAGGTTTGGCCGCATAGACGGCGCCATTTTCTATGTCGCCCGTACACGAGGCCTTATGGGAGCCTAGTACAGGTCGGACGCGTATTGTAACATTTACTGCTTGGGGCCGGTCCCGCCGTCTGTGTGGAGGAAGACTGCATGCGGCGGACTTCTCTTTATGCGTCATCCTGGGCGGGAAACTGCGGCTGCTGGGGGGAGGGGCGTCACCAGGCAGATTAGAAGGGGTGGGGCGAGAACAGTGGAGAAGTTTGTGATGACGTAGGAGCTGCTGTTTACTAAGCTTTAGGAAAAGTTTGGGGGAGCGGAGTGCCTGTACCACGTGACCGGATAACCGGAGCTCTTGTAGAAAGAATGAAGGGCCCGCCCCAACGTCTACTCATTGGGTTAGGCGTTGGCTGGGCGTGGCTACTTTCTCCTCCTCAGGGTGGCATTCAGGGACAAGGCTTGACTGCAGGATCTCAGTATGACCACTGCAGGCCTGAGGGTGGGGCTGGCTGTGCATTTGTAAATACTGGGTCTTATCGTAGAGCGCTCACTCATGTTTTGTATAGATCGGACCTGCTATATGAAGAGCTGGAGCAGCAACGCCCCATTCACTTCTAGGTGTTTGGGAATTTGCAGAATTGTTTCAAAACCCATGTTCAGGTATTGTTCCATTCAATGACACCTACAATGGGGTGCAGTTTTGCCTTGCCTTTTGGTTGAGCTTTACGCAATGTGACTTGTTTGGCGGAACTGCACTGCGCTTTTGGATGCCTTTAATGGTACCCGACCCTGCTTTTTGTGAGTGTAGTGCTTTTTTGAGATTGCAGGCAGAATTGCAATGTTTCTGCCATGATCCCAATACGCCCAGGTGGCCAAGAGGGCAACCTCTGGCCACTGTTGACTCCTGTGCAGCTGCAAGGTTTCCCTTGGTCAAGGTGGTAGTTGGCTATCGACTCAGGTGAGGACAGCCACTGGATTCATGGACAGGTAAGTGCCCTAATAACCTGGCCACAACAGTGTATTTTTGGGGGGTCCCAGAGCTCCTCTTTAAAGCGCTTTTTAAAACTGCCTATGAAAATAAAAGGCTCTTGTAGACAAATGCAAACTGCAGCTTTTATGCTGTTTATGTACCTCATGAGACCTGACTGGAAAACTCCCAGAATGTTGCTAGAACTTTGGTAAGCAATGCCTAGTGTTGCTGTTCCCACACTAGGCTCAGAGCTGCTGCATTGGGGAGCAAGCGTGAGGGGGCTTGAATCAGAGAAAGGGTTTACTCCTGTGAAGGTGCAGTAATGCCTAGTCTTCTTAGCAGCATCCTAGGAGTTTTCCAGTCAGGCTTCATTCATCTTTGGTCAGAGCTGCAGTGTTTTTTTGTTTTTTCGAGTGCAGCGGGATTAGCACAGCAGTAATTTTATTGCTGTCTGTTCCTGTTGGGGAGATTGTCTTTGTCTTCTGTCTGGACAGGAAGTGATGAACTTAAGTGGGTCACAGGAAAAGCTTTTTTTTTTTTTTTGTAAAGCAGAGAGAAGGATTAGAATTTCCTGCTCAGTTAAAGGGTTTGTTAACCCACGTCTTTGCAGAAGGGGCCGAGATTCCTCCGCTGACTAGTCTGGAGGGGAGGAGAAAGGCAGCACGTCACATGACTGCTGATCAGCGCTCACAAGGTATATACAGTGTATGCATACATACCAGGGGGCATATCCTCAGGCCCTGACACAGCAGGGGGGGTGTGAGGACACTGGCACACAAACTGACCAGGGTTTCATGCTCAGCTGCCATGATACACCATGGTCAGTTTAGAGGGCAGAAACTGTCAGTATCGGCAAGGTATTTCAGGCATTATGGGGGGGGCAAAAGACATGGCACAAGCACTGTGCTGTATAACATGCTTTAACCACTTCCTGCCTGGCCTATAGCAGAATGACGGCCGGGAAGTGGTTCAGTTATCCTGACTGGGTGTCATGATGTCCAGTGGTGTCTGACCCACTGCATCACCAATCTCAGTAAAGAGCTCTTTACTATGTGATCAGCTATCCAATCACGATGTAAACAAATAGCCATTTATTGGCTTTTCCTCATTTGCATCTTAGATGTGAGTAGAGCTGATCAGGGGCTCTCCTGACTGGGGGGTGGGGGGATGATATGGGGGGGGGGGGGGTTGTGGTCTGTGCTGATTATCAGCGCTCCAAGACCACCCAGGACCACAAGGGATGCCCAGAAGGAAACCCCAACAGGTATGCCACCTTAGACCACCACGGATTTGCCAATCAGTGCCCATTAATAATGCCTGCCCGTGCAATCCATCGGCGCTGCCTTAGTGCCTGTCAGTGCAGCTTATGGCCCATCAGTGAAGGATAAGACTTTTTTCAAATTTAGTTTTTTTTGCTTATGATGACAGCGCTGAAAGTTGTTGGGGGGGATAAGTGCCTGGTATTGCAGTGGTTAAAGGAGCAGGATCCTTTGTTTAAAGCTTTTTTTTTTTTTTTTTTTTTTTTTTTTTGCCCTCCTTGTACAGTCCTCAGGTCAGGAAGTGAGTAGGGGAATACCTCCATTTGGGCCACAAAATAAAACTACAGATTTTAATTTTTGCTTTCCTAAATAAAGGGTTGACAAGTGGAATTGGCATAAGTTGTGCAGTTGACCCTTTAGGTAGAAAGTAACAAGATGCATAGTGTGCACCAAATTCCCCTGCTCTGACTGCACTTGCTGCCTTCCCACAATAGAGCATGCATCTCAATACACAGAATATCGATTTTGCAGGTATGTTGGTGGCAGTTTGGAGTATTTGAAAATTGACTGCAATAAATGATTGTGGGGTTCTTGTAACATGAAATGTTCTAACCCTTTTTACCACAGCTGTGGCTTTCTGTACATGTGACCACTTTTTCCTGGTGTTGCCCAAGGTACAGGAAGGTAATGTCTTAAAAAAAAGACTTGTTGAACTTTTGTACCCGAACATAGACCTTACAGTGCAAGTACAGAAATACAAGATCTGAAATGCACTCTATACAACATGGGCCCTAATCTCTAGCCCATAAACTAGAAGGGGGTAGGTGTGACATCTAGAGATAGCAGATGTGTGCAGACAGATCTTCATGATCAACTGATATTTTGCATTTTGTATAACTTTTTTTGTTTTAGTTAACAGACCAAAAGAGTGCAAATAAGTTGTGGTATACATAAATGTGTGCTTTAGGGTTGGCATAACTTATTCAAACAGTCATCTAAACAAGATTTGTGTCTTTATTTTAGATGATGAAATGTTCTCAGACATCTACCCAACAAAAGAAGTCTGCAATGGGCTGTGTATTGAAGTTGAAGGAAAGGTGAGTTCTTAGAAGCTGAGTGGCCCATCTCTAAGACGCTTCGCTAAATGGGTACAATGTGTTAAATTTACTGATTTCAAGGCTGCATTCATGTACTAGAACATGTCTAGGTGTGAATGGAGCTGGTTCCATGTCATCTAAGTCTGGGTTCACACTATTTCAGTTTCTTTGTGGCTGAATTTGTGTTTTGGCTGCTGTACCTTCTAGAAATGCACAGAAAGGGTCTCTGTGCCTTTTTCTGAAATTTGGACGTGCAAGGAAACTGCATATTGCTATTCACTTTCCAGCACAGGAAATTAATTGTGGTTTCCAGTGCATGGGAATGCATTAAGAAATGTCTGCCAACAGCAGTGTGTGGGTTGTGAGTGTGCAACTTGCAGTCCTGCACCTGCATACATGTGAACCTACTCTGAAGCCCATTAGCAGGAGTCATTGGCAGTACAAGTTTTAACTCTTCCATATAGATGTGTACTTTGGTAGTAAGTGAAGTGTTCCAGAACTAATGAGGCGACACATTTTTATTTAGACCATCACTCGAAGAGAAGGTGACATTGATGACGCTCTTATTGGTGGAAACGCATCTGCTGAAGCCCTGGATGAGGGGGGTGACGGTGTCTCAGTATCAGGAGTTGACATTGTGATGAACCATAAACTTCAGGAAACTGGCTTCACAAAGGATGCATTCAAACGATATATTAAAGACTATATGAAAGCGTAAGTGACACATCCATATGTCTTGTGGAGTTGAATGTTTTAGGGTTATAGTGATTGTGATAAGACCATGAGCAGCAATCAACTAGCTCTTCACACTGGACAGTCAAGACCCTCAAAGCCTTAAATGTTTGCACACTTTCCTTGTACAATGACTTCCCATCTTTGAGGTGAGCGATGGGCAAAGTGGTGTTGAGTACCTGTAAAAGTGTAACAATTGGTGCTAGAATTTGCCTGGATGGGAAGTGCTTAACAGTTGGAGTTTGGATTTAATTTGTTGGTCCATTTTAATGTGCTAGTGCATATAGGATTACCCTCACCCCATATTGAGTGCTGCTGTCCAAAAGTCTCAGTTGCTCCTCATCTGGAGCAAAGACAAGAGATGCTAGCCAAATCCCTAGGTGAAAATAAAGTAAACCCTAAAAGGGGGAAACGAGTGTACTCACCATTTAAGGCTGCATTCACACTTAAACGTTTTGAATCGCGGGCAGAAAGCTCCGGTGTGACAAATCATGGTGTTTGCATTTGAGATTCTGTTAATTTTAATGACACCTCAGATCGCAGTGCCAGTCTGCTGTGATGAATCGTGCTGCAATCACAGGAAGAATGTCGCCCAAAAAGTAGCTCCTGAACTTTTTTGGGGCAATATGCTTCCTACAATGTGGGTTGCCGCAACTGCAGCATGATTTATCATGCTGGACCCGCACCATAACTCGAGGTGCCATTCAAATGAAAGACATCTCAAATGCAAATCCTGCAATTTGTCATTCACATATCGGTGCTTTCAAATCACAGGCAGGTTCCTGGCAAATCTGCCCACATTTCGAACAAAGTGTGAATGCAGCTGAAGTATTGGTAAACTGCAATATATCCCCAATTTGTTTTGGGTTTAAAACGGCTTTTATGGATGCAGTGAAATCTGGTATGTTGCTCCATTGGAGATTGTACGCATTCTGTCTCTAAAGTGGGAGCAGGTGTTGGCAGACCACAAAGGCATGGACAATAAAAACCCTATTGCTTTCAAACACTACTGAGTTTTGTTTATTTTTGTCCCTTTTGCAGAGATTTCAGATTGCTTTCTGTAATTTAACTAACCCTCTAATCATTCCCTATCCAAAATGAAGCTCAACTTTAACTCCACTGTTTTGATCTCTACCTCGGCACAGAAGTCACCCTGCCCACCCACTCTGATGTTTAGTACATCTAAAGTTGAAAATGGTTACTATGGGACATCTTGTAAAGTTAGCTTCACTGGAGTGAACCAAATCTTTGTCATGCGCTGCCTCCCTAGACACCGCAGCTCACAATGAGCAGTGGCTAGGTGCTGATTGGCAAGCTACAGACTCATAACCATGTGGATAGCCACATTCCCTGCAGCATTTTTATCCCATTGTAGTTGAAGTACAGCTTGCCTGATTATCAACTCCTCTGTAAATTTGGGAGCAGTGCAGCATTATTGCCACATCACTGGAAGCTGCATGAGGTGCACTTAACTGGTATGCTCATTGGGTAATTGTAGGACCTTTGCATGGGGAGCTAAGCATTAGAAGCATAGCTGCACTTCAATGCTGCAGCCCTTTTATTTTTTGCGCTATAGTCCTGTTTAATAAGCTAAATTGAGATGCTTTCCTAATCTCAACAGTTTCAATTATTGGTTTATCAAAACTTTGGCTGTGAAAATTGACTTTTTTTTTTTTTTTTTTTGTCGGAGGTTTTCTCCTATTAAACCAATTTTAAGTGATGTGTTTTTTTTTTTTTTGTTTGTTTTTTTTTTCTTAGCATTAAAAGTCATCTAGAAAAGAATAAACCTGCAAGAGTGCAGCCTTTCATGACTGGAGCAGCAGAAAAAATCAAAGAAATTCTTGGAAACTTCAAAAACCTGCAGGTGTGTTAACAGATGGATTGTAAAGTTGATGTTTATCTATTGTAGCAAAATGCTGACTAAGCTACTCTTTTTAGTTTTTTACAGGAGAGTCAATGGACCCAGAGGGTATGGTGGGCTTTTTGGACTACCGTGAGGATGGTATAACCCCCTTCATGACTTTCTTCTTAGATGGCCTGGAACTTGAAAAATGTGTATGTTGATGCTCCTAATTTTTACTGTCTTGTGTGTCCACTGGAAAGTGATATTTTTATGAAGCAGTTATTGTGGTTCAGAGGGCAAGTAGTTAGGACTGATATTACTTGAATCCTCATGCTTTCTCTAAGGGCATGTTTACACATGTGTTCACTTGTAGCCAGGAGTTCTTTTTACGGCACTGTGCTGCCACTAATATGCTGTGGCAGTGAGGGATATAGACCCTCTTTATATGCACCCATAGCAAGGCACATAACACTGCAAGTCCTACAGAGGGATGCACTTTTTTGTGGAAATGGACTTTGTCTCCACACTTGTGCTCCATTCAGCTCTACAAATTGCTCTGTGGTGGCTGATTCCTGGGATGAGGCTTTGTGGGTTGTGCCTTGCATAGTGTACTGACTTCTAAACAAAATGTGTGTTGGGAGTACTAATCAGAGAAGGATGGGGTATTAACATAATATCACCCGATGCTGTGTGGGTTTTGGCTTTTGCTTTTTTTTTTTTTTTTTTTTTTTTTTTTTTCCCCCCCGTGTGCATGGAACCTACATTTTTAGATGCAACGGGGCCTGGAGTCATAAGCTGAAATCCAGGTTCTGGTTATAAGGTCTGGTCAACAGTGGCTTGTGTGCTGGGGGATCACCTGCCTTTATGTACAGTGGCTTACACTTCACTTAGAACATAGTGTGCAGGTTCCCAGTAACAATGCTTACACTGGGATGTTTAAATGTGTATACTTACTGAGTTGGAACATGGAAAATGATTGCAGCTGGACTCCTGCAATATATGAAATCAGTTCTTTACTACTGCCCAAAGCATTGCATCTATTGATAGACCATAAACCGCTTTCTATTGCCTTATGGTTTGCACTAAGATGCTATAGAAACCTCCTCGCGCTTTCTGTCTAGCAGACTCTGTAGCTTGAGCAGTTTGAATAGAGGAGTACACTATGCTTTACCAGTTTTGTTGTCCTATGGAATTTGTTATATGAACTTGGGAGCTGGTGTAATTCTTAGCATTGTTTAATGTTTTTTTTTTTTTTTTTTTATCTAGTAACCATTTGGATCGTTTGATGCAACCAACTGCTGCTGATTTCCATTCATACCACACCAGGATTAGTCTTATGACCGACTCAAACTGGACTGTTATCATCGAGCTTCATTTATTTCAAACCTAAATTATTGGAGTGGAGACATTATTTTAAAACTTTTGTCATTTAGTCCAAATAAAAATGATCATACTCCACTCTAGTTAATGATTTGTGCATTCCTTCCTAGTGCATGTTTAAACTACAACTGTGCCTGTTGCCACACTAGTTGTTTGCACACAAGTGGACTAGTCTGCTACAGTTCTAGGAATGGATTGCAACTACAGGCTTCCTCTCATCTAGCTGCTGAATGCTGTAGCTGTACGGCACTCTAAGAAGCCAATTCATTCTCTCTGAAGTGCCTACAGCCTATGAAAATAAAATGGACATTGTGATCTCATGTAATACAAAACTATTTTTATTGGCAAGATGCCACAGGTGTGCACCTTTATTGTTGTGGTGCAGTGTGGTTTTAGGGTCAACTACTTAAATAAACTATCCCCTGAACCTGTTAAATTGTGAAGGTCAATGGCAACTTTACAGGGATGCTGTGTGATATAAACTGCCCAGTGACAGGACTTTTTTTGGGGGGGGGGGGGGTGTTTTAATCTTAATTTGAAGGGGGTTCTTTTGCCATCAGCAGGTTACCAGTTTTGGTAATATAAGTGCATATGAAGGAGAAATATTTACCATGTTTAGTGGTGCTGAAGGTTTTTCTTTGAAGAAAATAATGCACTTATTTTCATTGCGTGTTATGGGTACAATGCTCTGCATGCTCATTTAAGAGTCTGCAGGAGCACCTGCTAGCTACTTATCTGCCTGTACATTGTATGGACAAGCATTTGCCTGAGAGCAGGAAGATCAATGGACTGAAGATGCTCACCAGTGCCCTTGCAGCTCATTGAGGCTAGGTTCACACTGCTGCGAATTTGAGCCGCTGAGATCGCTCAAATTCGCAAGTCATTTTAATAACATCTTTTTCCACGAGTGCCGTTCACATCAATGCGTTGCGAATCTAACAATCGTAAAAAAAGGGTCCTGTCCGAGTTTGATCCGTGTGCGATGCGAATTCAGCTCCATAGATTGTAAAATTTGGCATAGAATCGCAAGAACACAAAGAATTTGCAATGCAAATTCGCAACGCAACCGGATCAAAATCGCGCTAAATTCGCACTGCAGCAGTGTGAACCCAGCCTTAGAGAGAAGCAATCAGTCACAATGGCTGGCTCTGGCATTTATTCACAGGAAACTATTCAAGTTCTAACAGCAAGTGTGGGGAGAATGAGCTTTCCCTTCCCCTGCCAGTCTTTCAGGACAGCACCTGGACAAACGGTACCCGGCGCTGTCCTGAGACTCATAGAAATACCGTTACATCTAAGGTTTTCTCATGTCTGACTAACCTTAGTGCTGACTGTACGCACATGCGGCCTAAACAACATTTTTTGGCAATCTGAATACTTAAGTGCAAAGGAGGTATATGGGGTCCTTGTGACAGTATAAAAGTCTCTTTGGGGGAATTTTTTTTTTATGAAAGTGTTGGGGGTGACCCCCTTCCTCAAAATTGCATTTGAAAGACCGCTGCACAAATACAGTGACATCAAATATTGCAACAATTGTCTTTATTTTCAGGTAAAATGTTTGGGGTTCTAAATGATTTTCTAACAAAAAATATGGATTTTAACTTGTAAGCAACAAATGTCAGGCTTGGACATGAAAGGGTTAAGGTAAAGTGTCCTTCAAGGGCATAAGGAAAAGTAATATAGCCACCACATCAAAGTATCAGTAAGGACTCTCACAATGGTGGACCCCCTGCTCAACTGGATTTTTCTGCTTAGCAGGTCTGTTTGTGCTCTGCTTATGCAGAGTATACACAGCCCACTTAATTCTGTGGGTGATTGGTTGTAAACAGACTGTTTACATCTGACTGTCATCCAATCTGCTGGATGGTTTGATTGGGCTTGACCAAAAAAAACTGACAGGTGAATCTAATTGGTCTGCCCATGTGAGAGGCTTAAAGTGGATGTAAACCTGAAAAAAGTGTTCTTATACTGTAGAGTATAAGATTTCCTATCAGTTGAGCCCAGTCTTGCCACAGAGTTAATCCATCTCTGAGCAATCTTTTTATTCAGTGAGAATTCTTGACAAACGGAAACTTTGTCAAATCCTCCCCCTTGCTGTGAGTGACACGATTTACATATCTCATGCACTAGCCTAAAGCCCCTTTCACATGAGGCGGACTCCGTTTCTACGGAGCCCACTTTGGTCCGCCGGCTCAGCAGGAGATCTGTCCCTTGATCTCCGCTGAGCTGGTGGATGACAGGTCCCTCTGCTCACTGAGCGGGGAGGGGCTTGTCAGGCGCTGCTGCTGCCACCTATGGAGGAATTGGATGAAAACTGACAGCATGTCAGTTTTCATCAGATCTCATCTGATCTGCCAGTGACGGACCTGGATGCAGAGCCATCCGTCTGCTTTTAGCGGATCGGACGGGGTTGGATGTCAGCGGACAGGTCTCTGCTGACATCCATCGCTCCATAGGCTAACATGATGCGCTTGTTCAAGTCCGCCGTCGAAACTGACAGGCGGACCTGAACGGTCCGATCGTGTGAAAGGGGGCCTAAGACATGCATTATTTTTTAATTCCCTCCCCCACTCCTTTCTTCAGCAGCTCTGCAAGGATTGGCTGTTCCACACCTCAGCATGATTTGGCATGCTGAAGTCATGTGGTTACTTTCCTGTCTTATATTGACAAGGGGAGTGTAGAGGTGGGCGGGGAGTCTGCTGACATCATGACTCCACCCACCGTGCTCCAGACAACAGACCCACCCACAGAATCTGCAGTTTTTTTCTGTCTCATAACATAGGGGAGACATTTGACATGTAAGGATACATGCAGGAGGCATGTATATCCTTAGACAACCCCTATGGCAGTAGTTTAGAAAGGATGACATTGGGTTTACATCCACTTTAAGTTGTAATTTTGCTTTTGGGCGTTAAAGTAGAATTTAAAGACAAAGTTGCTAAAATGTTTGAGCACATGTATAGTGGGGCTTTTTTTTTTTTTTTTTTTTTTAAATTTAGAACAGGCAAGGGGGTCCACATGGACTGATATAATACAGTAGATCTTCGAACAGAGTTGCATAAAACACCTATGTTACAATTAGCATAGTTATTAAAAGGTAAATGTATACATCTTGGTATGTACAATTATGGTTGTCAAAGATCATTCTCATTTACTGTGCAACATTACTGGGGTTACCGTTGGGGTGTGTATGTTAATGACAGGAAGCTTTTCACTTTGGTGGAAAACTCATGTGTTTCCTGAGTTGTGGTGAGTTAAGTTAGTGCGGTCCCATGAGCTACCTCCCTTTTTTCCCAAGAGTTATAGAAGTGTCCTAAGACTAGGAAGAGCGTGAAAGGAGAAGAGTGGGATGGGGGGGTGAGAGGAATGTTCCCTGCGATCATGGAGTAATTGGAGTAGTTGCTAAGGTGCAACTGATACTATCTATCCTGTATACAGAGTTTAGTAATTGAATTTGCCATGTGGATGTTCAATGAGCTGATGAGGTTTCACGTAGAGCCTGGCTCTCGCTTGAGTATATGAACATGTTCCACAACTGCCATGTTTTGGAACATTTTTCCTGTCTGTTTTGTGCAGTATAAATGAGGTTTTTTTTTTTTTTTTTTTATTTCTTCTACTTTTTGATCCATAGATCTAGGGTTGGTGGAATTGGGGACTTCCATTGTAATGGGATGCAGGCTTTAGCTGCGTCCAGGATATGTCGGATCACAGACTTTTTGTGGGAATATTTGATGCATGTAAGAAGAATGCTGGGTCATCAATGTTATAGTCTGTGAATTTCTGTACCGTCCTCTGTATTAAAATAAAGCAAGAAAGATCTGCTGCGCCAACCAAATAAACAACAAGTAGCCAACACCACCAATTAGACTAATTGTAAAAAATCAATGAAAAGAGAAAAAGTGTAGCGCTATAGTGTGCCAATTAACAACCATATAACGTGTATCATGTAGCACACCTATGTGTATATCAGATGTTAGGTCCTGCTAGACCTCACAGAAAAAAACAGTGGACCAGTTGGGAGATCCAATGTTCTAAGGAAAACATTGCTAGCAACAAATCATGTGTAATAAACAATGTGAATTATGTGTACACATAAAAATAATCCAAAACCCTCAGATCAAACACAAGCATATATAGTGTGAAATGGGGTGGGGATAAATGACAAGTCCCTGGGTAATTGGACAGTTCATAAAATCAAGCAGAGAAATCCTGGAGCATAGATGTAAATATCACAGTAGCATCTATTCCTATCTCCGATGGACTCTTCCAATACTCGACCAGGCAGAAAAGTAATGTAAAATGCCCTTACCGGACGTGGTGGACTCACAGGCCGTTGGCGGTGAGTCATACGAGCTTGCACCGTTAGGTACAGTAAGGTTACAGCTGCTCTTGGTCCACGACAAAAGAATCCTGGAAGGGTCCCAAATCCTGAGCGGTACTCCGGATTCGTCCTCCAGCGATCACTTGAGTCTCCTATGCTCAGGAGTAAACTCCCTTGCTCAGCAGGTGCACTAGGTTATCTGGCCCTATTAGCCCAGCTGCTAGGAATCTGCTTAAAGTTGCTCCAAGATGCTTAAAAGCTGACCTAACTTTCAACAATGTGGCAGGGACCAAGCTTCTGTGTGGCACAGTAGGGGTTCCCTTGTGACAGATCCTCCTTTTTCCTTTTGGGGGGTTGCTTGCTATGGGTAACTTTTCATAAGCTCCAACCTCCCACTCCACTCTTACATTGTGGTTATATTTTAATGCAGGGGGTAAGAAAAACCTTTTTGTTGGTTTGGGCTACAGTCCACTCAGTGACAGATCTAAAAGCGTTTTACCATAAATCGTTTTTCCTATATCCTTTGATTAAGGATTTTCTGTGCAAACATATGCAAGAACTAGATGGCTATATAATTGCTTCTTTAAGGGCTGCAGGTGGCTATTTACCTCCAGGCTAAATTGGTAACCACCCTTTTTTTGGTCTCTAGGGCTGGGCGCATTGAGACTTTAGTTACTGATCAGCCCCACCCGTGTATGAGCTGGTTAGCGTTTGCTCCATCTATGGAGGTAAGGTAGGACAACAGCTACTATAGTAAGGTGTCCAACCATTTTAGGATTGGTTCCTTTACTGGTGGTGAAGGATTAGTATCTACAGCCCAGGCTATGCCTATGAAATAATTTGCTCCTGTTTGGTTATTTCATAAAGGGATACACCATGACTCCTTCTTGGCTGCTCACCAGTAGACCTCAGTAGTGAAGGTTTGTCCTTGCTGGGGTGTTTAGCACAACTAAAGTACACATTGAGAGTTGTGACATCTCTGCTGAAGCTTGTTGGGTGTCCTTTATATCCTAAAGGTACTGCTTTGTTTGGCTACAGATCAGAAAATACAACAGGGAAGGTGGTCTGTACTTTCTGGTTTTGTGCCGCACGCCAGAAACGCACATCATTGAGTCTGGTGATGACATTTCTGCTCATAATTGTTATATTGCTGCACATCAGACCTACGCAAGATTGGGGTCTGTCTGTGGGGTTTTTGTGTCCTGTATTACTGCCTGATTGGTTGCTTATCAGAAAGGCAGCAGGAAAGATTGATGGCAGGGGTAGTACATATACTGCCTTTGGTAATCGGTACAGCACCACAAGGTGGCGTCGTGCTGATTCAGACAGTGCTATTAACGGCAATAGCTGCCGATTTTAGGCATGCGATTTGACATGTGAGTCGCATGCCAAATCGCTTCAATATGGATGTGCTATCTCTATTCAGAATTGTTAGATTGTTGCACATTAGAGATATACACGATTGAAGTTTGTCTGTGGGTCCTGTATTACTGCCTTATTGGTTGTTTATCAGAAAGGTAGCAGTGAAGATGGATGGTCCTGGTTTTGTTGGAAAATACAAATTGAACCTGTGCCATGGGTAGTACACATACTGCCATTGGTAATCGGTGCAGCACCACAAAGTGACGTGCTGATTCAGACAGCGCTATTAACAGCAATGGCTGCCGATTTTAGGCATGCGATTTTGACATGTTGAGTTGCATGCCAAATCACTTCAATATGGATGTGCTATCTCTATTCAGAGCTGTTATATTATTGCACATCAGAGATATACAAGATTGAGGTCTGTCTGTGGGTCCTGTATTACTGCCTTATTGGTTGCTTATCAGAAAGGCAGCAGTGATGACGGATGGTCCTGATTTTGTTGGAAAATACAAAATTGAACCTGTGCCAGGGGTAGTACACATACTGCCATTGGTAATCCGTGCAGCACCACAAAGTGGCCCGGGCTGATTCAGACAGTGCTATTAACGGCAATGGCTGCCAATTTTAGGCATGCGATTTGACATGTTGAGTCACATGCCAAATCACTTGAATATGGATGTGCTATCGCTATTCAAGATTGTTGTTGCACATCAGACACATACAAAATTGAAGGTTTACTGCCTTATTGGCTGCATATCAGAAAGGACACAACAGTGAAGGTTGTTTGTCTTTTTCTGATTTGTTTTTGCTGCTCAGCAGGGAGACACATTGAGGGTAATGACATCTCTGCTCAGTATTGGTATATGCTACACATCAGACATACACAAAGATTGAACATTGTTTGTGTCCTGTATGTCCTATATTTACTGACTTATCGTCCGTATATCAGAAAGGCACAGCAGTAAGTGGTGTTTCTCATTGATCTTCCTTGCTGTTTCTTAGGTATACACAGTAGGGGGTTGTTGGCTGCACTCCTCCAGGGAGCCACAGCATGGGGACCCCTTGTTTGTTCGACCCGAAAACTGCTTTTCCTGCGACCTGTGTAATCTTGAGGTCTGTGGTTCCGTAAGCAGGGACTGCTGGATACGCTGCGACCTGGAGTCGCACAGTCACGAATGATACCCTTTGGAAGCCATAGTATGACTTCTCATGCGTCTTGCAGTCCCAAGTGGCAGGTTGGGTCGCACGGGTGTGGGAACCCTAAGCTTATCTGTCCCTTCTGGTTCAGGTTTTGCAATGCTGCAGGAATACTCATTGTGGAGTTATTGCCTTATTTTGCAGTAGACCAGAAAGATTGCAGCTGTAAAGGCTGTCTGTTGTTTGTTTGTTTTTATGTTGCTGCACAGCAGAAGTACTCAACATTGAAGCTTGTTGGTGCTTTCTGTTTCATATTGCCTTACCTTATGGCACTTCAGAAAAACACAATGCTGTAGGTTGCTTGTGTTCTTTCTCTGTTGGTTCTATGTAACTGCACTACAGAACTGCATAACAGGAAGGATTGTCTTATAACTGTACTTGGTGGTTCGTCATAAATACGCAACATAGAAGTTTGGGTCTTTCTGTCTTCTCTTTATAGCCTTGTTTTGCTGTACATTAGGGATGAGCTCCGGCGTGTTCGCATGGCGCACGTGCCGAGCCCGCCAGGAAGTCGGCACGGGGCAGCGCTAATCACAAGCAGTGAGACATTTCCCGATGTGCGGCTGTAGAGATCGGGAAATGTCTCCCTGCCTGTGATTAGCGCTGCGCCGTGCCGACTTCCTGGCGGGCTCGGCACGTGCGCCATGCGAACACGCCGGAGCTCATCCTTACTGTACATCAGTAAAACACCACTGTAAAAGGGGTTCCCGTCCTTTCTGTATTTACCAGTTATGACCTAGCTAGCTGCACTTCAGAAATGCGCAGCATTTAAGGTGTGTTTGTGTCTTAATGCTTACATATTGGCCGCACATCAGAAAACCAGACTGTGAGGTTCAGATTTGGGTCTCTTCCCATATTTGATATTTTGGTTTAGCTAGTCACTCAGATACACAACATTGATGTCTATGCTTGTGTCCTTTCTGTCTAAATCTATTGTGCTATGTCCACAATCTATGATTTTTTTATTTGTGATATTAATAATACATGTATCACCTTTTTGTATTTCAGCCTTCTCTTCCGTGAAAGGGCCAGGAGTTCTGGTGCAGATGTCACATGTCAGAAAGCCTCAACCCCTTACATTCAGGGATGCCAGAGCCATTTCCTAGGGTTGAAGCCCAGTAGAGTTATGGGTCACTGGAGGAAGGCGATAATGAATCGCCCTGTTTAATAAGAACTTAGGAAGTTCGGTTCAGAGGAGTTTTATGGCCTAAAGATGAAGTATAAACATGTATACCTGACCAAATAGGTTACAGCTCGGTGCATGGCCTTCATTTTGCCCTTCTAGCAAAACTAGATGTAGCAATATGAGTGTTCTTCTCCTGCTATAGATGTTAATCTCCTGAGTAGGCTCTCAGGCGTAAGTAAAACTATAGATTGGGCATGCCTTAAACCCAGGGATTAAGTTTTTGTTAATCTATTTCCCTTAAGTAGGTTTCCCTTCAGTCTTTGCTGACATAAAGATAAAAATGAACAAAAAGGGGTTGTCTGTCAGGGGCCCCCCTTTTTTGGCAGTTTTATTTCCCTGGACAGGGTTGTGTTAAGACAGGCCCCCTTATGGATCAATGTAGTGTCCTTGTCTTACAACACAGGTCTCCGATTAATCTTTTTAGTGGTTCTAAACAGCACCTATAGGCAGAATAGGCCATTGTTGGTAGATGTGTGACAGGCAACATTGATAACCTACAAGTTTAACATGTTTTCTGATTCCATCTTTAAGAGCCCACTCCACCTAGATCCTGCATCCGAAACAGAGAAGGCAGGGACACCGGTGGAGTAGACCGGCAGATCAGCCGCATGATCCAGCTAAGATACCTTCATTAAGCATATGGAGTAAAGGTAAAGCTTACTGCAGAACCGAGGTTCGCCAAGAGTCTTGCAGTGGTCCCACCCTAAGGTAGGCCTGAGGTACTTGATTATCCTCTCAGGTGTGCCGTCCTGGAAGATGACTTGAGAAAAGTACTAGTTACTTACCGGTAACTGTCTTTCTAGGAAATCTTCCAGGATGGCAGGCCTACTTCCCACCCGTTGGAGGAGGGAAAATTTTAGAACACTAGAAGGTGAGTGCCTATGAGGAATGATTTCCCTTGTGAACCAGGTTCAGGAGTTACTTCTCTACAAACTGAGGATCAGGGGGAAGGGTGTGGACTTAAAACAGCTGTTGATTGATTGTGTTATCTGTGGGGAGGAGCCTCTCATCTCTCAGGTGTGCCGTCCTGGAAGATTTCCTAGAAAGACAGTTACCGGTAAGTAACTAGTACTTTTTTTTTTTTTTTTTTTTTTTTAGTTTTAAATTGGATTTATTTTAAAATTTATTGATAAAATGCCTTTTAGCTGTTAGGTAATTTGGACAGGGTAAAATCCCTAAATCCTCACTAAATTTAATAGGTACGATTCCCGGCGGGTGTGGAGAGGCGACTCTTTGTACATCTTGCGGCAGGTATGCGTTCCTTGATCATCCGATCGAGGGCGAATACTGCTGTGCAAAATGTAAGCACATTGTTTCCCTGGAAGCCCAGGTTCTGAATCTGGGGAAGCAACTGTCAGCACTGAGAAGTCCCTCCATACTAAAGGTGAGCCAGGAACGTACACGGCAGGGGCCAGCACAGAGGCGGGTGGAGGCAAAGAGGTGCAGGCACTAGCAAAGAGTAGATGGATGACAGTCAGGAGGGGTAGAGGGGGAAATGCCAGAGAGGCCGATCCAGGACTGGAGCATCCCAATAAGTATGCTCCATTGAGTGACATTGGTGAAACCAGTCGGGGACCAGCACTGCTGGAGATGAGCTGCCAGGGGAAGAACTCCTCCAGTGAGAGTGGGGGGGCAGCAAAGGGAAAGGAAAGACAGATTCTGGTGGCAGGGGACTCAATTCTTAGAAGGACAAAGAGGGCAATCTGTAACCTGAAGCGCCGAATAGTATGTTGTCTACCGGGCGCTCGGGTTCGGCACATCACGGATCTTGTGGACAGATTACTGGGAGGGGCTGGGGAAGACCCGGCTGTTGTGGTGCACGTTGGTACCGATGACAAAGTCAAAGGCAGATGGAGTGTCCTAAAGAATGATTTTAGGGACTTAGGTGCTAAATTGAGGAAAAGGACCTCCAAGGTAGTGTTCTCAGGAATACTACCAGTACATCAAGCCACACCAGAAAGGCAGAGGGAGATTAGGGAAGTAAACAAGTTGCTGAAGAACTGGTGTAGTAAGGAGGGGTTTGGGTTCCTGGAGGACTGGGCCGACTTCTCAGTCGGGAACCGGAACTATAGAAGGGACGGTCTGCACCTAAATGAGGAGGGTGCAGATCTGCTGGGAATGAAGATGGCCAAAAAGTTAGAGGGGTTTTTAAACTAGGCGATGGGGGGGGGGCAGGGAGGGTCCAGAGACAGTGATAGCCAGCGCGGAAGATATTCCAGAGGGTAGTATTGGGGGCATTAGTGGTAGGTTAACCAAAGCACAAAAACACAAGGTGAGTATAGTAGCAAGTCCTAGTTGCAATCTTGAAACACCTAAAGATTCAAAGTGTGGCGCTATTGAGTGAATAAATTATGAATAAACTGGACATTAAGTGACAACAAATAATGAAAAATTCTCACGTGAATACTTATGATAGTAACTGGTGAAAAAATAATACATATATGTGCTTTAGATGAGTATATCAATAGACAAAAACAATAAAAAGTCCATAACACCAAGAAGTCTGTAAAACAGTGTATAAAAAATATGCAGGTGTTCTTCTTATACGTGCAAGAAGATCAAATAGACCCGGTAGCCTGGTGGATGGATGAACTCTAAACGACCAGAGGTGCACAGAAATTTAAAAGCAGTGCCAGGACCATCACCAGAGAGTATGGAGGCTTACCGGAAATAGTGGCCTGAAATAGCATATGCCAAAACAGGTCAAAAAGGCTTGATGACCAATTGGTCTAGATGTATTATCTGGTCAGATGTCATCACCACCTCAACGGAGGGAAGGGGGGAAGTAATCAGCACGACTTTTACAGTCCTCCGGAATGAATCCCTCCACCTCTATAGAGTGACCGGGTTTGAGGCTGAAGTTATACAAGGAAAAAAAGTATTATCTGCCATTCTGCTTCCTTATCAGACAGTTTGTCTGATAAGGAAGCAGAATGGCAGATAATACTTTTTTTCTTCACGAGTGAATCGGGGGGCTTCAGTAACCAAAACTGCAGTGTTTATCCTCATGACACAACACAGGAAGCACCTCCATGGTTAACAGAGGACGGAATTAAAATTAGACTTGAGAAACTTAACATTAATAAATCACCGGGACCAGATGGCTTGCATCCGAGGGTACTTAGGGAACTCAGTCAGGTGATTGCCAGACCGTTGTTCCTAATTTTTACAGACAATCTATTGACTGGAATGGTACCAGCTGATTGGAGAAAAGCCAATGTAGCACCAATATTTAAAAAGGGCCCAAAAAACATCCCTGGGAATTACAGACCAGTTAGCCTAACATCAATAGTATGTAAACTCTTGGAGGGGATGATAAGGGACTATATACAAGATTTTAGTAATAAGAACGATATCATTAGCAGTAATCAGCATGGATTCATGAAGAATCGTTCTTGCCAAACCAATCTATTAACCTTCTATGAGGAGGTGAGTTGCCATCTAGATAAAGGAAGGCCCGTAGACGTGGTGTATCTGGATTTTGCAAAAGCATTTGACACCGTTCCTCATAAACGTTTACTGTACAAAATAAGGTCCGTTGGCATGGACCATAGGGTGAGTACATGGATTGAAAACTGGCTACAAGGGCGTGTTCAGAGGGTGGTGATAAATGGGGAGTACTCAGAATGGTCAGGGGTGGGTAGTGGGGTTCCCCAGGGTTCTGTGCTGGGACCAATCCTATTTAATTTGTTTATAAACGACCTGGAGGATGAGATAAACAGTTCAATCTCTGTATTTGCAGACGATACTAAGCTAAGCAGGGCAATAACTTCTCCGCAGGATGTGGAAACCTTGCAAAAAGACCTGAACAAATTAATGGGGTGGGCGACTACATGGCAAATGAGGTTCAATGTAGAAAAATGTAAAATAATGCATTTGGGTGGCAAAAATATGAATGCAATCTATACACTGGGGGGAGAACCTCTGGGGGAATCTAGGATGGAAAAGGACCTGGGGGTCCTAGTAGGTGATAGGCTCAGCAATGGCATGCAATGCCAAGCTGCTGCTAATAAAGCAAACAGAATATTGGCATGCATTAAAAGGGGGATCAACTCCAGAGATAAAACGATAATTCTCCCGCTCTACAAGACTCTGGTCCGGCCGCACCTGGAGTATGCTGTCCAGTTCTGGGCACCAGTCCTCAGGAGGGATGTACTGGAAATGGAGCGAGTACAAAGAAGGGCAACAAAGCAATAAAGGGTCTGGAGGATCTTAGTTATGAGGAAAGGTTGCGAGCACTGAACTTATTCTCTCTGGAGAAGAGACGCTTGAGAGGGGATATGATTTCAATTTACAAATACTGTACTGGTGACCCCACAATAGGGATAAAACTTTTTCGCAGAAGAGAGTTTAATAAGACTCGTGGCCACTCATTACAATTAGAAGAAAAGAGGTTTAACCTTAAACTACGTAGAGGGTTCTTTACTGTAAGAGCGGCAAGGATGTGGAATTCCCTTCCACAGGCGGTGGTCTCAGTGGGGAGCATTGATAGCTTCAAGAAACTATTAGATAATCACCTGAATTACCACAACATACAGGGATATGTAATGTAATACTGACACATAATCACACACATAGGTTGGACTTGATGGACTTGTGTCTTTTTTCAACCTCACCTACTATGTAACTATGACATGCACTGCATTGATGCATTCACACAATTTTACAGTAACCATGAGATGTTCACAACTATTTGTTTATCCCATTGTTTTACAAATCTATGTTCATTGCAAACTGTATAATTGAATTTGGTTCTGATATCTTTTACTAACCTGACAGCTTATTTTAAATAGGAAACCTTCATTTTATTTGCAAATATTCTAACTACCAGCAAGAATAAGTCCTTACATTTAACAAGCACTTGTCATTTCAGATCCATCATGGCAGTGCCTGTTAGCGGGCATCCACTTACCTGCTGCCACATCCCTCACCTTGTGTCACTGATGCATCACCAACTGTCCCTTTAAAGTGGAACTGTTGTGCCTCAACAGTGGGTTGGAGGAGTAGCTGCTGCAGGACAGAAATGACAGTTGCTCTTTCAAAATTATGATTTAAATCAAGCTATTTTACTAGTGATTTAAATCAAATCCACCCTGCCTACTAGTATATGCTGTGGTGAAATGTAACTCTACTAACCAGTGTAAACCATGTGTATTAACGTTTACCTTGCTAAAGTATCACAATATGAAAAGCTTTGGTGCAAATAATGAAAGAGTAAATACTGCAACTCTTGATATATGCTCACTGGACACTTATTAGGTACACCTGTTTAATTGCTTGGTAACACAAATTGCTAATCAGGCAATCACATGGCAGCAACTCAATGCATTTAGGCATCTAGACATGGTAAAGATGACTTGCTGAAATTCAAACTGAGCATCCGAAAGGGGATTTAAGTGACTTTGAAAAGGGTATGGTTGTTGGTGCCGGGTGGGCTGGTCTGAGTATTTCAAAAACTGGCAATCTACTGGCATTTTAATGTACAACCATCTCTAGGGTTTACAGAAAATGGTCTGAAAAAATTGAATACCCAGTCTATTGATGGCAGAAGAGAATGTGCAGAGTTGTTTGAGATTATAGGAAGGCAACAGTAACTCAAATAACCACTCGTAACAACCAAGATCTGCAGAATACAATCTCTGAACGCACAACACATTGAACCTTGAAGCAGATGGGATACAGCTGCAGAAGACTACACTGGGTGCAACTACTGTCAGCTAAGAACAGGCTACAATTTGCACATGCAATAGACGATTGGAAAAACGTTGCCTGGTCTGAGTCTCGCTTTCAGATGGCAGGGTAATGGTGTAGGGATTTTTTTTCTTAGCACACTTTGGGCCCCTTCATACCAATTGAACATCGTTTAAACAGCCTACATGAGTATTGTTGCTGACCATGTCCATCCCTTTATGACTACAGTGTACCCATCTTCTGATGGCTCCTTCCAGCAGGATAATGCACTATGTCACAAAGCTCAAATCATTTCACCACTGGTTTCTTGAACATGACAATGAGATCACTGTAATCCAATGGCCTCCACATTCACCAAATCTCAATTCGACAGAGCACCTTTGGGGTGTGGTGGAAAGGGAGATTGGCATTATGGATGTGCAGCAAACAAATCTGCAGCAACTGCATGATGCTATCATGTCACTATGGACCAAAATCTCTGAGGAATGTTTGCAACACCTTGTCGAATCTATGCCATGAAGAATTAAGGCAGTCCTGAAGGCAAAAAGGGGTCGAACCTGGTGCTAGCAAGTGCAGCCAAACATCAAATTCACCCAACACTTGAAAAATAAAAACACCCCTTGTTAAAGTGCAACAATATGAAAACCTTTTGTTATTCATGTAAGTTGAAGTGCATGTGTCAAAAAAAAAAACCTTAAGAGAAGTATGGGATTTTTTTTCTCTCATAAACATACCTAAGTGGATGCAGCATCAGTCCTCTGCCGCCTCTGCACTGAGAACCGAGCCATCGAAAACTGCTGATGGCTTGGTTCTCTCAGCTACCCGTGCGGAGAGCTGCTGACTGTCAATCAGCAGCTCTCCTCTACTCTCATTGGAGCGCTGAGCTGTGAAGCAGAGTGGCTGTCTCAGCGGCTCGCTGAGATGGCTATCAGTCCAGGCACCTGGCGGATCCAGACTCCCAGAGTTGGAATGGCGCAGTGCCTGGACTGATATTGGTGACGTCAGCAGAGAGCAGGGTTCAGTCCGCTCTCTGCTGAAAATGGGTCACCGGAGTGCAAAACAAATTGTGACGCATAGGCTGGACTTCTTTAAAGAATTCAAAAAGTGAAGACAAGTGCACAAACAGTGATGTGTTGTGCCTCTTCTCTGTTAAATCGACAAACTGTATTGACCTTAGTAATTTGCCAAAAATATTGGGACGCCTGCCTTTACATGCACATGAATTTAATGGTGTCTTAGTCCCAGGGCCGTCTTTAAGGAAGGGCAAAAGGGGCCAGCTGCCCTAGGCCCTGTCATTGTTGTGGGGCCCAAAGCAGCTGCCTCATACTTGACAACCCAGTTTAAATTCCAGCGCCCCTTGATGTTTTAGTTCCGTGCTGTGTCCTGATATCTCAGTGTGAAGTTCTGTTACTAATGCTGCCCAGCTCTACCCTATTGTATACAGATGACTCACCTGCAGACCCTGCATTTATATGTAAATAGCAGTTTCATTCATATGTAAATAGCGGCTGACCGGCGGTATATCATGCAGCCCATAGGTCATATCCACCATCCACTATACTGAATGTTGCCCACTGGGGAGGTAAAGGGGCATGCTTGAAAGTCCTGCCTACAACTGTGGTCATTAAGCCTACCTTCAGCCTGTTATGCAAAGGTAAGCAAATTAGTGTGTGTGTGGGGGGGGGGGGGGGTAGTGTGGCATGTGCAGAGGTAGGTAGAGAAGGAATTACGGTTTGGGGTGCACAGGTGAGCAAGGAGGGGATGTATGGAGGTAAGGAAGGTGGGTGCAAAGATGAGCAGAGGAGGCAGGTAGAGTTAAAGGGGAGGAGGATTGGAGTGGAGAGGATGGGGGGAGGTTTGGGGTGCAGAGGTTAGCATCGGATTTAGGACGCAAAGGTGTACTGACAGGATAGATAAAGATGTAGGTCACGTGTAGGGCAGCTCATTCGTTTCAATGGGCTGCTCTATGAGCTGCAAATGTGAAAGAAAGTCCCAACCTCTTTTTCAAAATCACATGGTGCCAAGGCACATGTCAGTAGATGCATGAGGGTGTCATTAACAATTAATGGCACTGCTGTGTATCTGCTAAACGGCAGCACATTTCTGTGGTGTCAGGAAAGTGATTTTGCATGTGTTCCCAACACACACAAATGTGAATGCAGGCTAAATGTCTCAGTTACATTGGTGGTCAGTGTAAATCTTCTCATTACATTGGTGCTTGATGTAGAATCCTTTTATTCACACTAATGGCCAGTGTGAATGTCCCCCTTACATTGGTGATCAGTGTAAATCCCTCCTTACATTGGTTACTGTGAATGCTTCTATTACATTAGTGGTCAGTGTAAACCCCTATTACATTTGTGGCCAGTGTTGAAACTCCTCTTTATATTGGTAGTCGGTAAAAAAAAAAAATCAGCATTGATCACACCCTCCCCCCAACACTGCCACTGATCCCAGGAGCCCTAGGAGTTTTCTTTCTAATAATGGGTCCCCTCACTTCCTCAGTCCATGGTGTGCAGGCAGTGAGGAGATGATGTGCAGTAAATTCTAGCAACCAATCAGTGAACAGTATTGATGTACAGTAATCTCTAGCAACCAATCAACAAGCAGAAATCATGTGCTGTAACCTCTAGCAACCAGTCACTGAGCGGTAATGATACACTGTAACCTCTGGCAACCAATTGCAATCGCTGCCTGATCTGATTCAGTAAACAAATTTTGAGTTCAGCTGCTATTTATTGGAGGGGGTGGAGAGCCCAAGAAATTTTTTTCCCAGGGTCCAGTCAATAATAAAGACGGCCCTGCTTAGTCCGTAGGGTTCAATATTGAGTTGGCCCACCCTTTGCATCTATAACAGCTTCGACTCTTCTGGGAACGCTGTTCTCAAGGTTTAGGAGTGTGTCTATGGGAATGTTTGACCATTCTTCCAGAAGTTCATTTGTGGGGTCAGGCACTGATGTTGGACGAGAAGGCCTGTCTCGCAGTCTCCGCTCTAATTTATCCAAAAGGTGTTCTATCGGGTTGAGGTCTGGACTCTGCAGACCAGTCAAGATCCTGCCCCCCAAACTAGCTCATCCATGTCTTTATGGACCCTGCTTTGTGCACTGGTGTGCAGTGATGTTGGAATAGGAACGGGTCATCCCCAAACTGTTCCCACAAAGTTGAGAGCATGAAATTGTCCAAAATGCCTTGGTATGCTGACACCTTAAAGTGGATGTAAACCCAATGTCATCCTTTCTAAACTACTGCCATAGGGGTAATCTATAAGGATATACGTGCCTCCTGCATGTATCTTTACCTGTCAAATGTCTCTGTCTGTTATGAGACCCGAAAACTGCATATTCTGTGGGTGGGTCTGTTGTCTGGAGCTCGGTGGGTGGAGTTGTGATGTCAGTAGACTCCCCGCCCACCTCTACACTCCCCTTGTCAATATGCATTTTCTCCTGTCTATTTCTAACACTGAACTTCTGCTATGATCTCTAACATCCAGTGAAAAGACAGGAAAGTAACCACATGACTTCAGCATGCCAAATCATGCTGAGGTGTGGAACAGCCAATCTTTGCAGAGCTGCTGAAGAAAGGAGTGGGGGTGAGAATGAAAAAATACTGCATGTCTCTTAGGCTAATGCACGAGATGTAAATCACCTGTCACTCACAGCAAGGGGGAGGATTTGATAAAGTTTTTCTCAGTTTGTCAAGATTTATCTCACTGAACAATAAGAGGATTGCTCAGAGATGGATTAACTCTGTGTGGCAAGACTGGGCTCAAATGATAGGAAATCTTATACTCTACAGTATATAAAAAAATAAAAATAAAAAAATTCGGGTTTACATCCACTTTAAGAGTTCCCTTCACTGGAACTAAGGGGCCAAGCCCAACCCCTGAAAAACAACCCCAAACCATAATCCCCCCCCCCCCCCCAAATGATTTGGACCAGTGCATAAAGCAAGGTCCATAAAGACATGGGTGAGTGAGTTTAGGCTACAGTTTTCTATCATATGGCCAACAAAAGTTTATCACAAAAAAATGTTCTTAGATTAGTGTTCTGTTGTTCACACCATTGCAATGCAGGGCGCTAAAAAAAGTACTGTCTGCTCTACATTTTTTCAGTGCAGCGCAAGCAAAAATGCATAACAACACATCTCCATGCAACATGTGGAAACGCATTGAAATGCACTGCAACATGGTCAAAATGAAACCAGAAGTTTGGGTGATAACACTGACCCTTATGCAGCTTCCCGGAGGAGAGAAAAACCACTGGATTTCTTCACAAGATTCCCAGCAAAGCGTGGATCGACATGGATGTGCTGATTAGCTGTATGCAAGACTACCTAGAGCAGTGATGGTGAACCTTGGCACCCCAGATGTTTTGGAACTACAGTTCCCATGATCCTCATGCACTCTGCAGTGTAGTTAAGCATCATGGGAAATGTAGTTCCAAAACATCTGGAGTGTCAAGGTTCGCCTTCACAGACCTAGGACTCCAGTGAGTATAGAGAAAATCCCCCCTTTAAAATAATCACATTTCGTTGCTTTGCGGCCTGGAATGAAGACACACAGTTTTTGCAACATCCAAGTGAAAGATATAACACCAACATGTCATAAGAAGAATCACTGACTTGGGAAAAGGATCACCCCCTCCTAAAAATGACTTGTAAACTCAATCAGGTGTAGCTAATTAGGGTGGTCTTTAAGGCAGGGCAAAGGGGGCAGCTGCCTCATACTTGCCAATTATGTCAGTTTAAAATCCCTTGTCAATTGAACTTTTAGTCCTGTGCTGAGTCCCGCTATCTCAGTGTGAAGTTCTGTTACTAATGCTGCTCAGCTCTGCCCCATTGCCATGTACAGATGACTTACCTGCAGACCCGTGTTTACATGTAAATAACCTGCATTGATATGTAAATAGCAGTGACATTGACCACTTAAGGACCGGAAGGATTTGCCCCCTTAATGACCAGGCCATTTTTTGCGATCCGGCACTGCGTCGCTTTAACTGACAATTGTGTGGTCGTGCGACGCTGTACCCAAACAAAATTGATGTTCTTTTTTCCCCACAAATAGAGCTTTCTTTTGGTGGTATTTGATCACCTGCTGTTTTTATTTTTGCGCTATAAACAAAGAGCGACAATTTTTGAAAAAAAAAACTTTTTTTTTTTTTACTTTTTGCTATAATGCATAGCCAAAAAAAATATAAAAAAACAAATGCATTCATTAGTTTAGGCCGATATATATTCTTCTCCATATTTCTAATAAATAAATCGCAATAGGCGTATATGATTAGTTTGCGCAAAAGTTATTGCGTCTACAAACTACGGGATAGATTTAGGGACTTTTATTTTTTCAAATATAGATTTTATTGCTTTCAGAAACAGGTCAGGGACGGTACAGTTCAACGACAGTTATAACAGAAAACATACATGGGTAAATGCTTTGCCAATAACCATTGTTATGTCTTACCAGAAAAACACCTATCAATAACGGCAATATAGTCTATGGTATCATTGTCTATTAGATGGTGAGACACCTACCTCTAACGTCTCAAGACGGGTAGGGTCTCTGCCATCTCCCAATCAGGAGCTCCAATGAACAGCCCGATCCCCAGTTTCAGATCGGGTTGGGAGAAGAGGTATAGAAATAGTATAAATGGGAGAGAGGGTAGATAAGGAAACTGTATGTATCGGTCGTATCTGTAGCGATTTGTTCATCATGACCCAAGCAGGGATATTCCTTCATCCGAGAGAATGAACATATTCCAGAGCTTCCACGGCTAATGCCCCGTACACACGGTCGGATTTTTAGACGGTAAATGTGTGATAGGACCTTGTTGTCGGAAATTCCGACCATGTGTAGGCTCCATCACACATTTTCCATCGGATTTTCCGACACACAAAGTTTGAGAGCAGGATATAAAATTTTCCGACAACAAAATCCGTTGTCGGAAATTCCGATCGTGTGTACACAAATCCGACGGACAAAGTGCCACGCATGCTCAGAATAAATAAAGAGATGAAAGCTATTGGCCACTGCCCCGTTTATAGTCCCGACGTACGTGTTTTACGTCACCGCGTTTAGAACGATTGGATTTTCCGCCAACTTTGTGTGACCGTGTGTATGCAAGACAAGTTTGAGCCAACATCCGTCGGAAAAAATCCATGGATTTTGTTGTCGGAATGTCCGAACAAAGTCCGACCGTGTGTACGGGGCATTAGAGTGTTTTTCCTGTTTATTTTGGGCTGTAAGGACTGTCTTCTAGTTTTTTAATTTCCTCCACTCTGTGCATCGACATCCCAGCAGACGGAGGTGTGCTTTTCTTCTACATAAGGGGAATACAAGACTTAGCGGTGTTCAGCAAGTGCCATATTATTGATTTTAGGTAGCTTCTTGCCGGGATCGTGGTAGCATGGAGCAGAAGGAAAGCTGGGTCATTAGGGATCATGTGTTCTGTAAATTTCTGGGTAACTCCCCAGACTGTTGTCCAGAAATGTTGTAGCTGAGGGCAGGACCAGAAAATATGAAGAAGTTTCCCTTTGTCCGATTGGCATCTCCAACATTTGTCATCGGAGGTTGGAAAATATTTGTGCAATAGCTGCGGGGTATGGTACCATCTAGTCGGGATCTTATAATTTAGATTCTTGCATTTTTGTGCATATAGATGATTTTAGGGAGAATCTGAGTATAGTTTGCTTTTGTGCAGCAGTGAAGGAGCATTGCAAGTCAAGCTCCCATTTTTGTATAAATGGCAAGACAGGTTGTTCTGAAGATGAGTTGAGTAAGGTGTAGATCTTAGATAGTACTTGGGGTAGGGTCCCTTCGTCTCTACAATAGTCCTCGAATGTCGTCAGAGTTCGATTAAATCACTCCAGATTGGCAATCGAAAGTAAGAAGTGGTGTAGTTGGACTGCTTTCCAGAATGGCAGGCGGAAATGGCCGGTGATACTCATTACGATTGAATGGAGGGCTATCGACCGTCGTCTAAGAAGTGTGAAGCACGATCACGACCCGCCACTAAGAGCGTTTCATACTCTATTTGTGAGAGTCCAGGGGCAAATGCTGGGTTGCCTAGTATTGGGAAAAAAGGGAATTATTTGGTAGAGAGGGAGGTTGTCCGAATGATTTGCGAGCCCGCCTGAAGGGTAGTGCCTATTGTCGGATGAGATTTCAGAATGGAGGGTAGTTGGTCAAAGCACCATACGGCCCCTTTTAACCACTTCAGCCCCGGAAGGATTTACCCCCTTCCTGACCAGAGCACTTTTTACAATTTGGCACTGCATCGCTTTAACTGCTAATTGCGCGGTCATGCAATGCTGTAACCAAATGAAATTTGCGTCCTTTTCTTCCCACAAATAGAGCTTTCTTTTGATGGTATTTGATCACCTCTGCCGTTTTTATTTTTTTCGCTATACACGGAAAAAGACCGAAAATTTTGAAAAAAAATGATATTTTCTACTTTTTGTTCTAAAAAAAATCCAATAAACTCAATTTTAGTCATACATTTAGGCCAAAATGTATTTGGCCACATGTCTTTGGTAAAAAAAATGTCAATAAGTGTATATTTATTGGTTTGCGCAAAAGTTATAGCGCCTACAAACTAGGGTACATTTTCTGGAATTTACACAGTCTTTAATTTATGACTGCCTATGTCATTTCTTGAGGTGCTAAAATGACAGGGCAGTACAAAACCCCCACAAATGACCCCATTTTGGAAAGTAGACACCCCAAGGAAATTGCTGAGAGGCATGTTGAGCCCATTGAATATTCATTTTTTTTGTCCCAAGTGATTGAATAATGAAAAAAAAAAAAAAAATTACAAAAAGTTGTCACTAAATGATATATTGCTCACACAGGCCATGGGCATATGTGGAATTGCACCCCAAAATACATTTAGCTGCTTCTCCTGAGTATGGGGATACCACATGTGTGGGACTTTTTGGGAGCCTAGCCGCATACGGGGCCCCGAAAACCAATCACTGCCTTCAGGATTTCTAAGGGCGTACATTTTTTGATTTTACTCCTCACTACCTATCACAGTTTTGAAGGCCATAAAATGCCCAGATGGCACAAACCCCCCCCCCCAAATGACCCCATTTTGGAAAGTAGACACCCCAAGCTATTTGCTGAGAGGCATGTTGAGTCCATGGAATATTTTATATTTTGACACAATTTGCGGGAAAGTGACAATTTATTTATTTTTTTTTTTTTGCACAAAGTTGTCACTAAATGATATATTGCTCACACAGGTCATGGGCATATGTGGAATTGCACCCCAAAATACATTCTGCTGCTTCTCTTGAGTACGGGGATACCACATGTGTGGGACTTTTTAGGAGCCTAGCCGCGTACGGGACCCCGAAAACCAATCACCGCCTTCAGGATTTCTAAGGGTGTACATTTTTGATTTCACTCTTCACTGCCTATCACAGTTTCGGAGGCCATGGAATGCCCAGGTGGCACAAACCCCCCCCAAATGACCCCATTTTGGAAAGTAGACACCCCAAGCTATTTGCTGAGAGGCATGGTGAGTATTTTGCAGCTCTCATTTGTTTTTGAAAATGAAGAAAGACAAAAAAAAAAATTTTTTTTTTCTTTTTTTAATTTTCAAAACTTTGTGACAAAAAGTGAGGTCTGCAAAATACTCACTATACCTCTCAGCAAATAGCTTGGGGTGTCTACTTTCCAAAATGGGGTCATTTGGGGGGGGGGTTTGTGCCACCTGGGCATTCCATGGCCTCCGAGACTGTGATAGGCAGTGAAGAGTGAAATCAAAAATTTACGCCCTTAGAAAGCCTGAAGGCGGTGCTTGGTTTTCGGGGTCCCGTACGCAGCTAGGCTCCCAAAAAAGTCTCACACATGTGGTATCCCCGTACTCAGGAGAAGCAACAGAATGTATTTTGGGGTGTAATTTCACATATTCCCATGGCATGTTTGAGCAATATATAATTTAGTGACAACTTTGTGCAAAAAAAAAAAAAAAAATAATAATAATTTGTCTCTTTCCCGCAACTTGTGTCACAATATAAAATATTCCATGGACTCGACATGCCTCTCAGCAAATAGCTTGGGGTGTCTACTTTCCAAAATGGGGTCATTTGGGGGGGTTTGAACTGTCCTGGCATTTTATGCACAACATTTAGAAGCTTATGTCACACATCACCCACTCTTCTAACCACTTGAAGACAAAGCCCTTTCTGACACTTTTTGATTACATGAAAAAATTATTTTTTTTTGCAAGAAAATTACTTTGAACCCCCACACATTATATATATTTTTAAAGCAAATGCCCTACAGATTAAAATGGTGGGTGTTTAATTTTTTTTTCACACAGTATTTGCGCAGCGATTTTTCAAACGCATTTTTTGGGGAAAAAACACACTTTTTTACATTTTAATGCACTAAAACACACTATATTGCCCAAATGTTTGATGGAATAAAAAAGATGATCTTAGGCCGAGTACATGGATACCAAACATGACATGCTTTACAATTGCGCACAAACGTGCAGTGACAACAAAATAAATACATTTTTAAAAGCCTTTAAAAGCCTTTACAGGTTACCACTTTAGATTTACAGAGGAGGTCTACTGCTAAAATTACTGCCCTCGATCTGACCGTCGCGGTGATACCTCACATGCATGGTGCAATTGCTGTTTACATTTGACGCCAGACCGACGCTTGCGTTCGCCTTAGTGCGAGAGCAGGGGGGGACAAGGGTACTTTTTTTTTTTTTTTTTTCTTTATTATTTTTTTGCTTTTTTTTATCTTATTTTTAAACTGTTCCTTTCATTTTTTTTTTTTTAATCATTTTTATTGTTATCTCAGGGAATGTAAATATCCCCTATGATAGCAATAGGTAGTGACAGGTACTCTTTTTTGAAAAAATTGGGGTCTATTAGACCCTAGATTTCTCCTCTGCCCTCAAAGCATCTGACCACACCAAGTTCGGTATGATAAAATGCTTTCCCAATTTCCCAATGGCGCTATTTACATCCGGCGAAATCTAAGTCATAAAATGCTCGTAGCTTCCGGTTTCTTAGGCCATAGAGATGTTTGGAGCCACTCTGGTCTCTGATCAGCTCTATGGTCAGCTGGCTGAATCACCGGCTGCATTCTCAGGTTCCCTGTTGAGACAGGAGAGCCAGAGAAAAACACGGAAGACGGTGGGGGGCATTCTCTCCCACTGCTTGTAAAAGCAGTCTAGAGGCTAATTAGCCGCTAGGATTGCTTTTACATGAAAGCCGACCGCTGGCTGAAAAGAATGATACCAAGATGATACCTAAACCTGCAAGCATCATTCTGGTATAACCACTCAAAGTCGTGAATGCTGTACCTGAAGACAAAAATATGGTTAACAATAAAGCACAGTAAACGGTAAAGTATAAAAAATTGCAGACCTGAAAAGCAAACATGATAAAACATAATAACAATAAAACATTGCAGAATAGAATACAGTAAAAAAGAGCAGAACAATAGAGAGAATAGAGAGAGAGAGAATAGAGAGAGAACAATAAAACGACAACTATTATTTTTTATTTTATATTTTTGTTTGTGTTTTTTTTTTTTTTTTTTTTTTTTTTTTTTTTTACACTTTTTTTGTAACTGTAACTTTTATAACTGTAACCGGTTCCAGGTTCGGGTCTCTCAAAATGCGATGGCATCTTGGGAGACCCTGTGAAAGTGTGCCTAGTCTGTGCAATGCTGTACCCTACGCTAATACTAAACTAGTGAATGGTAGCGTTCAAAACATTCACCAATGCAAAGACCAGGATTGTCAGGACAGGAGGGACAATAATAGCGGGTGTCACGCCTATATCCGCGCTTGCTGCAGACACAACATCTTTTTTGGGGGGGTTCGTTGGGTAGGGGTACTCGGGAGGACATAAAAATGCCTCTCATGCAGCCGACTGCATTTGGTTGGGGATGTGAATGGGGGAAGTACGGGCGCTGCAGAAGTGGTGGGTTCCCAATTAGGATTGGCGAATGCAGCAGGAAGGGCACTATGGGCATGACGGGCCTGTGTTTGTCTTCTTGGTGGCAGCGGGACACTACTTGTGCTTGCCACCTCACCAGCTTGAACTGCACTTATGGGACTCGCCACGTCACCAAGTGTTACTGCAGTGCTGGTTTGACTACGACCGGGGTGTACTAGGCCGCTGGTGCTTGCCAGTTCACCAAAACGCTACCAAAAAAACTGTTAACGATCGCAGGGATCAGGCCTGACTCTGCGAACGCTGCAGTTATGTGTTTAGTGTTTTGTAAGTGACAGTGATCGATCGATACTGCACTTGGGTGGGCTGGGCTGGGCCGGGCGGAGGGGCAAAACGCAGGTGCTAGCAGGTATCTGGGCTGATCCCGCTAACACTGCGTTTTTGGGAACCCTAAACTGCTGGGGACGCCAGTATAGATCTGATCGGATCAGATATTGATCTGTACAGATACTATACCACTAAGGGAGGTGTACGGTGCGTGGGTGTTAGCGGTACTGGCACTAACCTGACGCTGCCTGGGGCTGGTGCTTGCCATTTCACCAAAATGCTACCAAAAAAACTGTTAGCGATCGCAGGGATCAGGCCTGACTCTGCGAACGCTGCAGTTATGCGTTTAGTGTTTTGTAAGTGACAGTGATCGATCGATACTGCACTTGGGTGGGCTGGGCCGAGCTGGGAGGAGGGGCAAAATGCAGGTGCTAGCAGGTATCTGGGCTGATCCCGCTAACACTGTGTTTTTGGGAACCCTAAACTGCTGGGGACGCTAGTATAGATCTGATCGGATCAGATATTGATCTGTACAGATACTATACCACTAAGGGAGGCGTATGCTGCGTGCGTGGGTGTTAGCGGTACTGGCGCTAATCTGACGCTGCCTGGGGCGACGCATATCACCGCCGGGTGATCAGGGGGCTAAATCTTTATTCGGTAATAAACGGCGGGTGCCCTGACACTATAAAAAATAAACAAACTAACCAGCGTCACCCGTAACGGTTATACAGTGATCAGTGGTGAAAGGGTTAACTAGGGGGCAATCAAGGGGTTAAAACACTTATTAGATAGTATATGGGGGTCCCTGTCGCTATAAAACGCTGACGGCGAACCTAAATATTTACGTCCCTAACTAGCGTCACCAGCGACACTAATACAGCGATCAGAAAAATGATCGCTTAGCGACACTGGTGACAGGGGGTGATCAAGGGGTTAAAACTTTATTAGGGGGGGTTAGGGGGGTACCCTAGACCTACAGGGGGCCTAACACTCACTGCCCTGACACTGTAACTGTCACAAACTGACACCAATACAGTAATCAGAAAAAAAAAAAAAAAAACCTGCTTGGTGTCAGTTTGTGACGGGGGGGGGTGATTGGGGGGGGATCGGGGGGCGATCGGGGTGTTTAGTGTGCCTGGCATGTTCTACTGTGTGTAGTGTGTTGGTGCACTTACATTTCAGTCTTCTCTCCTCGGCCCGGAACGGAAAATACCAAGCCGAGGAGAGATGACATTATTTCCTCTGCCTCTGTGTACAATACAGAGGCAGGGAAATGATCCCATTGGCTGAGAGCGATCGCGAGGGGGGGGCCACGAATGGATGGCCTCCCCCTCACCTCTGATCGCCGGGGGAGATTTGCCGACCGCCGCAGGCACCAGGGGGGGGTCCGATTGGACCCCCCACCCGCGGGCAGGCAAGGACGTACCTGTAAGTCCTTTTGCCTGCCCGTGCCATTCTGCCGACGTATATAGTCGTGCGGCGGTCGGCAAGTGGTTAAAGAGACCTCAGCCTGGGTTTGTTCTAGTTTGCTCTTACTGTGCCAGTTCCAGTCGATAATTCTCTCTAAGTGTACCGCTAGATAGTAATTTCACATGTCAGGGAGGGCTAGACCACTGTAATGTTTGGGTAGGGTAAGATAGCTTCTGCGCAATCGGAGTTTTGAGTGTGCCCAGACAAATTTAGAAAAAAGTGAATGCAGCTGTTTAACCACTTGCCGACCGCCTCACAACGATGTACGTCGGCAGAATGGCACGGGCAGGCAGAATCACGTACCTGTACGATCGGACACCCCCCCCCCCCCGGTGCCCAAGGCGGTCGGCGTTTGTCCCCTGACGATCGGAGGTGAGGGGGAGGCCATCCATTCGTGGCCCCCCCCCTCCCGATCGCTCCCAGCCAATGGGATCATTCCCCTGCCTCGGTATAGTACACAGAGGCAGAGGAAATGATGTCATCTCTCCTCGGCTCGGTATTTTCCGTTCCGGCGCCGAGGAGAGAAGACTGTAATGTGAGTGCACCAACACAACACATCACAGTAGAACATTCCAGGCACACAACACACCCCCTTTTACCCCCCCCCCCCCCCGGTCACACTGACACCAAGCATTTTTTTTTTTTTTTCTGATTACTGCATTGGTGTCAGTTTGTGACAGTTAGTGTGGTAGGGCAGTTAGTGGTAGACCCCTTTAGGTCTAGGATACCCCCCTAACCCCCCCTAATAAAGTTTTAACACCTTGATCACCCCCCGTCGCCAGTGTCGCTAAGCGATCATTTTTCTGATCGCTGTATTAGTGTCACTGGTGACGCTATTTGGGGAGGTAAATATTTAGGTTCACCGTCAGCATTTTATAGCGTCAGGGACCCCCATATACTACCCAATAAATGTTTTAACCCCTTGATTTCCCCCTAGTTAACCCTTTCACCACTAATCACCATATAACCGTTACGGGTGACGCTGGTTAGTTCGTTTATTATTTATAGTGTCAGGGCACCCGCCGTTTATTACCTAATAAAGGTTTACCCCCGGTGATATGCGTTGCCCCAGGCAGCGTCAGGTTAGCGCCAGTACCGCTAACACCCACGCACGCACCGTACACCTCCCTTAGTGGTATAGTATCTGAACGGATCAATATCTGATCCGATCAGATCTATACTAGCGTCCCCAGCAGTTTAGGGTTCCCAAAAATGCAGTGTTAGCGGGATCAGCCCAGATACCTGCTAGCACCTGCGTTTTGCCCCTCCACCCGGCCCAGCCCAGCCCACCCAAGTGCAGTATCGATCGATTACTGTCACTTACAAAACAGTAAACACATAACTGCAGCGTTCGCAGAGTCAGGCCTGATCCCTGCAATCGCTAATAGTTTTTTTGGTAGCGTTTTGGTGAACTGGCAAGCACCAGCGGCCTAGTACACCCTGGTCGTAGTCAAACCAGCACTGCAGTAACACTTGGTGACGTGGCGAGTCCCATAAGTGCAGTTCAAGCTGGTGAGATGGCAAGCACAAGTAGTCTCCCGCTGCCACCAAGAAGACAAACACAGGCCCGTAGTGCCCTTAGTGCCCTTCTTGCTGCATTCAACAATCCTAATTGGGAACCCACCACTTCTGCAGCGCCCATACTTCCCCCATTCACATCCCCAACCAAATGCAGTCGGCTGCATGAGAGGCATTTTCTTTAAGTCCTCCCTAGTACCCCTACCCAACGAACCCCCCCAAAAAAGATGTCATGTCTGCAGCAAGCACGGATATAGGTGTGACACCCTCTATTATTGTCCCTCCTGTCCTGACAATCCTGGTCTTTGCATTGGTGAATGTTTTGAACGCTACCATACACTAGTTGAGTATTAGCGTAGGGTACAGCATTGCACAGACTAGGCACACTTTCACAGGGTCTCCCAAGATGCCATCGCATTTTGAGAGACCCGAACCTGGAACCGGTTACAGTTATAAAAGGTAGTTACAAAAAAAAGTGTAAAAAAAAAAAAAAAATTAAAAAAAATAGTTGTCGTTTTATTGTTCTCTCTCTCTCTATTGTTCTGCTCTTTTTTACTGTATTCTATTCTGCAATGTTTTATTGTTATGTTTTATCATGTTTGCTTTTCAGGTATGCAATTTTTTATACTTTACCATTTACTGTGTTTTATTGTTAATCATTTTTTGTCTTCAGGTACGCCATTCACAACTTTGAGTGGTTATACCAGAATGATGCCTGCAGGTTTAGGTATCATCTTGGCTTCATTCTTTTCAGCCAGCGGTCGGCTTTCTTGTAAAAGCAATCCTAGTGGCTAATTAGCCTCTAGACTGCTTTTACAAGCAGTGGGAGGGAATGCCCCCCCCCCCACACCGTCTTCCGTGTTTTTCTCTGGCTCTCCTGTCTCAACAGGGAACCTGAGAATGCAGCCGGTGATTCAGCCAGCTGACCATAGAGCTGATCAGAGACTAGAGTGGCTCCAAACATCTCTATGGCCTAAGAAACCAGAAGCTACGAGCATTTCATGACTTAGATTTCGCCAGATGTAAACAGCGCCATTGGGAAATTGGGAAAGCATTTTATCACACCGATCTTGGTGTGGTCAGATGCTTTGAGGGCAGAGGAGAGATCTAAGGTCTAATAGACCCCATTTTTTTCAAAAAAGAGTACCTGTCACTACCTATTGCTATCATAGGGGATATTTACATTCCCTGAGATAACAATAAAAATGATTAAAAAAACAAAATGAAAGGAACAGTTTAAAAATAAGATAAAAAAAAGCAAAAAAATAATAAAGAAAAAAAAAAAAAAAGTACCCTTGTCCCCCCCTGCTCTCGCACTAAGGCGAACGCAAGCGTCGGTCTGGCGTCAAATGTAAACAGCAATAGCACCATGCATGTGAGGTATCACGGCGAAGGTCAGATCGAGGGCAGTAATTTTAGCAGTAGACCTCCTCTGTAAATCTAAAGTGGTAACCTGTAAAGGCTTTTAAAAGCTTTTAAAAAATGTATTTATTTTGTTGCCACTGCACGTTTGTGCCCAATTTTAAAGCATGTCATGTTTGGTATCCATGTACTCGGCCTAAGATCATCTTTTTTATTCCATCAAACATTTGGGCAATATAGTGTGTTTTCGTGCATTCAAATTTAAAAAAGTGTGTTTTTTCCCCAAAAAATGCGTTTGAAAAATCGCTGGGCAAATACTGTGTGAAAAAAAAAAAAAATGAAACAACCCACCATTTTAATCTGTAGGGCATTTGCTTTAAAAAATATATAATGTTTGGGGGTTCAAAGTAATTTTCTTGCAAAAAAAAATAATTTTTTCATGTAAACAAAAAGTGTCAGAAAGGGCTTTGTCTTCAAGTGGTTAGAAGAGTGGGTGATGTGTGACATAAGCTTCTAAATGTTGTGCATAAAATGCCAGGACAGTTCAAAACCCCCCCAAATGACCCCATTTTGGAAAGTAGACACCCCAAGCTATTTGCTGAGAGGCAAGTCGAGTCCATGGAATATTTTATATTGTGACACAAGTTGCGGGAAAGAGACACATTTTTTTTTTTGCACAAAGTCGTCACTAAATGATATATTGCTCAAACATCTCAGTTTCGGAGGCCATGGAATGCCCAGGTGGCACAAAACCCCCCAAATGACCCTATTTTGGAAAGTAGACACCCCAAGCTATTTGCTGAGAGGTATAGTGAGTATTTTGCAGACCTTTTGTCACAAAGTTTTGAAAATTGAAAAAAGAAAAAAAAAAAGTTTTTTCTTGTCTTTCTTCATTTTCAAAAACAAATGGGAGCTGCAAAATACTCACCATGCCTCTCAGCAAATAGCTTGGGGTGTCTACTTTCCAAAATGGGCATTCCATAGCCTCCGAAACTGTGATAGGCAGTGAAGAGTGAAATCAAAAATTTACACCCTTAGAAATCCTGAAGGCAGTGATTGGTTTTCGGGGCCCTGTATGCGGCTAGGCTCCCAAAAAGTCCCACACATGTGGTATCCCCATACTCAGGAGAAGCAGCTAAATGTATTTTGGGGTGCAATTCCACATATGCCCATGGCCTGTGTGAGCAATATATCATTTAGTGACAACTTTGTGCAAAAAAAAAAAAAATTGTCACTTTCCCGCAACTTGTGTCAAAATATAAAATATTCCATGGACTCAACATGCCTCTCAGCAAATAGCTTGGGGTGTCTACTTTCCAATATGGGGTCATTTGGGGGGGGGGGTTTGTGCCATCTGGGCATTTTATGGCCTTCAAAACTGTGATAGGTAGTGAGGAGTGAAATCAAAAATTTACGCCCTTAGAAATCCTGAAGGCGGTGATTGGTTTTCGGGGCCCCGTACGCGGCTAGGCTCCCAAAAATTCCCACACATGTGGTATCCTCGTACTCAGGAGAAGCAGCAGAATGTATTTTGGGGTGCAATTCCACATATGCCCATGGCCTGTGTGAGCAATATATCATTTAGTGACAACTTTTTGTAATTTTTTTTTTTTTGTCACTATTCAATCACTTGGGACAAAAAATTAATATTCAATGGGCTCAACATGCCTCTCAGCAATTTCCTTGGGGTGTCTACTTTCCAAAATGGGGTAATTTGGGGGGGTTTGTGCTGCCCTGCCATTTTAGCACCTCAAGAAATGACATAGGCAGTCATAAACTAAAAGCTGTGTAAATTCCAGAAAATGTACCCTAGCTTGTAGACGCTATAACTTTTACGCAAACCAATAAATATACGCTTATTGACATTTTTTTTAACCAAAGACATGTGGCTGAATACATTTTGGCCTAAATGTATGAATAAAATTGAGTTTATTGGATTTTTTTTTATAACAAAAAGTAGAAAGTATCATTTTTTTTTCAAAATTTTCGGTCTTTTTCCATTTATAGTGCAAAAAATAAAAACCGCAGAGGTGATCAAATACCATCAAAAGAAAGCTCTATTTGTGGGAAGAAAAGGACGCAAATTTCGTTTGGGTACAGCATTGCATGACCACGCAATTGTCAGTTAAAGCGACGCAGTGCCAAATTGTAAAAAGTGCTCCTGTCAGGAAGGGGGTAAATCCTTCCAGGGCTGAAGTGGTTAAAATAGTGTGCCACAATCTTGATCAAGAGTGCTTGGAATAGGAAAAGAAACTTTGGGAGTATACACATCTTGAGGAGATTACACCTGCCAAACCAAGAGTGTAAGGCCATTGTTCCATTCCTTTAGCAACAGGCGGGTCTTTGTTAGGAGTGGTGGGAAGTTAAGTTCAAAGGTGTGTAGCGCTTACCCCAGAAGGAGTGGCTGATAAATTGTTATATCCTTAATCCACGTTTACCACCCAACCCTCGCAGCCCATAGATTCAAAACTCACAGTCCTTAATACTTTTTCTCTTGCTTTATTCATCAACATAAACTGGGATGGGAGAAGGACTTCCTTTGAGATGCTCTTTGTTACATTATCATCTTTCAATGGCTCTTACAGGAAAACTACAATCAATTGCGGATAATTGGGAAATCACTTTGGATGATTTCTTCAATCAGGGAAGATGGAAGTAGATTTGATAGAGCATAATTGATAAAGAGTCACTCTGAATAACTTCTTCATCTGCATGACCTTTAAAGAACAGTCCGTATCTCTATATGTGTGCTTGCAGCTTCACCACTACCTTTTTACCACTACTTCCCATCTACATGATACTTCCAAGTTGAGCTAAAGAAAAGTCACTCTGAATAACTCCTCCCACTTGACTGATTGGAATCCTGGGGCATTGCTGAACCCAAAGTCACAGGCCATCACTGCCCATCTCGCTGACTTGCATAACAACAATCCTCAGCCTCTGGTAGTACCCTTCTCTTGGGCTTTCACTCACGTGATCAATAGTCCATGTGCCACTCATAAACGATCGATCGCCCAGTTTCCTTCCGCTTTGTTGCTACTTCTTCCACAATGATTCTTAGTTCCCTTTCTCCTTTCTGGCACGCTCTCTTCCCCGCAGGGGCGGCCAACAACACCAGCGACTACATGCTGTATGGTGTCATCTACTCCACTACGGGTGCCAGTTCCCCACCCTCCTCGCAGGGGGGGCTCCGTTGGCTCCCCGGAGGGGGGACCTTTCCCCTCCGAGAACCAGGCTGGGCTTCTCTCCAAACTCGAACTCCTCCGGGAACCACGTGACTCCCCTTTTTATATGCGAGTCCCGGATGTTACCAAGCAAATTAATGATTGGCCTAGATTAGCATACAAACTACCTGCCACTCAAAAGAAAATTAACAACAGACAGGCCTGCTGTAATAGCACAAGCCTGTCTAAATTTACCTGACATAGAAACTACCAAGAAAGGTCACCTACCAAAAAGTAAGTGCCCGCTACAGGTGCGTGTCAAGTCAGTGGAAATAAGGGTTCCCAGATATTTGAGGGCTCAGTCTGACCATTTAAAGCTGAACTGGGTTTTTAAGGGCCTTAGTCTGTCTGGTGGTACGTCAATTTCTATTGCTGCAAAGTTGATTTTTAAATTGGATAGTGTGGTATATCTGTCAAATTCTCTTAGTAAATTTGGAAGGGACACTACTGGGTTAGAGATTGAGAAAAGAATATCATCAGCATAAGCTGATATCTTGTATTGGGCCTTACCTACCATGATACCTGATATGTCTGGGTTGGAACGTATGGTGCAAAAAAAAGGGTTCCAGGGATAGTGTGAAGAGTAGGGGGTAAAGTTGACATCCCTGTCTGGTGCCAAAATGGGGAAGGTATCCGATAGGACACCATTAGCTTTGACCTGGGCTGTTGGTGTGGAATAAATATTTTGAAATTCAATGCCGCATTTTGTGTCCCAGCCCAATGTGCTTAAGAACAGAAGTCATGAACGTCCAATTGACAGGGTCGAAAGATGTGTTGAGAAATATGCACGTTGTATTAGTCACGTTAGCTATATGAATGAGGTTGAGTACTTTGGTGGTATTATCTCTAGCTTCCCTCATAGGGATAAAACCCACCTGGCCTAGAATTGGTAGTAGGGACTGTTAGTACTGTAGGGTAAAACCATCGGGGCCAGGGGCCTTGCCCGGTTTCATCCCTCCTGTCACTTTTTGCAGTTCATCTAGGGTGATGGGGGAATCTAGGTCCGTGCCTATTTCTGTTGAGAGGTGGGAAGAGGTGATATAGTCCTCCTTTTCTGCTTCGTTATACAACCTCACAACGCGAGTTTCTAAGGATGAGCAGAAGTTCCTAAATTCTTTCGCTATTTGGAGAGGCTTAACCCTTCTTTGTCCCAAAAGGGCTATGATCTGGGGTATATATGTGCTGGGTCTATGGTTTCTGACTGCTTTCACTAGGAGTTTCCTGCATTTATTGCCCGATTCGTAGAAAAGTTTTCACTCTATATTGTAGGAGGTCTACTGTTTGTCTCCGAAGTGCCAATAATTCAGTTTCCAACGAGGGTGTGGGTGTATGTTTATGTTTTAGTTCAGTTTCGTGTATCTCACGAAGGAGCTTAAGTAATTGCTGTCTTCTTTCTCTTTTGATACGCGCCCCGTGTTTAATCGGTATCCCTCTTATAACGGCCTTATGGGCTTCCCATAGGATACCAATGTCACAATCTGCGTTGTCGTTAGTCTGGAAATAATGCTTTAGTTCAGCTGTGACGTTGGCTAGAAATGATGGAGTCTGTAACAAGCTTTCGTTCAGTTTCCAGAATCTAGCTCTGTTGGTCGCGACTGTGTACAGGGCATATCTCATGGAAATCGGCGCATGATCCGACCATGTGATACTACCTGTCTGTGGGTCGTGTACTGCTTCTAGTTGACCGTGGGGAATTAGGAAGTAATCAATCCTTGTGTACACTTTATGGGGCGAGGAATAAAAAGTGTAATCCCTCTCCCCAGAGTGATGGAGCCTCCAAACGTCTATGAATTGGGCCTTGTTAAGGTCTTGTGTAATTCGTTTGTGGACGCCAAGGCGTATTGAGGAAAGGCCGGACGACGTGTCCACGGAGGGAGATTTGGGTGTATGTTAAAGTCCTCTCCTATGATCACCTGACCCTCCGCAAAATCTGTGAGTTTGCTCAGTACACAGTGGATAAAGGTGTCTTGTCTATCGTTAGGAGCATAAATGGTGGCAATTGTCACCCGTACATCCCCTATCAATCCCTTGATGAACACATAGCGGTCCTCCGTATCCACCATAGTATCATGACGTGTCCAGGGTATTTGCCTGATAGGAGTATAGAGACTCCTTTGGATTTAGCTGATATGTTGGTGGCATGGTAAGTCAACAGGTAGTATTGTTCTATCTAGCTGTTATGAAGTGGGTTTCTTGCATAAACACCATATCAGCGTGGGCTCTTTTAAGGTCATTTAGTAGAATACGCCGCTTTTCGGGTGTATTCAGACCCTTCACGTTCAGTGAGAAAATGTTGATCAAGTCCATCCACTCCGGGTCTTACAAGGGGGAGGGGGGGTGAGGGAGGATGAAGGGGTGGATAGAATGGAGAAGAAAGTGTGAGAGAGAGATAGGAAAGTAGGAGATGTGAGCACAAAAAAATAAGTGAGATTGGACAGTGGGGTACTGTCCTCCTTCCTATTAAATGCACAGAAAATTGTGCAGAAAGGCACTCTCCGGTTTCCTCCAGATAGAATGCCTTAACCCAATGGGGAAGAGGTTAGACTGAACAGACAAGGAACCTCCCAGCCCTGCTCAGCCCCCCCAAGCTTGATGGAATATAACAATGACATGTGAACTTCCTAGTAAACATTCACTCCATTACTGAAATGTAGTAAACCCTGGAACAAGAACTTATAGGAAAACATTGTGGATTTTAACAATACAGGCAAACTTTGTTCCACCTCCCCTTTACAGAGGGTTACCAGAGTTAGTTCTGGGACGCTTCTAATATCCTGTGATGTGGTCTATACCCTAGGTAATGTCTCGTGTTCCAGAATCCCCTAACAAAAAACATTTAAATGGGGGTAAACAAAATATCTCTTCACTAAGTGTCCGGTGGTGGCAACAAATAAAGTAGGAACAACAAGCCTAGAAATCAAGAACAAAAAACCTAACATAGGCCCCCTGGCTGTCTGTGGTGTTGTCTCTCTCCCATACCTGTCATTGTTGGTGCACCCCTGGGTAGGCCATATTCCCTGCTCCTTTCTCCAGTGTCAAAATCCGTTTCCACACGAGGAGTGTCGCCCAGCTGGTGAGAATAACAGAGAGGTAATCCCTTCTGCTCAGCCGAGGAGCAGTGTGTAATTCTCCAAACCCTCCCCGTTTACCCCGTGAGCCTCTCTGACTATCAGGGGTGTGACCAGGGCCGGCTAATCCATCAGGCCAGTTTTGGCCATATTGGTTCCACCGTGGGGGACCGGACGGCACGCATGTTGATATTAAGAATTAGTTGCATGGTCATGGCCCAACCCAACTCCAAGCAAGTGGGTGGTGGAGAGAGGGAAGGGTATTAAGGTGGGGAAGTTGGAGTTTTCGCTCATTGAATCCATTAGTGCATGCAGACCTGTTCCCTCACAGTGTACCGCTTCTCATTAAGATATCCCCCCCTATTACATACACACTTACCTACTGAGTCCCGTATTGACCTCTCACCTAGTGCTGAGGAACTTTGTGCTCAATATTTTTAACCCCCCCATCTGTGACATCACCCATTACTCTAATCAAAGGTGGAGAATAAATCTCTGACAACAGTGAGGTTTAGAGACCTCTCCGGTATGTCATGTAGGGTTGCCACTTTTTCTTGAAGTCAATCCCGAACACTTTAGCGGCGCATGGCAATTTTTTTTTATAGTATAAACTATATATATATATTTAGCTATTTAATAACATTTCTAATCGTATGAAGTTAATAACAAGTATCCCCCTTTACATCAGAGTCCATAGAGTTCCCCTTTTACATCTGAATCCACAGAGTTCCCCTTTTACATCTGAATCCACAGAGTTCCCCTTTTGTATCTGAATCCACAGAGTTCCCCTTTTACATCTGAATCCACAGAGTTCCCCTTTTACATCTGAACTTGCAGAGTTCCCTTTCACTGTAAGGGGGAACTCTGCAGACTATGATGTAAGGGAGAACTCTGGGGCCTCTAACATAAGGGATGCTCTGGGAACCCTGATTTAAGAGGGAACACTGAGAATTCTGATATACGGAGAAGACTCTGATGTACGGGGAAACACTGTGGCTTCTGGTGTAAAGGGGAACTCTGATGTAAGGGGTGCTCTGAGAACCCTGATTTGCCTAATGCCACGTATACACGATCGGAAATTCGGCCAGCAAAAGACCGATGAGAGCCGGAGAGAGTCGGAAAATGCGACCGTGTGTATGCTCTATCGGACTTTTGCTGGCGGAATTCCCGACAGTAAAAGATTGAGAGCAGGTTCTCAACTTTTCGGTCGGAAAAAGTTCCTATCCGAAAATGATATCATCTGTACAAATTCCGACGCGCAAAATTCCTACGCATCCCGGAAACAATTTGACGCATGCTCGGAAGCATTGAACTTCATTTTCTCAGCTCGTCGTAGTGTTGTACGTCACCGTGTTCTCGACGATCGAAAACTTTTGTGTGACCGTGTGTATGCAAGGCAAGCTTGAGCGGAATTCCGTCGGAAAAACCATCCAAGTTTTTTCCGACGGAACTTCGGCTCGTGTGTACGCGGCAGAGAAAGAGGCAGGAGAAAGAAGGGGGAGTCTTCAGTCACAGACAGGAATAGATGGTGAGCTCACTCACCCCTTTGCAGTCAGCACCTCTCATCCAGATGTATCTGAGGCTGCTGGACTTCAAATTTCCGGCCCCTTTCCTTTTCTGAGGCACAGCGCCGGGGATTGGAGTGTGGACAGACACAGAGAGGTAGGGGTGATTGGGAGGGGGGTTGTTAGTGCTGGCTTTGGGCAGTGTGAAAAAGTGTAACAGACACTCTCAGCTCAGACAACTGTAGCCAGCAACCCTGCTGGGAAGCCATAGTCCAGTCTAAATAATGTGTCCGGGTTTCAGGCAGTCTGAAACCCCAACTCATGATTCAAAACCCAAACTGTCCGGGTGAATCCTGGACAGGTGGCAACCCTAGTGTCATGAGTTGAAGCAGTCTGATGGGGTATAGTATTTGCTGGCCCGGTGGATGTCTCCCCTTTCCAACAGCATTCGTACGCACAGTGTCAGGGGTATCAGTGTCAAAGTTTCCGAGAAGGCATCACAGTTCCACAATGATGCAGAGAGGATATCTCATAGTGCCCAATGGCGACAGTTTAGGGACTCTGCAGGGTATGGCGGGACCTCTGTGGGTAATTCTAGTGCAAGGGGGAGTTGGGGGCCCCAACATACTGACACATAATCACACACATAGGTTGGACTTGATGGACTTGTCTTTTTTCAACCTCACCTACTATGTATCTATGTATGTAACATACTGATGCTGGCTTACATTTTTTTCAGTTGGCCAGTGTACCATACTCTTGCTGGTGACAGTATTACTCTGCTGTATCTGAGTGTCATTAAACCCACATCATTAAAAACTATCAATAAATTTTGTATTACATGTTCACCATACTCTCTCAGTCACCATGGGATTAATTTTCTGTATTCTGCAAAAAAAAAACCCAAAAAACCTGGTTGATCCTGCTGCTTGCTGTCTCCCTCTTCTGTCCATGTCCTCACTGCAGTTGGGGATTTTGCAGAGCAGTGATTCCAGCTAGCGCCCATGCTCAGTTTTCAGTGTATTTTCTACCCTGTGCATTTCCTCCCTATCACATCTGAGCAGCCAATGTGACTATAGAGTCACACATGTGGGTGTATACACAGTGGTAAATGACAGCCCACTCCCTCCTCCTCCTCCATGCTCACTAACCAGCTAAACACAATGGGGGTGGGATATTACATTTTTATTGATGGAGACTTCCCCTCCCTCTTACTGAAAGACACAGGCTGGAGCAGTGTGACAGCCTGTGACTGGCAGAAATCCACGTACACCATGTTAATGCCAAAAAATAATAAAGGTTTGATATCAAATATATATTTATATGCCAATCTAATACAGTTTATTGATGTTATTTTCTTTTACTCTGTATCCAAAAAAAGGTTTTTTTTTTTTTTGTTTGTGTTTTTTTTTAATGTGACCAGCAGCAGAGGACTAGAAGCTCCTCCTGCCACCGTTTCCCTGCAGACAGGCTGGGTCATGTGACAGCTGTATATCAATCAAGAAATAAATAATTACAGAGCCATCATCCATATGCAGAAAGAGAAGGGATAATGTAAATTAAAAAATGTGTGTTTAGTATCACTTTAAATACAATAATCCCGTTACTCTGCCCTGTCAAAGCTGTAGTACGTAGCAGTCAACTCCTGAACTCTATACAGTACTTCTCCTCTGCAAAATGCTATCACAAATAATAAACCTTTTAATATTTGTAGTAATCACTTGAATTTGAATATATTGTCTCCATTTTTCAGAGCATGCTTATGATATAGATGCCCAAGTTGTTATAAGCATGTACTCTTTAGCTGACAAACTCCTCGTGCTCAATACACCAAACGTAGGGAATATACTTCCACAGTTGTTATCCAGACAGTTCCACTTAATGGTTAGCCTTGCATACTTTACTTGAACGCAATCAATGGATATTTTGCCAAGTTTCATGAATATCAATGGGATCTGCAATCTAACTTCACGCCTTCTCAGCCTTTAATCCCGAGGGATTCATTTTCAAGACACTTAGAGAAGCTTATTTTTACTCCAAACAAACCAAGATGACCCTCACCCTCTAATGAACAATGAGCACCTAATTAAAAAAAAAAAAAAAAAACTTATTTGAATATATGTACATTGTTAAATTAAAGACAATAGCAAACCTGTTTGCCAGGTATTAGCAGACACAAACACCACCCAAGTTTTATCACTCGGGAAATCTAAATTGTTTACATCACTATATCTCTAGCACAACAAGAAAATAAACTTTTTTGTATGCTCATCATAATGTCAACTACTCTCATTGTCTCAGTCTACAGAACTGCTAACAAACTGAGTTTGCACTCCATGAATTATTAAAAGGGTGAAATTTCTCTGTAACTTCTTCAAATGGAAAAATCTGGAGAGAGATCAAATTAGGATAAACTGAATTTATTTCACTATTCCGGTTGACTATGAACAATTTCAGAATAAAATATAACAGAGACCTCCTGGACCCAGGTGGAATCTGGAAAAACTATAAAGTGTTCAAACACTTCCATATTTACTTATTTATCGTATACTGTATGTTCACCTTTGTACTGCTCCCTGAGGAAACCAGAAAGTGAAACATGTAGGAGCGGAGCCAACAGGCGCTGATGCCACTTCCGCCAGAAACTGGAAGTACCTTGCTTACACAGGAGCACAGTGTAGCCAGTATAGTATCAAACAAATGCGGACATTTGAGTGCTGAGTACAGGACAGAAAAATGTGAGTGTGCTGTTATTTTTAATATTGAATGGTTTTTAATAAAATGTTTTTATGCTATGAGTATTTTGGTATCTTCCCTGTGGTCCATATAATACAGTGTGGTGTGAAGTGTGAGGTGGTGATCTTAAGAAGGGAAAAAGTGTAGCAGAGAATGGAGACATCTTTTCTATTTGAAAAAAAGCACTTTTTGGAAAAAAGGGTACTAAGAGCACTTTTTTGAATGAACTTTATTTGGTACAGGACACTTTATAATTTTATATGATGTTGGAAGTGATACATTTATGAGTATTTTTATTTTATTAGAATCTATCAAACTTGCACTTTATTGATATGCATTTGTGAGTGGTAGTTGCATAGAGTAAGCACAGGATTTGGATTTTTACTTTTATTTAAAGCTTAATATATGGATTTTGAAATAGTTTGTATACATAGCACAGCATACAAAGTTTGCAATTATGATTTATTTGTATGAATGATTCAGACATAAGAGAGAAAATTATGATGTGATACTTACCAAGATGTCCTTTTGAGGGTTATTTCCTCAAAATTGATATGTAGCTCAGTCATGAATTATTTGCAAATTTTCCATTAATAAAATAAAAGAACATTAAAGATATAAGACCACAAGTGATGTTATCTACAACGGGGACCTCGACCACACTATTATGAGGATGATTTACCTGGAATTAACTCATAGATAGGAATATAATGTTCCAGATAAAGTTAATTGATCCACTGAGTAAATCCAAATTTATTTCCCAAATATAGGAATTCCAGGTTATAGTAGAGCACCATCTCATGGACAGGTATGATCACCGCCTAAATAAAGATTAGGGTAATCAAAAGAAATGCCTTCCAATCAGATGTGGGTAAATTTTCTAACTTACACCTTTTATTCTTAGATATGGGAATTTTGGATATTTAAGGTGAAGTTTAGAGAGAAAATGGGGCTGTCAGACACTCACTGACACACTCGACAGTCATCACACAGACATGGTCATCTGATCATCATATCCACTCTCCATCATGATTCCAGACTCTCCATAGCAGATCTGATTCTATTTGAGCAGCTACTGCAAATCATTGGGGTGTGGTCCTATAATCCATCACAGTTATCTTGGCGTAGTAAGTAGAATATTATCTCCCCACTGCAAAATTTTATCTCATTTCTGAATCTGATTGAGTTTGAGCCTTCGTTTTGTTTGATAGACTTTTGGCGGTAAATCATATTCAAAGGTGTCATCTTCACTCAAGGAATTAAAGCAGTTAAATTGAGCTGTGTCAGGTTAATTAGTAGTACCGACTCAATCCTTGCATTTTGCTGCAGAGAATTCGAGGGGAAGGACTGATTGGAGTGGACTTTGTTGTCTACCAGCCATAGGTGTGCACAGCCTATTGCATTAGGGTGTGCACCCCAAAGCTCCAACAAATTTGCGTTTGACATATTTACCAGTCTCTTCCCCACTCTCCATCCTGAAACAATGGGAGGAAGGGGGAGCAAGGGAGCACATGGGGGACCCGGGCAACAGAAGGAAGAGGAACAGGGAAAGGAGGGGTGGCGGGGGTGGCATATATAAGTACCGATCCCCTATATTTTCCTCCTGTGGCAGCTGAATGTTGACAAGAGGAGGAGAAGCCTACTTTCAGCTGCTGCAGGAGGAAAATACAGATCGGATCCACTAAATTCCACCTCACCACCTCTCCTGTCCAGGTTCTGAGGGTTGGCAAGGAAGGACTGCGATTTACCTTTCACCTGCCCACAATTGACAGGTTGCCAACCCCAGGATTAGGGTGTGCCCAAGCACACCTAACACACCCCTTGCGCATGCCTATGCTACCAGCATAGTCTAAATTTCTTGTATTCTGAGATGGCGGTGACTATACCCACTGAATGAAAAATAGGGAATCTTATTTCTCTAGTTCCTAGGCCCCAATATATAGTTTGCTAAAGCAGCATAATATGGATATAACTGCGATTTTGTGTATCATGATAAATCAGAAATATATGCTTGTTAGTGACTTGACAGTAAATAAAATTGACATTTGTGTTATCATTACGTAATCCATACTTTCATTGAAAATTTTATTGTGCTAAAAATCTCTACATAGACTTAAAAGAACTCAGGAAATGAATCAAGTCAGTGCGGTTTATTTTTAACCAATACTTTTTATTGTAATTAAATTGGTACCCCAGGAGGCTGGAGGCACTGTCTTATATTGAATAAATAGTTGGTATTGCTGTCTTGATTATAGTTAAGACTTTCTGACACACTCCTAGTCAAGTGAGTTACTGAATCAATTTTGTGCACTCAGTCCCCTGAGGCAGGACCACGCACCATATGTTCTTCTGAGAAAATGTGCAGCATCTTAAATCTTTTCAAGGCATGCCATAATATGTGGTAAAGCTTTACAAATTCCTCATTTTGAGAAATCAGACATGGGCATTATGGAATAAAAGTCAGGCATGTATTTTCAACATCCAACTACATTTAGGTATTTACAGGGCAGAAAACATCCCAGTAAGCCATTGTTTCAAGGAACACTGGCTTGTTTTAAAAGGGGAAAAAGCAAATGCTCCCATTGAAACATCAGTGGTTCCTTTTGGTCTGCTGAGTATGCCATTGAAAGTGGTAATATTTGTTTGATAAGTGCGAAAAATATATGTTGATTTTTAAAAAGAAATCTTGTGAGCTAATACCTTCCTGTGCACAAGGATGGAGATCTGGGGCATGGAGGTTAATGAGATAGGTGTTGGCTGGCAGATGCTGCTTTTGTCCCCCGAGGCTGGTATGGTTGGAGGCTGATAGCTGTCCCCCAGGGCAGGTATGGCTGGCAGCTGCTGGCTGTCCTGCAGGGCAGGTATGGCTGGTGGCTGCTGCTGGCTGTCCCCCAGGGTGGGAATTGGCTGGTGGCTGTCCTCCAGGGTGGGTATGGCTGGTGGCTGCTGCTGGCTCTCCCCCAGGGTGGGTATGGCTGGCAGGTGCTGCTGGCTGTCCCCCAGAGCCGATACGGCTGGAGGCTGCTGATGGCTGTCAGCTGTGGACCCAGGCGGAGTACATTTGGTATCACTCCGCTTGTGACAGGAGCTGGTGCTATACCAAAAGTATTGGCTCAGTTCTCCACTGCAGCCAAATGCTTCCTATAGCACCGGCCCCATTCTTGACGCTGATGCTCTGGGTTGGCGTGTGGGGAACCTGCAATCTGGGCTTGCCGCACAAGACCCGTCACTGCAGCATCTTCACCCCTGAGTTCTAGTAGTCTTGAATCCTGAGGTCATCAACCCAGAGCAGCGTCCATATCCCTGCTCTGGATGTGATGATGCCAGGAACAGTCCTCCACTTGATCGTGGGAGAGCGCAGTTTACTGGGGGAGTGGAGGTTCAGGTAAGTATAAAAGTTTCTCCTCTCCCCAGGACAAAATGAGAAATGGACCCTTGTAGTGGGGGTGCAGCCCCACTGCAAGGGATCATTTTTTTTCTGGCCAGAGTTGGGCATTAAGACGTGTTGGTGGACTTGACCACTGATCGGTTATAACTTGCATTTTGTGTGTTTATTTGGAAAATAAAGTCATCGCTATGACTTAAACTCTACGGGGTTGATTTACTAAAGGCAAATCCACTCTGCACTGCAAGTGCACTTGGAAGTGCAGTCGCTGTAAATCTGAGGGGAAGATCTAAAATCAGGGGAAGCTCTGCTGATTTTATCATCCAATCATGTACAAGCAAAAATGCAGTTTTTTTATTTTTCTATCATGTCCCCCTCGGATCTACAGCGACTGCACTTCTAAGTGCACTTCAAAGTGCACTTGTAGTGCAAAGTGGATTTGCCTTTAGTAAATAAACCTCAATGTTACGCAATGAATGAAATATGTATGAACAGTTTTTCAAAATTTTCGTCTCTCTCTTTTTTTTTTTTTAGGCTTCCACCGCCCCCTTATTTTTATTTAACGCCCACCAATTGTACCCTGGGGATACTATTGCCCACCTGGATCATTTCAGCACCCCCCAGGGGGTGGTATCACCCACTTTGGGAAGCACTGGTTTAAAGGCATAGAAATAGGTAAATGTGCATGTATTGCAGAGATTTTTTGTTGTGCCTTGACACATGCTTTAAAGGATCATTAACCATTGTTTGCGTGTTGAAGCATGTTATGTTATGGCAATTCAGACCTCAATGCGGACTGGTACTGTGAACTGGGTCCTAAAGTAATATGGCACACAATCAAGTCATGTAATGCATGCACCTTTTTTCTGTTTAAGGTACTATGTATGTAAAGTCAACTGACAACTGACTCTTAAAAATACTTCTTTCTGGGCGCATGCATGGCAGCCTGAGGTGACGGTAATGTCTCCTTAGAGCTCTGCTCCCCGGGAGTTCCCACTGGAGGACTACAGGTCCCAGCGGCGCTGCAAACGGCTCAAAATAGAAGATAACTCACCTCAGTATCATCCGCTATACAAATTATGGTCCTGAGGGGCCCAAAAAACAAATTTAAAGCTGGTAAACCAAAAGAAAGGGCACACAAGCTGACGGCTATGATGCCGGCATCATCCTCCCCCTCACAGTGCAGCACTCCACACACAAAGAAGCCTCTGCCTCTCAGCCAGAATATACAGGTAACTAATTGTGAGTCTGACAATGACACTGGTGACATACAGGTAGCAACACAACCTGACATATTTAAAAAATTTGAACATATCCTTCAGAAAGCTCTCCAGCAGACTTCTGACCATATAACAGACAAATTAACAAAAGAAATAAGAGAGCTGGGTCAGAGAACTGCAGACTTGGAATTGAGAATGGATGAAATTGATAATCATACACAGCATTACGTATCTGAGATTATGACCCTTAAAGAGGAAAACCTCACACTACAGTCACGCTTAGAGGACCAAGAAAATAGGGACCGCCGATCGAACCTGCGGATTAGGGGAATCTCTGAATCTGTTCTGCACTTGCAGGCTACTATCACGGTGCTTTTTCAGGAATTAATATCTGGTACTCCTATTGACAGAGTTGAAATGAATAGAGTGCATAGAGCTTTAGCACCATGCAAAACCAATGGTCCTCCTAGGGACATAATAGCTAAATTGCACTACTACAGAACCAAAGAACAGCTGCTAACAGCTGCCAGAGGAAGAGAATCCCTCAGTTTTCAGGGCTATGTCTATCAGCTCTTCACTGATCTGTCCCCACTTACGGTGGCAAAGAGACGTGCGCTCAAACCCCAATTGCAGGTGCTTCAGTGAAACCAAATTACTTACCATTTGGGGTTTCCTTTTTGTCTCCGATTCACCCATCTGGAAACTAAATATACAGTGGGGACAGAAAGTATTCAGACCCCCTTAAATTTTTCACTCTATGTTATATTGCAGCTATTTGCTAAAATCATTTAAGTTCATTTTTTTTCCTCATTAATGTACACACAGCACCCCATATTGACAGAAAAACACAGAATTGTTGACATTTTTGCAGATTTATTAAAAAAGTAAAACTGAAATATCACATGGTCCTAAGTATTCAGACCCTTTGCTCAGTATTTAGTAGAAGCACCCTTTTGATCTAATACAGCCATAAATCTTTTTGGGAAAGATGCAACAAGTTTTTTACACCTGGATTTGGGGATCCTCTGCTATTCCTCCTTGCAGATCCTCTCCAGTTCTGTCAGGTTGGATGGTAAACGTTGGTGGACAGCCATTTTTAGGTCTCTCCAGAAATGCTCAATTGTGTTTAAGTCAGGGCTCTGGCTGGGCCATTCAAGAACAGTCACTGAGTTGTTGTGAAGCCACTCCTTCATTATTTTAGCTGTGTGCTTAGGGTCATTGTCTTGTTGGAAGGTAAACCTTCGGCCCAGTCTGAGGTTCTGAGCACTCTGGAGAAGGTTTTCGTCCAGGATATCCCTGTACTTGGCCGCATTCATCTTTCCCTTGATTGCAACCAGTCGTCCTGTCCCTGCAGCTGAAAAACACCCCCACAGCATGATGCTGCCACCACCATGCTTCACTGTTGGGACTGTATTGGTCAGGTGATAAGCAGTGCCTGGTTTTCTCCACACATACCGCTTAGAATTAAGGCCAAAAAGTTCTATCTTGGTCTCATCAGACCAAAGAATCTTATTTCTCACCATCTTGGAGTCCTTCAGGTGTTTTTTTTAGCAAACCCCATGCGGGCTTTCATGTGGCTTGCACTGAGGAGAGGCTTCCGTCATGCCACTCTGCCATAAAGCCCCGACTGGTGGAGGGCTGCAGTGATGGTTGACTTTCTACAACTTTCTCCCATCTCCCGACTGCATCTCTGGAGCTCAGCCACAGCGATCTTTGGGTTCTTCTTTATCTCTCTCACCAAGGCTCTTCTATCCCGATAGCTCAGTTTGGCCGGATGGCGAGCTCTAGGAAGGGTTCTTGTTGTCCCAAACATCTTCCATTTAAGGATTATGGAGGTAACTGTGCTCTTAGGAACCTTAAGTGCAGCAGAATTTTTTTTGTAACCTTGGCCAGATCTGTGCCTTGACACAATTCTGTCTCTGAGCTCTTCAGGCAGTTTCTTTGACCTCATGATTCTCATTTGCTCTGACATGCACTGTGAGCTGTAAGGTATTATATAGACAGGTGTGTGGCTTTCCTAATCAAGTCCAATCAGTATAATCAAACACAGCTGGACTCAAATTAAGGTGTAGAACCATCTCAAGGATGATCAGAAGAAATGGACAGCACCTGAGGTAAATATATGAGTGTCACAGCAAAGGGTCTGAATACTTAGGACCATGTGATATTTCAGTTTTTCTTTTTTAATAAATCTGCAAAAATGTCAACAATTCTGTGTTTTTCTGTCAATATGGGGTGCTGTGTGTACATTAATGAGGGAAAAAATGAACTTAAATGATTTTAGCAAATGGCTGCAATATAACAAAGAGTGAAAAATTTAAGGAGCTCTGAATACTTTCCGTCCCCACTGTATCTGGCGCTCTTCAGAGGACCTACAGGAGGCCCTAATTGAAATGGGCTTGGCTGATGCAGCCTTGCCTAAAGATCAGTCTCGCAGACATTCAGCCTCTCGATGTCCACAGCAAAATAAAGATGCAGGATCCAGCTCTATCCCCTCTTCGCATCAAAATCTTCATAAGCGTGGACGATATGAACATTCACCACCCAATAACAAGGATTCAATGGACTGATATATTAGTTTAAACTAGTTACCTTCTCTTATTACAGGCTCCCAGCTCCTCATGCTGCTTGAGTTACTAAATTGGCCATGTTCATAACTGAAATAAGCTTTGGCGACATGGTTCTGTTAAAGTTATAATAATTTTTGATTTTTTTTTCTTTTTTTCTCTACTCTCCCCTTTTTTAAAATAAGTTATAAATCTCCATGATAGCTTTTAAATGGTTCCTGTAATTCTCCGGTGTTGATCTTCCCTTAGGAACCTCTTGCTGCCCTTCATACCACCTAATGACTCCTGCCATTATTATGGGGGACTCTACTGGTGGGCCCGGATCCTCTCAGGGAGTTCTAAATACTCCCCTGAGATGCCCCCACACCCTATTATTCAGTTTCAATATACTGATATATTGTTTTCATATTGGGTTAGTTTGATTGTTTTCTTTTTTTTTTCTTTTTCTGTCTTTTACTATTCCCTTTTGACTCTCCGGTCGGTGGTTCTGGTTCTCGGTAAGTACTTTGCTTGCTATGATATAATGTTCATCCTAGTTGGTTTATGGCTCCTATAAATGTCCTGTCCTTAAATGTACAAGGGTTTAATATTCCACATAAACGAACCAAGGCATTACACTCTTTTGCAACTAAGAAAGCTCATATTATATGTTTGCAGGAAACCCATTTTACTGATAAGATTTACCCTAAATTTCTTTCAACCTCTTATCCACAATTCTATACTGCCTCCGCCACGGTCAAACAGCGTGGAACCCTTATTGGTTTTCATCGTTCCACTCCGTTTAATCTAGTATCACAATTAACGAACCCTAAGGGACGATACATACTTCTAACAAGTTTTATTTCTGACAATCCTATTACAATTGTATCCTACTACGCCCCCAAGAAACGCCCAATGGCTTTCTTATCTCATCTTCTTCAAGTTATAGAGGTTCATAAGTTTGGTATAGTTGTTCTTTGTGGGGATTCTAATGCAACTATTTTCCCATTTTTAGATAAATCTCCTTCAGGACCAACTATAGGTACAATAAACCTATCTTTTCAACATTTACTTACTAGACGTGACTTGGTAGATATTTGGCAAGAAATGAATCCTACCAGTAGACGTTTCACTCACTATTCCTACACACATAACTCTTTCTCATGGATAGATCATATCCTTATTCCATCTAGTATGTTGCCATAAATCATTTCATCCAAAATCGTTTCCCTTTCATGGACCATTGTGCAGTATTCAATACCATTGCTTCCACAGTTCCTAGATCACACACCACTTGGTGTATAAATAACTCTATATTGACCCATTCTTCTCATTGTGTTGAGATAGCACTCTTCGATTATCTTCTATCCAATGATACAGGGGATGTCTCTGCTCTTATGTTATGGGAAGCACACAAAACTGTCATCAGGGGTAGATTATTACAACAAGCTACTGCGCTTAAAAGAGAACGCAAAATCCTGTTCGCAAAGCTGGAATCTACCTTTAATGACTGTCACCAGACTTTTCAATCTTCCCCGACTGCCACTAATAACTCTAAACTAGAAAAAGCCTGTCTTGATCTAGATCTTTTTTTGACTGATTCAGCAGATAAACTCATACGCAAACACCAACATATTCATTACCTTAAGGCAAATAAACCTGATAGGCCCATGGCTAGAATTTTAAAGAATTCACAACACACACAGACACCTATCAGACTGAAAATATCCTGAGAAGTGCACACTAGTAACCCAGTAAAGATTCTAGAGATTTTTAATTCTAACTTGGCTAAATTATATTCCTCTGCTCCGAACTTCGATAAGATAAAAGCAGATACCCTGTTTTCCAAAATCACGCTTCCTAATCTCGATCAAAAACAGCGAAATCTTCTTGAATATATTATAGACAGTTTGCACATATCTTAATGCCAGTCTTAACCAAGGCCTTCAATTGTCCCTTTAAGGGACAATCATTTAGAATAGAGACCCTTACCTCTATCATTGTCATGATCCCCAAACCACATTCCGGCTCCACTTCCTGGACTAACTATCGCCCTTTATCCCTCCTTAACCGGTTCCCGACCTGCGTGTGCCGATGTACGTCGGCAGAATGGCATGGCTGGGCAAATGGGCGGACCTGTACGTCCATTTGAATTCCCTGCCGTGCCATTTCGTGCGCGCTGCCGGCTGCGCGCGCGTGTGTGCGCCAGCCGGGAGCTCCATGAGTCGGGTCGCAGGTCCCGCGGACTCGATCGCCGCGGGACTATCCACGATCGCCTCAGGGAGAGGACGAACGGGGAGATGCTGATGTAAACAGCATGTCCCCGTTCTGCCTACTGACAAGTGTCACTGATCACAGCTCCCTGTCATCGGGAGCTGTGATCAGAGTAATGACACACACAGCCCATCCCCCTGACAGTTAGAATCACTCCCCTAGGACACACTTAACCCCTCCCCGCCTCCTAGTGGTTAACCCCTTCACTGCCAGTGTCATTTACACAGTAATCAGTGCATTTTTAATCGCACTGATCGCTGTATAAATGACAATGGTCCCAAAAATGTGTCAAAAATGTCCAACATGTCCGCCATAACGTCGCAGTCACAATAAAAATCGCTAATCGCCGCCATTACTAGTAAAAAAAAAAATTATTAATAAAAATGCCATAAAACTATCCCCTATTTAGTAAACACTATAACTTTTGCGCAAACCAATCAATAAATGCTTATTGCGATTTTTTTTTTACCAAAAATATGTAGAAGAATACGATCGGCCTAAACTGTGGAAAAAAAATGTTTTTTTTATATATTTTTGGGGGATATTTATTATAGCAAAATGTAAAAAATAATGCGTTTTTTTCAAAATTGTCACTCTTATTTTTTAGAACCCCATTGAAGTCTATGGGACTTGAACGTTCAAAATCAAAAGTGCTCATTTTAAAGGCTAATTTTCATGGTATTGTCCTCCTAAAGGGTTTGGGGGCCCGGGTCCTGCCCCAGGGCACATGTATCAATGCAAAAAAAAGTTTTAAAAACGGCCATTTTTTCGGCAGCAGTGATTTTAATAATGCTTAACCACTTGCCGACCGCCTCACGACGATATACGTCGGCAGAATGACACGGGCAGGCAGAATCACGTACCTGTATGTGATCTGCCTCCTGCGGGCGGGGCGTCCAATCGGACCCCCCCCGGTGGCCGAGGCGGTTGGCGTTTGTCCCCCGGCGATCGGAGGTGAGGGGGAGGCCATCCATTCGTGCCCCCCCTCGCGATCGCTCCCAGCCAATGGGATCATTCCCCTGCCTCTGTATAGTACACAGAGGCAGAGGAAATTATGTCATCTCTCCTCGGCTCGGTATTTTACGTTCCGGCGCCGAGGAGAGAAGACTGCAATGTGAGTGCACAAACACTACACACACAGTAGAACATGCCAGGCACACAATACACCCCCCGATCCCCCCCGATCACCCCCCAATCACCCCCCCCCCCGTCACACTGACACCAAGCAGTTTTTCTTTTTCTGATTACTGCATTGGTGTCAGTTTGTGACAGTTAGTGTGGTAGGGCAGTTAGTGTTAGCCCCCTTTAGGTCTAGGATACCCCCCTAACCCCCCTAATAAAGTTTTAACCCCTTGATCACCCCCCATCGCCAGTGTCACTAAGTGATCATTTTTCTGATCGCTGTATTAGTGTCACTGGTGATGCTAGTTAGGGAGGTAAATATTTAGGTTCGCCGTCAGCGTTTTATAGCGTCAGGGACCCCCATATAATACCTAATAAATGTTTTAACCCCTTGATTGCCCCCTAGTTAACCCTTTCACCACTGATCACCGTATAACTGTTACCGGTGACGCTGGTTAGTTTGTTTATTTTTTATAGTGTCAGGGCACCCGCCGTTTATTACCGAATAAAGGTTTAGCCCCCTGATCGCCCGGCGGTGATATGCGTTGCCCCAGGCAGCGTCAGGTTAGCGCCAGTACTGCTAACACCCATGCACGCAGCATACGCCTCCCTTAGTGGTATAGTATCTGAACGGATCAATATCTGATCCGATCAGATCTATACTAGCGTCCCCAGCAGTTTAGGGTTCCCAAAAACGCAGTGTTAGCGGGATCAGCCCAGATACCTGCTAGCACCTGCGTTTTGCCCCTCCGCCCGGCCCAGCCCAGCCCACCCAAGAGCAGTATCGATCGATCACTGTCACTTACAAAACACTCAACGCATAACTGCAGCGTTCGCAGAGTCAGGCCTGATCCCTGCGATCGCTAACAGTTTTTTTGGTAGCGTTTTGGTGAACTGGCAAGCACCAGCCCTAGGCAGCATCAGGTTAGTGCCAGTACCGCTAACACCCACGCACGCACCGTACACCTCCCTTAGTGGTATAGTATCTGAACGGATCAATATCTGATCCGATCAGATCTATACTAGCGTCCCCAGCAGTTTAGGGTTCCCAAAAACGCAGTGTTAGCGGGATCAGCCCAGATACCTGCTAGCACCTGCGTTTTGCCCCTACGCCTGGCCCAGCCCAGCCCAGCCAAGTGCAGTATCGATCGATCACTGTCACTTACAAAACACTAAACGCATAACTGCAGCGTTCGCAGAGTCAGGCCTGATCCCTGCGATCGCTAACAGTTTTTTTGGTAGCATTTTGGTGAACTGGCAAGCACCAGCCCCAGGCAGCGTCAGGTTAGCGCCAGTACCGCTAACACCCACGCACGCAGCATATACCTCCCTTAGTGGTATAGTATCTGAATGGATCAATATCTGATCCGATTAGATCAATACTAGCGTCCCCAGCAGTTTAGGTTTCCCAAAAACGCTGTGTTAGCGGGATCAGCCCAGATACCTGCTAGCACCTGCGTTTTGCCCCTCCGCCTGGCCCAGCCCAGCCCACCCAAGTGCAGTATCGATCGATCACTGTCACTTATAAAACACTAAACACATAACTGCAGCGTTCGCAGAGTCAGGCCTGATCCCTGCGATCGCTAACAGTTTTTTTGGTAGCGTTTTGGTGAACTGGCAAGCACCAGCGGCCTAGTACACCCCGGTCGTAGTCAAACCAGCACTGCAGTAACACTTGGTGACGTGGCGAGTCCCATAAGTGCAGTTCAAGCTGGTGAGGTGGCAAGCACAAGTAGTGTCCCGCTGCCACCAAGCAGAAGACAAACACAGGCCCGTCGTGCCCATAATGCCCTTCCTGCTGCATTCACCAATCCTAATTGGGAACCCACCACTTTTGCAGCGCCCGTACTTCCCCCATTCACATCCCCAACCAAATGCAGTCGGCTGCATGAGAGGCATTTTCTTTATGTCCTCCCGAGTACCCCTACCCAATGAACCCCCCCAAAAAAGATGTTGTGTCTGCAGCAAGCGCGGATATAGGTGTGACACCCGCTATTATTGTCCCTCCTGTCCTGACAATCCTGGTCTTTGCATTGGTGAATGTTTTGAACGCTACCATACACTAGTTGAGTATTAGCGTAGCGTACAGCATTGCACAGACTAGGCACACTTTCACAGGGTCTCCCAAGATGCCATCGCATTTTGAGAGACCCGAACCTGGAACCGGTTACCGTTATAAAAGTTAGTTACAAAAAAAGTGTAAAAAAACCCTCAAAAAAAATATAAAATAAAAAAAAATAGTTGTCGTTTTATTGTTCTCTCTCTCTCTATTCTCTCTCTATTGTTCTGCTCTTTTTTACTGTATTCTATTCTGCAATGTTTTATTGTTATTATGTTTTATCATGTTTGCTTTTCAGGTATGCAATTTTTTATACTTTACCGCTTACTGTGTTTTATTGTTAACCATTTTTTGTCTTCAGGTACGCCATTCACGACTTTGAGTGGTTATACCAGAATGATGCCTGCAGGTTTAGGTATCATCTTGGTATCATTCTTTTCAGCCAGCGGTCGGAAAGTAGACACCCCAAGCTATTTGCTGAGAGGTATAGTGAGTATTTTGCAGACCTCACTTTTTGTCTCAAAGTTTTGAAAATTGAAAAAAGAAAAAAGAAATATTTTTTCTTGTCTTTCTTCATTTTCAAAAACAAATGAGAGCTGCAAAATACTCACCATGCCTCTCAGCAAATAGCTTGGGGTGTCTACTTTCCAAAATGGGGTCATTTGGGGGGGCATTCCATAGCCTCCGAAACTGTGATAGGCAGTGAAGAGTGAAATCAAAATTTTACACCCTTAGAAATCATGATTGGTTTTCGGGGTCCCGTACGCGGCTAGGCTCCCAAAATTCAATCACTTGGGACAAAAAAAATTATTATTCAATGGGCTCAACATGCCTCTCAGCAATTTCCTTGGGGTGTCTACTTTCCAAAATGGGGTCATTTGGGGGGGGGGGGGGTTGTACTGCCCTGCCATTTTAGCACCTCAAGAAATGACATAGGCAGTCATAAACTAAAAGCTGTGTAAATTTCAGAAAATGTACCCTAGTTTGTAGACACTATAACTTTTGCGCAAACCAATAAATATACGCTTATTGACATTTTTTTTTTACCAAAGACATGTGACCGAATACATTTTGGCCTAAATGTATGACTAAAATTGAGTTTATTGGATTTTTTTTATAACAAAAAGTAGAAAAAAAACTTTTTTTTTTCAAAATTTTCGGTCTTTTTCCGTTTATAGCGCAAAAAATAAAAACCGCAGAGGTGATCAAATACCATCAAAAGAAAGCTCTATTTATGGGAAGAAAAGGACGCAAATTTCGTTTGGGTACAGCATTGCATGACCGCGCAATTAGCAGTTAAAGCGATGCAGTGCCAAATTGTAAAAAGTGCTCTGGTCAGGAAGGGGGTAAATCCTTCCGGAGCTGAAGTGGTTAAAGTTAAACAATAAAAGTGTAATATTCCTTTAAATTTCGTACCTGGGGGGTGTCTATAGTATGCCGGTAAAGGGGTGCATGTTTCCCGTGTTTAGAACAATCTGACAGCAAAATGACATTTCAAAGGAAAAAAAGTCAGTTAAAACTACTTGCGGCTATTAATGAATTGCCGGTCCGACAATACACATAAAAGTTCATTGATAAAAACTGAATGGGATTTCCTCACAGGGGAACCCCAAACCAAAATTAAAAAAAAAACTGGCGTGGGGGTCCCCCTAAATTCCATACCAGGCCCTTCAGGTCTGGTATGGATATTAAGGGGAACCCCGCGCCAAAATTGAAAAAAAAAATGACGTAGGGGTCCCCCTGAAAATTCATACCAGACCCTTCAGGTCTGATATGGATTTTAAGGGGAACCCCGCGCCAAAATGAAAAAAAAATTGGCGTGGGGTCCCCCCAAAAATCCATACCAGACCCTTATCCGAGCACGCAACCTGGCAGGCTGCAGGAAAAGAGGGGGGGACGAGAGAGCGCCCCCCTCCTGAACCGTACCAGGCCACATGCCCTCAACATTGGGAGGGTGCTTTGGGGTAGCCCACCAAAGCACCTTGTCCCCATGTTGATGAGGACAAGGGCCTCATCCCCACAACCCTTGGCCGGCGGTTGAGGGGATCCGCGGGCGGGGGGCTTATCGGAATCTGGAAGCCCCCTTTAACAAGGGGACCCCCAGATCCTGCCCCCCGTGTGAAATGGTAAGGGGGTACAAAAGTACCCCTACCATTTCACAAAAAAACTATCAAAAATGTTAAAAATGACAAGAGACAGTTTTTGACAATTCCTTTATTTAAAGTCTTCTTTTTTCCATCTTCTATCTTCTTTCTTCTACCTTCGGTTTCTTCCTCCATCTTCTTTTTCCTCTGATCCCCTGCTTCTTTCTCCAGTGATCTCGTCCGGCATCTCCCTCCGCGGCATCTTCTTCTCTTCATCTTCTTATCGTCATCTTCTTTTCGGGCCGCTCCACATCCATGATTGGATGGGGGGCTCCCGCTGTGTGACGCTTCTCTCTTCATCTTTTTCTCTTCATCTTTTTCTCTTCATCTTCTTCTCTTCATCTTCTTCTCTTCATCTTCTTTTCGGGCCGCTCCACATCCATGATGACATGGAGGGGGGCTCCCGCTGTGTGACGCTTCTCCTCTTCTAACGGTTCTTAAATAACAGGGGGGGGGGCGGAGCCACCCGGTGACCCCACCCCCCTCTGACACACGGGGACTTGACGGGGACTTCCCTATGGCAATCCCCGTGACGTCAGAGGGGGTCGGGGTCCTCTACGAACCTAACTCGCTTATACAATATAACCTCTGCTACCACTATCCATAAAAATATAGAAATATTCTGTTACTTACAAATTAAAAATTTCTACGAACCATTACTTAATACAGGCTCATCTCTCAACCAAATGACTCAATTTGAGTGGATATGTATAAGTGACCCACACATCAGAGGACTAATTTCATTCTTATATCAACAACTCAATGCGATTTCTAGCGAGATTTTACCCTCGTATGCTACTATATGGGCACAGGATATGAAACGAGTGTTTTATATCAAAGATTGGTCTAGTATCTGGTCAGCCACCAAAACTTTCTGTCAGAAACCATGAACCAGACTAAGACAGAAGTACAGTAAAATCACACTGGTTTATTAATAAAAAATAAAAAGGTAAATAGAGTAAGCATAGTCAAAGCATAGCCAGAGTCCAGTAAACGGATCGGGTAGTCAGCCAAGCCACAGTTCAGTAACCAGATCAGGTAATCAGCCAAGCCAGAGTTCAGTAACCAGATCGGGTAATCAGCCAGGACAGAAGTCAGAGATCCAAGTAGAGGAACAGCAAACAGGATAAGGAGCCAGAAGGGATGTCAGCAAAGCCAGTCTTTAAACAGGAACGCAGGAGATGGTTTCTTGTGATGTGACCAAGGCGAAGGCAGGAATGAAGTGAGCTGGAGATCTTTAAGTAGGTGAGACTGACGAGCAGATCCACAACAGCTGGTTAACTGTGGAGAGAGATGAGAGCTGGCAATTAGCCGACAGCTGAACGGCCAGCTCAGAGAAGGAAGGGCTGAGCCAGCCCTGACACTTCCTCTCCAAACTGCTTTGCTGTAGAAACAAATTATAAGGTTCTAGCAGGTTGGTACCTAGTACCAGCTAGAATAGCAAAATTCGTCCCCACATATCCAATTAATTGCTTTAGAGCAGGGGCCTCCAAACTATGGCCCTCCAGTTGTTCAGGAACTACAATTCCCATCATGGCTAGTCATGTCTGTGAATGTCAGAGTTTTACAATGCCTCATGGGACATGTAGTTTTGTAACAGCTGGAGGGCCGTAATTTGAAGATCCCTGCTTTAGAGGATGTGACACGCCAGGCACACATTTCCACATATGGTGGCAATGTCCAATTGTCAAAGAATTCTGAAAGAATATATTTCTAATGGCTTCTAAAGCTTTGGATACCTCAATTCCTCCAGATCCTGCCATGGCACTTCTAAATCTTAAGCCCGCTACACTTACCCACACTCAATTTCAATTGTTTATTCAACTTAGCACTGCAGCTAAACAAACTATTGCCAAGGCATGGAAGTCCCAAACTCTAATAATTGCCGATGCTAAACACAGAATGAACAGAGCACTCATATACACTAAGATGACAGCTATTGAAGAGAATAAGATCAATAAATTCTGCAAGATTTGGCAACCATGGGTTAAACACTACTTCTCCACTGATTTTGACCAATCTTTGATGCTATACCACTAGGTTACATAGATTATTTACCAATTAAATGTATATGTCTACCATATGCCAAAACACCACCTCAGGAAATTCTTTCCATCTTTTCCTTTCCCCTTTCTTAGATATTTTCTTTTGATTTTAAGCTTTACTTTCATTAGGCTGGTATATTACGATGTGATATGCCAGGAATTTATCCCATTCTTTTTCTATGCAATATATAATATAATATTTCATGTTACATATCTTACAACTGGACAATGATATTTAGTCTGACTGTTTGATCATTATCTCTTTTCTTACGTCTTTAATTTACAGTGTATATAAAGTAAACACAGTGGTAAGATCTAAATTTCTAAATTTACTATTATAATGTAAAATATTCTGAATGTATGCTATGTATCCATGCATCATATTCTTTTATTCTCTCTTGTGAAAACTCAATAAATACATTTAACAAGGAAAATACTTCTTGCTGACATTAGCAGTAAGTTTCTGTGAGGTATCTAAGCAGAAAAAAAGAGCCATTTTGAAGAGATTCATGATAAGGGTTTTCAGTAGGAAAAAGTGTAAAAGTAAAAGTGTATTTCCTGGGAGCTCATGATGTCAGCCTACGAACCCTAGTCTGACATGATGAGCTCCCAGGAAAGGGAAATTATGATAAGTATGGTAACAATTTTCCATATTCCTGAGGCTAATCATGTCAGCCTAGGTTTCACAGGAAAGGAAAATTACATTAAGTATGGTAAAAATTTCCGTAGTATTGTCAAAACTTGTGTTTTTTTTGTTTTATATATAGTAAGGAAGGATTAAAATCCCTGACAATCTGGAGATCCAACCAGTGACAGCCCATAATGCAGGGCCCCGTAATCTACATGCAAGGCACTGGACACATGGATTCCAATGTTTTTTCTTTTCTTTTTTTGAAGCACGTGATTAGAGCCAGAGGCTCTAATAGGCTTCAAAAAAGGGTGGGCTATCGAGCTGCGCCCCAAGCCCACCCAGTTGTGTGACCATAGTAAATGAATAATATTGTTTTTCTGATTCTCCTCCCGGCCAATCAGGAAGTGGGTCATGAAACACGTCACCCGATTGACCGAAAGGAGGACCGTTAGCCTCCTATAAGGAGGAGGAGAGGCACAGCAGAAGCCGCCATGATGCCGAGGAGACTCAGGGGAAGCTGCCGCCTATTGCCTGGAGAAAGCGCTGCCCGTAAGATGGGGTAAGTGCGGGGCTGGTGAGTGACGGGGGAGGTGTGGCTGTGGGTGCATTGTTTGCCGCCCCCTCAAAAAACTATATCACCAGCCATCACTGGATCCAACTGGAGGTAACAGGACACTAAAAGTGAGGGGAATTTGTCACTGGAAAAAGTCTCCATGAAGTAACATTTTTCCACATTGATTTTTCTATTGAACTATAAAATATTGGATTTCCCAGTGACAATGAGAGCCTGAATCTCAAAAGCAGGAACACAGCAATATAAATCTGACAAGGGTTCTACTCCTTTCCTACTTGTACATACACTTTAAATGAACATTTCACAACAAAAGAATACTACACAATTGCAATACATACAGTATTTATGTGAATTGAACATTTTGGTGTGAACATTTTGAAGTAAGATGTCAGACGGCTTTGTGAATGGATTATGCGTGCTTCTTGCTATACATATTGTGCTGTGCAAAATCATGTAACTTTCTGTGAAAAGATCAGGTTATACATATTGACCCAGTGAATACCGATAGACTAATAGTGGAGAGGTGGAGCAGAATTTAGGCGAGCTGTTGGTACGTTTTCAGTACAATTACTGTTCTGTCTTATAGTGCATACTCAGCACAGCTAAAATAACTCACTGAGGTTTACAAATAACCATACAAAGAGCATTCTGTACCATTCCTGAAAAGACAGTTATACACGAATACAGAAGGCACAGACAGGTCTCCTGTAGGACCAGTGTAGAAAAACATTCCCTGCCTTCTATGCGTACCTTTTTAAAATATTTGAAGATAGTCTGCTATTATGTAATATAATTTCATAAACTAATTAAAAAATAAAAGCACATAAATTCCCTACACAACAGGTAAAGATGAGAACAGACACATTTATGAATATTTATTCATGCACACTAGCGTTTTTCAGATTGTAAGCTCTTATAAGCAGGACCCTCTTATACTTTATTGTACTGTAACTGTATTGTTTCCTTTGTATATAGTAAAGCGCTGCATAAGCTGTTGGCGCTATATAAATCCTGTATAATAATAATTATGGGCATTTTTTTTCTGCTCCTAGAAGCGAATAGTGTTATCCTATGTGTCCATGCACACTATTTTATGCTAGAAGCATTTTTCAAGCTTCAGCGTTTAGGAGCAGAAAAAAAAAATTATTTGTAGAGTTTTTGGGAGCGTTTTCCCAGCAGAAAAAAAGTGCTAAACGCTCCTAAACAGCTTTTTTACGGGTGTTTTTTTCTTCATGTACTGCAATAACGCTAATAAAATGATAACACTACTGCAAGCCAGCACAAAAACACTTTATCGGTGTTTTTTTCAGCTTTTAAAAAACGCTAGTGTGCATGGAGCCTAACAGTTTGAAAGCACATTGTATTTTTAACCTTTATTATTTGGACCACATAGACAGAGCATATGATGAGTGATATTCAGACATTTCATAGTGTTAGCAGTGGACGTGTATGAAAGGGCTGCTAGTATAGCAGTTCATTACACATGGATTGAAGCAAACTGAATTATGTAGAGAAATCATGCAGTTGATATAAGCATACATGACCAGATACTTTATTTTTTCAGAGTTGCCCGTGTAAAGCCAGCTGTTGGGCTGTTAAAGTGGCGGTAAACACCATTGGGACACTTGTACCTACAGGTAAGCTTATATTAAAAGAAAAATAAACACTGGGAGGAGGGACTCATACAAGAAACCTCAATAATTGGACAATTGATGTCCGGTACCTCATTCTAAAAGATAAATGCACAAAAAAAACCCTAACTACTAAATTGAAACATTGCTTCTACAGGAGTTTTGTGTTCTGCCTGTAGAAGCAGCTCAATTTTTTCCTATGTGTCCATGTCTATTAGGACAATTACAGGCACATTTTGATTTCATTGTTAAGAGGCAGGAAAAAAAAAACTCTTTTGGTTCACATTTCTGATTGAAGCTTTCTGGCAGAAAAAACGTAAAACTCTTCAAAACGTAAAACTTGTACAAAACTTTGAGTAACTTGTACAAAAATATGAGTGTTTTCTACTCCCAAGAGAACAGACGTTTTTTTAAGCCCAGTGTACATGGAGCCTAATGGTACCAATGGAGTAAAAAAGTATTTTAAATATTTAGTTATACAGGTTAAAAATACATGAAAACATGAAAATATACCACAGACATAACCATGAGAACAGTGAAATGCTTTTCTTAGTGTTGATTTTCATCAATCCTACTGCAGTAGGAGACAAGGGACTTGCTTGAACTTCGATGCATTTGCGTTTCATGGGACACAGCCCGCTTCTTCAGGAAAAATAGATTGCAGTCAAAACACTAGAATAAGAAATATTATGAGTATCAATTCCAATCTCAATCTATCAATAAGTATAATGGCTCAGTCAACCGCCGCCACCTTCTGGTCACCTGGGATAGTCCACATACAGCTCTCTAAGGAGACCAAGCTCCTAATAGTGTTTGTTGTAAATATCTGAAAAGGTATATCATATGGAGATCATAGTAACCAATATGAAGCAACCCCCTAGGGGCACACATGACTATGTGTGAAATAGGGCAAAAGGATAGTTTGATGTGGGTTCCCTTTAAAATACAAACCACCCCCAGTCAGAGTTGCCTTTGTATAGACAGCTGTTGGGCTTGTTCATATTCTCTGCCTCCTTGGCAAGTTGAGAGAGCGCCTTAATTTTTTATGCACTGTACACAAAGATGGCATAAAAGAAAACTTACAGAGATGAGAAAAGGGGAGAATGATGCACCTTTTTATCATTTTCTGCCACTCTCATGTGCGTAATTCACTTCTCTGTGCAGGGAAAAGTACAGTTTACAAGCTGCCCTGTGCAGCTCTCAATTTCACATTTTTTTTTTTTTTTTTTTAACTATGGGGGAGAGATGAAGCAGAACACATCCATACAAACAAGACCTTCGTTGTTTTGCCTGTTAAGAACTCCCACTGAACATATTTTATGAATAGCCTTGATTATGTATTTGTAAAGCACACTAACCAAGTCACTGAAGTATGGTTTGTGCAGAAGGACAGAAACCCTACAATTATACACACTGTTAAAGCGACAGTAAACACCATTGGGGCACTTGTACCTACAGGTAAGCTTCTATTAAAAGGTATATCTCCTTAAATGTGCACTGTTTAGGTGATATTCTGTTTTGTCAGCTGGTGAAGTTACTGTCACACGCTCTCTGAAGGGATGGCATACTCATGCTGTTCCTTTAGAACTCTGTGCCGCAGCCATGACTCCTGCACACAGGCGCAGGAGCGAAGTCATTGCGACTGGGCCATTCAAATGGCCAGAGCCTGTGAAATGGTAAGGAAGACCAGGTTAAGTTGGAAGCCCTGTCAACAGTGACAGTGCACCGCTGGAGGTCTTCGTTTTCAGGTACGTTTTTAATAATGTGCTAGGATGCACATTATGATATTGCTTTATATTGCATTATCATCGTTCCTTGAATTGGTGAAATTTTACTAGCACTTTAAGCTGGGTACAGAGACACAAATGACGTGGATTCATGAGTTTCCCCCACAGGGACATTGTATTCTGACAGTGGGGACTCTTAGCTGTCAGAATGCTCTGATCAGTGCTACAGCTGAATAGCTGCAAGCCACTAATCGAATAATGTTTTCCAGCAGGTCCATTCAGCAGAAGCCAATCTAACAATCAGTTTCTACGAAACAGAGTGGGCTACGTACAGATTGAAATTTTGCCGGTCCCTGCTGGATACATTTCAAACCATGTGTATCCAGCTTTAATTCCACTTGTTTCCTTGCATTCTTATCTCTTAAAAGTAAACCTTTCTCATTGGCTTCAGTACTGTCACTGAGCTAGACAACAATGTAAGTCCTTATCAGCATGCTTGTTCTAGGTCAGTGAATTAAAGTATGGACGTTAGAGGGTCAGCAGGACAGCCAGGAAACTAGTACTGTATTTGGAAAAAAGTAGCCTCTATCCAAAAGAAAAGGCCTTTAAAGGGGACCTTCTATGAATATGGAATGTTCACCTAAAAAGAACAGCCCACCACCACCTGTATAGAAAAAAAAAAAATCAAAAATGGTTACAAAAAATACAGCGGAAAAAATGTAAAAATATTTCCCTTGGGACCTGGCTTCTGATACTTACAGGAGAAACAGATGAGGTCACCATGCTTTGCTACTACATTACAAAGTTTTGAGACTAGTTTTGTAATACGCCAACAGCACAAGGCTGCACGCACAGTAACAGGGAGCACGGCCTTCAGTGTGCCAAAAGAATACGTCCTGTGTACATCTGGAGCTGTGCAACTGGTGGTATTCTAACCACGTGTTCTACCACTTCTGCTATTTCATCATGGGCAGCAAGTTAGAACATAGAGCAAACGTGAAATTCTGCGTGAAACTGGGCAAATCTGCCACAGAGACGTTTGACATGATTTGGAAAGTTCACGGCGATGCTGCAATGAGTTGAGGATCCAGCTCAAAGGTCGCCGTTTTTACACCATTGAGGAGATCCAGCAAATAGCAGAAGGTGGTTGAAACACTTTGAAAAGTAGACATTCCAGAAGTGTCAGGAACCCTGGGGGCGCTGTATTGCTGTGCAAGGGGACTATTTTGAAGGAGATAGTGTGTAAACTTAGAAAAATAAAGTACTTTCTTGTAAACAGAGCTAGTCTCGAAACTTTTTGATATCACCCCATATTGCTATATTTTCAAAGAAAGCTCTATTTGTGGGAAAAAATTTTGTTCGGGTACACCGCCACACGACCGTGCAATTGTCAAAGTAACGCAGTATCGCAAAAAATGGCCTGGTCATTAAGGAGGTAAATCCTTCCGGTCCTTGGTGGTTAAAGTGATATTAAAGCTTTGGATTTTTTTACAATAAGATTTTAAACATGCCTTACTTACCTGCTCTGTGCAGTGGTTTTGAACAGAGCAGCCCTGATCCTTCTGTTCTCAGGTCCCCCGCCGGTGCTCTTGGCCCTCCCTCCTGCTGAGTGATGCTAGAGCAAGCAGCTTGCTATGGGGGCACCTGAGCAGGCTCACTCCTGAAACGCTGCTCTGCATGTCCATTCACACACAGAGCCGCGGCTCGGCCATGCCCCTCTCTCTCCTCAATGGCTCCCGCTGCGGTCTCAGCCATTGAGGGAGAGAGTCCCCTGAGAGCCTTGGCTCTCAAGCACAGCACTGCAGGAAGATCAGTCTCAGGTAAGTATTGGGGAGACTGCTGCACAGAGTTTTTACCTTCATGCAAAGAATGTGTCCTGATTATCAGTGCAGCCCCAACAGTGCCCACAAGTGCTGCCAATTTGTGCCTATCAGTGATGCCTATCGGTGCCACCTATCCATGCCACCTGTCAGTGCCCATCAGTATAGCCTCATCAGCGCACATCAGTGAAGGAGAAAAATTACTTTAGATTTTTTTTTTTTGACAGAAACAAACTTTTTGTGTAGTGTAGGGTCCACAGCAAATGATTAATGTGCTTGAAAAAACTGGGGAAGTGTGGGTACACATCCTTGATGTTCACAGAAGTCAAAGTCTCCCTCATACAGGGAGGCAAAGACAGACCTGGTGGATTCCCTCTGACCTTTCTGGACTAGAATGAAGACAGTTTAACTATCCAAGATGGGGTGGATGCCCCAAATAGGTATAGGAATGGTGAACAGGTTAGAAAAAAAAACTAGAAACTGTAGGTACAGAGGACCCAATAAGGTTGCAGATTAGAAACTAAGAAGGTGGAAAGGTGTGTAAAAATGAAAAGGTAATTTTATTATTTTTTTAAAAAAAGGTTTTTATTGCCATGGAAAGGTAATGTACAACATGGTAATATACAATACTGAAGGACATAAGAATCACAACAATGCAAAGATTTGTGCAGGTTTACTTGAGAATAGACATCTTTAAGCCATGTACTGTGTTGCACATTGATGAATCTTACTACATATAATCAGATTCTTTTTTTTATTATTTTGACCTCCTAGCATAACTCTTAAGCTTAACTAATAAAAAGAAGAAAAACAAACTGCTTGAAATGTTTGTGTTTACCTAAAATCACTATGACTGAACTGTTGTCCCCATGTCCTTTATCCTGTGTCCATCTGACATTGTGTCTAAGCTGATCCCTACATGGTTACATAAAATTTGGTAAATGTTGACAATGTCTGCTCCTGGTAAATTATCCAATGTTTCTTCACAATCCATCTGAATCAAATATTTGACAGAAAAGGCCATTTCCTAATCCTTAACATGATAGCATAAGTAGATCTGAAGAGTCATTGTCCCTTAAAGGCCATGGGCATCAAATGCTTCTTCACCTCAGATTCTGCAGTCCAGAACTTTACCCAAAGTTCCCTAAGCATACACTATATTACCAAAATTATTGGGATGCCTTCCTTTACACACAGCTTCAACTCTTCTGGGAAGCCTGTTCACAAGGTTTAGGAGAGTGTCTATGGGAATGTTTGACCATTCTTCAAACAGGTCAGGCACTGATGTGGACGAGAAGGCCTGGCTCGCACTCTCCACTCTAATTCATCCCAAAGATGATCTATTGGGTTGAGGTCAGGACTCTGTGCAGGTCAGTCAAATTTCTCCACCCCAAACTCGCTCATCCATGTCTTTATTGACCTTGGTGGTGCACTGGTGCGCAGTCATGTTGGAACAGGAAGGGACCATCCCCAAACTGTTCCCACAAAGTTAGGAGTAAGAAATTGTCCAAAATGTCTTGGTATGCTGACGCCTTAAGTGTTCCCTTCACTGGAACTGAGGGGCCAAGCCCAACCCCTGAAAAACAACCCCAACACCATAATCCCCCTCCACCAAATGATTTCAACCAGTGCACAAAGCAAGGTTCATAAAGACACGGATGAGCGAGTCTGGGGTGGAGGAACTTGACTGGCCTGAAATAAAAATTCAAAATTAGTTGACATGTAATAACACAAATGTTGTTTTTCTGCTTTAATACCCATATTGGCCATACCAAGCCTACACTAGTGAAAATGTAAGAAAGTAAAAGGAATCCTAGGGAACTATATAAATGTTTATATAGTTAGACTGCCTCCAGTTAAATCCTATAGTGGTATCCTTGAACTAGCATGTTTTAATACCTGGGTAACTTTGTATTAGTATGTTGTGTTCTAGGCCACAACATATATTATTGTTTTTTTTTTAGTATTTAATTATAGGTGTGTATTCTGGAACCAACATTATAATGCCCCTTTCACACGGGACGGTATCTGTCCAAGCAGATCCGCCTGCACAGTGAGGGATCTCTCCACTGATCCCCGCTGAGCAGGCGGATGACAGGTCCGTGACACAGCCCGTTGCTATGGGGCGGTCGGATGGAAACAGACTACATGTCCGTTTCTCTCTGATTGTCATCTGATCTGCCGGACGGATGGCAAACATATCCCCATCCGTCTGTTTTTAGCGGACCAGATCAGATTCCAGCGGGTGACAGTGGACACATGACCCCATAGAGAAGAATGGTTGGTCTGATCGGGCCCGCCTGAAAAACGGACGTGAAAGTGGCTTCAAATGGCTTTAATGTTGATTCTAATGTGAATTGTTAAAAAAAAAAAGAATGTCTCCAGTGTTATGCAGTGGTAACCTTGAATAGTTGTGGACAGGGTTCTTTGTTGCCAGTGTCTATTTCTCCTGTAATTGCCATTATAACTGACCAGTCTAAAAATTTGTGTGTCCCTCAATGAACAAGAAAAAAACGCCATTTGCAGTGATCATTCAGTTTTACTTTGTAAACCTATAACAAAGTTACACTTCAGCAGATATGTTACAGCAGACCATAAGCTCGCCGAAGGCTGCAGCAAATCTGTCAATAGACACATGAGGCTCAATTCATAAAGCTTTAACACTAGCCTACAGGCAGCAATACATGGATCAAAATTTGGCCAGTTCAGCAGGGACTGACCGAATTCCAAGCCATGTATGGGCAGGCTGGTTGTACAGAAGTTGATCTACTGGTCGACTTTTGTACAACCAGCCTGTCCTTTTTTTCCCCCCTAACGACTGACGCCATTGGCTGTAACCGGCAGCACTGATTAATATGTTCTGACAGCAAGGAAGGCTCCCTGCTGTCATTACACAATAGCACAGCAGGGGTGATTCCCCCTTCTACCTTGAATGATTGGAGGGGGGAAATCTGAACATTTTTTTTTTCAACCCACTAGTTGAATGCAAAAAAAGATTAATGTATGGCCAGCTTAAAGTGGTTGTAAACCTCAGACATGTACTATGAACAAAGCATATCCCTGTACAGCATGGTTTATACTTGTCATTTTTGTTTGCTGCCTCATTCCTCTGCTATCAGCATGAATCACTTCAGACAAGTTTTCCTGACACCAAGAGAAAAATGGTGATAGGGAGGGAACTCCAGCAGATTGACAGCCTCTACTCCTACAGTGCCTTGCAAAAGTAGTCACCCCCACTTGGCATTTTTCGTGTATTGTTGCCTCACAACCTGGAATTAACATGGATTGTTTGAGGATTTGCATCATTTAATTTACAGAACATGCCCACTATTTTGAAGATTTTTTTTTTTTTTAAATTGTGAAGCAAACAACAAATAGGACAAAATAAAAGAAAAAGTCAATGTGCATAACTATTCACCCCCCTATAGTCAATACTTTGTAGAGCCACCTTCTGCAGCTATAACAGCTCCAAGTCGCTTTGGATAAGTCTCTATGAACTTGCCACATCTTACCACTGGGATTTTTGCCCATTCCTCCTTGCAAAACTGCTCCAGCGCCTTCAAGTTGAATGGTTTGCGCTTGTGAACAGCAATCTTTAAGTCTGACCACAGATTTTCAATTGGTTTGAGGTCTGGGCTTTGACTAGACCATTCCAACACATTTACATGTTTCCCCTTAAACCACTCAAGTGTTGCTTTAGCAGTGTGTTTGGGGTCATTGTCCTGCTGGAAGGTGAACCTCCGTCCTAGCCTCAAATCACACACAGAGTGGTACAGGTTTTGCTCAAGAATATCTCTGTATTTAGCACCATCCATCTTTTCCCTCAACTCTGACCAGTTTCCCAGTCTCAACTGCTGAAAAACATCCCCACAGCATGATGCTGCCACTACCATGTTTCACTGTGGAGATGGTGTTCTTTGGGTGATGTGATGTGTTGGGTTTGCGCCAGACATAGCATTTTCTTTGATGGCCAAAAAGTTCAACTTTAGTCTCATCAGACCAGAGAACCTTCCTCCATACATTTTGGGAGTCTCCCACATGCCTTTTCGCAAACTCAAAAAGTCATTTGGTTTTTTGCTGAAAGTAATGGCTTTCTTCTGGCCACCCAGCCATAAAGCCCAACTCTATGGAGCGTACGGCTTATTGTCGTCCTATGTACAGATACTCCAGTCTCTGCTGTGGAACTCTGCAGATCTTCCAGGGTTACCTTAGGTCTCTGTGCTGCCTCTCTGATTAATGCCCTCCTTGTCCGCTCTGTCAGTTTTGGTGTGCAGCCGTCTCTTGGCAGGTTTGCTGTTGTGCCATGTTCTTTCCATTTGGTTATGATAAATGTGATGGTGCTCCTAGGGATCAAAGATTTGGATATTTTTTTATAACCTAACTCTGACTTGTTCTTCTCAACAACATTGTCCCTTACTTGTTTGGAGAGTTCCTTGGTCTTCATAGCAGTGTTTGGTTAGTGGTGCCTCTTGCTTAGGTGTTGCAGCCTCTGTGACCTTTCAAAAAGGTGTGTATATGCAATGACAGATCATGTGACACTTAGATTGCACACAGGTGGACATCATTTCATTAATTATGTGACTTCTGAAGGTAATTGGTTGTGCCAGAGCTTTTTATGGGCTTCATAACAAAGGGGGTGAATACATACGCACAAGTCAATTATCAGTTTTTTATTTCTGAAAAATAGTTTTATGTATATATTTTGGGAACGGAAAGTATTCAGACCCCCTTCAATTTTTCACTCTGTTATATTGCAGCCATTTACTAAAATCATTTAAGTTCATTTTTTTTCCTCATTAATGTACACACAGCACCCCATATTGACAAAAAAACACAGAATTGTTGATATTTTTGCAGATTTATTAAAAAAGAAAAACTGAAATATCACATGGTCCTAAGTATTCAGACCCTTTGCTGTGACACTCATATATTTAACTCAGGTGCTGTCCATTTCTTCTGATCATCCTTGAGATGGTTCTACACCTTCCTTTGAGTCCAGCTGTGTTTGATTATACTGATTGGACTTGATTAGGAAAGCCACACACCTGTCTATATAAGACCTTACAGCTCACAGTGCATCTCAGAGCAAATGAGAATCATGAGGTCAAAGGAACTGCCTGAAGAGCTCAGAGACAGAATTGTGAAAGACACAGATCTGGCCAAGGTTACAAAAAAAATTCTGCTGCACTTAAGGTTCCTAAGAGCACAGTGGCCTCCATAATCCTTAAATGGAAGACGTTTGGGACGACCAGAACCCTTCCTAGAGCTGGCCGTCTGGCCAAACTGAGCTATTGGGGGAGAAGAGCCTTGGTGAGAGAGGTAAAGAAGAACCCAAAGATCACTGTGGCTGAGCTCCAGAGATGCAGTCAGGAGATGGGAGAAAGTAGTAGAACGTCAACCATCACTGCAGCCTCCACCAGTTGGAGCTTTATGGTAGAGTAGCCCGATGGAAGTCTCTCCTTAGTGCAAGACACATGAAAGCCTGCATGGAGTTTGCTAAAAAAAAACACCTGAAGGAATCCAAGATGGTGAGAAATAAGATTCTTTGGTCTGATGAGACCAAGATAGAACTTTTTGGCTTTAATTCTAAGCGGTATGTGTGAAGAAAACCAGGCACTGCTCATCGCCTGTCCGATACAGTCCCAACGGTGAAGCATGGTGGTACCAGCATCATGCTGTGGGGGTGTTTTTCAGCTGCAGGGACAGGACGACTGGTTGCAATCGAGGGAAAGATGAATGTGCCAAAGAACAGGGATATCCTGGACGAGAACCTTCTCCAGAGTGCTCAGGGCCTCAGACTGGGCCGAAGGTTTACCTTCCAACAAGACAATGACCCTAAGCACACAGCTAAAATAACGAAGGAGTGGCTTCACAACAGATCTGTGACTGTTCTTGAATGGCCCAGCCAGAGCCCTGACTTAAACCCAATTGAGCATCGCTGGAGAGACCTAAAAATGGCTGTCCACCAACATTTACCATCCAACCTGACAGAACTAGAGAGGATCTGCAAGGAGGAATGGCAGAGGATCCCCAAATCCAGGTGTGAAAAACTTGTTGCATATTTCCCAAAAAGACTCATGGCTGTATTAGATCAAAAGGGTGCTTCTACTAAATACTGAGCAAAGGGTCTGAATACTTAGGACCATGTGATATTTCAGTTTTTCTTTTTTAATAAATCTGCAAAAATGTCAACAATTCAGTGTTTTTCTGTCAATATGGGGTGCTGTGTGTACATTAATGAGGAAAAAAAATGAACTTAAATTAATTTTAGCAAATGGCTGCAATATAACAAAGAGTGAAACATTTAAGGGGGTCTGAATACTTCCTGTCCCCACTGTAATTCAGATTAAAAAAAACATTGAACCAAAGGCTGCAATGTAACAAAATAGGTAAAAAGCCTAGGGGGTGAATACTTTTGCAAGGGGGTGTGTCCCTTCCATCCAATCAGGTGTCAGAGCCCTCCCCATTGACTTCTGCAGTGTGTAACTTCAGCTCCCCCCCCCCCCTTTTTTTTTTTTAATTCTCAGACAAGCTTTAAAATTCAGCACTTTGACCAGATGTAAAGAAATGGATGAAGGAAAAACAGGTACACCTTTATGTAGAAGGATTTGTTTAATCTCTGTGCATCACCTGAGGCCAGTCACTTCACTGGGTATATATAAGGGTTTACAACTGCTTCAATGCGTTCCTTTTTTTTCCATTCATGTGACTGTAGTTTCAAATTTCATTGAACCCAACTGAAAATAAGGATATCTATCATGGTGTGCCAACTTTGTGAATTGAGCCTATGTGTTAAAGTGAACTTATACTCTGTTTAGTCCAGCCTAGACAGACACCTCCTAAAAGCATAGAAAGGCTTAGCAAAGCTCTTTTAAAGTGGATGTAAACCCTCTCCTATACCCAGTGAAACGAACAGCCTCAGATGATACACAGAGATGAAACAAATCTCCCTACATAAGTTTTACATGTAAATCTGCTGTCTGTAGCTTACTATATTCTTTAGAACTCTTACATCGTGTTAGAATTTTTACTTCCTCATTCAGCAGTAGGAGTGTAGTCTTAGCTTACCCTGGTTACAGCTGATTGGAGGAAAGGCACCCCCCCCCCCCAACATAGGCAGAGGAACAAAGATACTTTCAGAGCTGTAACAAGACAAGCTCTCTGCTAATCTAGTTATAGCACCCACCCTGACACAAATCTCAGGATGCTTTTATCTCCCATCTCCAAGTGTCAGACTTATCATGCTGATAACAGAGGAGCAAAACAGCAGAAACACACAGGACTCGGCTTTGGAGAGAGAGATAAGAAAACACTACAGATATATGTGCCTAGGTAGGATTTCATGAATCGGGTTTATATCCACTTTAAGCCATTTACATTGGGGGGACAAGTGTGAGTAAAGCAGACTTTTCATTTTCATGAAAAATCTGCTTTAAATGTTTAAAGCTCAAATTCACCCTAAACAAATATTGTCTATGTATTGTATTTCTTTCAGATCCGTGAAGTAATCCAGCATGAGACAGGTCCTGCCGAATGACTCGTCACTGATGATCTCTCTCCTTAAATACGATGACTGTTTTTTTGTAAATTCCTGCTGGATCCCTTATGCTTTATCCACATGTATAGCACATTAATGATGTCGCTGCCAACAAGGTGATATCTGGGTTTGCAAAGGCTATTGAAGCACACAAAAGGGGTAATTCAAAAAAGCATTTGCAACACTTTTCTGGCAGTATAGGCACATTACAAGTTCCTATGCCTAATTCATAAAAGCTTTGCAACATAAAAAGTTCAAACTTGTGCAACAGATTGAGGTAGTTCTTATTTGGACATATTCAAAAATAATTACTGCCAGTTCATAGATAAAGAGACTGCAAGAAGTTAAGACTAACTCTTAAGTTAGCATACAGAAACAGGCTAGAGGGCTTAGGGTGATGCTGTCGCACACACACCATCACTGGCTGTTAAGACACAGTCAGCTGCATAGCTTCATAGCCACCAGTATCCTAGCAATTAATTAAGTTGGTGTGAACAATGACAGTGGGTCGAGCTTGATGGGATGCCGGAAGACTAATTCCCATGATGTCCCCCTCCCATTATGACTGTCAGTGGACAGTATGTGGTTGATTCCATAGCTGCAATTAAATTGTCTAACGACTATGAAATCCACCCAATGTCAATCACAAGAGGGGGGGTCCTGATGGGAAACTGCATCCCTATCAGGCCCTGTCAACTGTAATCCAAGGGGAGGACCATCCGATAGAGAACTAGGGTGTCAAAATCAAACTCCGCCCACAGGCACAGTGTCTGCTATGGATACTCCAACTTCAGCTCTGGCCTCCATGCAACAAATTTTACAACAGGTACATGAATCAAATGCACACCCCATTTGTAGGGCAGAGGCATGACACAATTCTAGATTGTCTACAGCTGGCCATAGATCAGTGGTTCTAAACTCCTGTCCTCAGGACCCACCAACAGGCCAGGTTTGCAAGATACACATCACAGGTGATATAATTTGCTGCTCAGTGATTGCGGTATTCTAGTCTGCATCTCCCCAAGGTAATACTAAAATCTGGCCTGTTAGTGGGTCCTGAGGACAGAAGTTGAGAACCACTGCCATAGATGGATCTAAATTTGGCCAGGTCAGCAGGGACCAGCTGAATTTTGAGCCATGGGTGGCCACTGCAGTTGAACAGAAGTCGATCTACTAATCAACTTCTATTCAACCACCCTGTTGGATAAAAGCCACTCAATCAGCACTGCAGGCAATAGGCTGCAGCACTGATCTGTGTATTCTGATAGCGGGGGGAGTGTCCTTTTTGTCAGAATGCAATAGTGCAGCAGGGAGGATTCCCCCATCCACTACCAATGTGTAGCTAGGAGATTTGGTTACGTTTCTTTCCTTCAGCCTGCTTTTTCCCTACTTTCTTGGTGCTGGGTTTTCGGCCTCTTGATTGGCTTGTTGAGGAATGACTTCATCTTGAGCATGGCAGTCTGTCATTCTGGCACAGTCAGATTGTGCCGGGAATGCACAGTGAGCTGCAAGCAGGCTAGTAAGTGCATGTTCTTGCAGAAGAGACATAGCATGTCTCTGCAATAAAGGGTGCCAGTTTTTCTTTTTACCATGTATAATTCCGTGCCCCTTGCACATAGGGCGTCTAGCTAACGTATGTGCAATCCTGTCGTTTTAGTACGCCCAGGAGGCACAAGTGCAGTGTCCAGCTCCACTGCCTGCAGACTGTCAGTCTATGTCAGGCTGAAATACACTATGACTGGATGAAGCTGAACTTTGTACAAAGAGACAAATGGTTATAACGGAGAATACCTCCGCTGCACCTGTGCCTCCTGGATGCAATAAAATGGCAGGATTGCATGCACAAGAGCAAGAAGTTCTATGTGCAAGGGGCCATAATAAATTATTTAGATAAATTATTATACCTATATATTTAACCATTGTGTTGTGGCAGTGACGTGAAGCTGATCTGATGGCCATAGGATGGCAAACACTTGAACTAATAATCCGTTTTAATCTGTTTTGTGACTATAGGAATCGGGTCAGGGCACCCCTTAGAGTCAAGGATTAGCTTTCTTGAGGCATCAACTCTCCTTTTTGTTCTACCACCTTTGCAATATGGAAGAATGAAAGGAAGAATCTGATTGGCTGCTATTAATAAAATGCAGCCAGTTCCCTTAGAACCCAGGACACGAGAGGCTTGCCTTACCCTAATGAGAATCATGCTGTCTGGTTTGTGGAGGGAGATGTGTTTTGCAGTGAAGTCCCCACTGGTAATCGGGTCACATGAAAACTCACAACTCTAATGAATAAAACAACTTTTATTGCTGGGGAAAATGTCCTGCCCCAATATAAAAATATGTCCATTGCATTACTTTATAACAAACTGTGTGGAACATGGTTTCCAAAAAACAAAAACATCAAACAGTCTTCCTTGCATCCCCTTTAGCTGTGCGCTGTTGAAGATGCAAATCCAGGATGTGACCTGTGATCCTCTGTCCTCTAGTCATTCTTCTCCTCCCCTTGGTAATGCCTGTATTCAGGTCTCAGCTCCCAGGTGTTCTTGTGAGTCCCTTTAACATTGTAAACACCGATGTCTTTCAATATTTCTTTCAGGTACAGCTGGAAGAGGGGTACAGACAAAAAACAGTATGTTTACATTTCTGCATTTGAAGTCAAGGCATAAAAAACATATTTGAGTGTTTTATCCAAATAATCTTATATATATATATATACACACACACACACACACATCTTGGAAAGGTGCCAGATTTATTTTTGGAAAATAAAATTCCTAACGTTTGAAATACCATGATCTATCCAAAGGTTAACCGCTTACCTCCCAGGCAGTTTTATAAAGGCACTTGGGTTTACAGATCTGTTTGGTTCTGGCCTGGGAGCCAATTAAATCAGCCCTGAAGCTTTCAAGCCAGCAACAAAGCAAAACCCTCAGTTCTGTATTTCCATTTATGTAATTGCATAGGCAAACAAGGATTTTTAAAAATGTAAAAAAGTCTTTAAAGTTTACAGGTCCATCAACTGTTGCCAAACCCATACTTACCTCCCCAGAGGAGCCCAGTGTAACATAGTGTAATTAGTCTAGGGTGGAGTCAGAGGCGTAGCTTGAAGCTTGTGGGCCCAATGCAAAAGAGGACTTAAACCCCACTGCTAAGGGCATATTGGCAGGCAAAATGGTAAACGCGCGTTAATTTCAATGGCGTTAGACACCTGTAAACATGCCTTAACACGTTACACACTTTTACAAGCGTCAGGCTTTTTTTCTGCCAAAATGCTGCTGCCAGGAGGAAAAGCTTTTAGGAGAGTTTCCAAAATGTCCTGTGTGCATGAGGCCTTAGGCCCCTTTCACACGATCGGACCGTTCAGGTCCGCCTGTCAGTTTTGACGGCGGACCTGAACGGGTGATCCATGTTAGCCTATGGAGCGTCGGATGTCAGCGGAGACATGTCCGCTGACATCCGACCCCGTCCGATCCGCTAAAAGCAGACGTATGGCTCTACGTCCAGATCCGTCGCTGGCGGATCGGATCGGGTGAGATCTGACGAAAACGGACACGCTGTCCGTTTTCGTCCGATCCCTCCATAGGCGGCAGCGGCGCCTGACAAGCCCCTCCCCGCTCAGTGCGCAGAGAGGGACCTGTCATCCGCCGGCTCAGCGGAGATCAACGGACTGATCTCCCGCTGAGCCGGCGGACCGAGGCGGGCTCCGTAGAAACGGAGCCCGCCTCGTGTGAAAGAGGCCTTAGAGTTTTTGCTTACTCCAGTGTCAGTTATGAAAAAAGCAGAGTTGCAGGAGAATGTAGAATAAACCAGCAGATGATTGCTACTTTGGGCTCCAGGGTCACTTTGGGGAGGACAACATCTTTGGTGGATATAAGCTTTTCCAAAGGGCATTGAACACTAGAGCACCCACATACCTTGTACTACACATATTACATATGTTTGATAACAGAATCTTATTTATAGCAACCTGCTATTCAATAAATTCTAATTCACCAAACATCAAGTTTTCTTGAAAATTTAAAAACAAAAGTCCAGTGACAGAATGTATTTACTGAATATCTTTCTCTGCATTGTGGCATTTTTTTCATATACAATATAAACATTTCCACAAGAACTAAATAAGCTAATTTTGCCCTATAACCACTGCGCCCAGCAGATGGCAGCAAATACCCGGTTTTAAGAACAAATTGCACGGACATTGGTATATCTACATCAGTCAAGCAATAAAATATTTTAGGAAGGTGTTAAACCTATTCTGTTTTTTGGAGATATTCCTAAATGCCTAATCCCCTCCGCATAACCCTCCCTCCATTTTCTTCTCTTTATAGAAAATATGGGTCCTTCAGCGATATTATCAATCAATAGGCAGTGTTCATTTAAGGTAACATAGGTGTGTGTTATATAATCATCTTTCCCTTTATGTTTTTATATTAAAGTGGTAGATCTGTTACACATTTATCTATAAATATGGGAGTAGGGGATAAAAAAATAATACTAAACTTCTGCTTTAACGTCATCTATAAATAAGTGCACTCCACAAGACTTGGCAACAGAGATAATATTCAAACATGTAGTTTACTCAGGCCAAATTTCAGTGGGGCACAGCCCACTTTTCTCAAACTTCTGCTTTAAATATGCAACTTGTAAAATGTGAAAGACACCGCCATAATGGTACTGAACAGGCTGCTGCACTTCTGCAGACTCTGTCCCTGGAATTCATAAAGAGTCCATGTCATCTACGGGCCATTCATGACAGCTTGCTAGCACAAACATGCCCCAAATCTGACCACTGCCATGTCTCTGTACACCAACTCAGAGTTAGTCTTAATTGCCACCAGTTTATCTGCAAACTGGCGGTAACTCCTATTGCTCCTATACAAATGTGTCTAAACCTCCGATGCCTCTGGAGCCTGATCCGCAAGTCTGACAGGCGGGGAGGAAGCAATGCTATGCCCCCTTGCTTCCCAATTGACTTGAATGTGTAGATTGCTACATGTTGGGTCAAGTTTGTCGCAGATACAAAGCAAAGCATCATGGCCTGAAGCATACAGTGTGCCTTGAAAAAGTATTCATACCTCTTTTTCTAGCTGACTTCCAGGTCAACTAGAAAGGGAAGAGAGCGGACGTGTCCCCGCTCTCCTTGCTCCCCTGCGCCCCCTCTACCCGGCGGCACCTGCTATGCCGGTCATGGGCCCACAGATGGGAAAGCGAAGCCAGCAATACATAGCGCGGGGGGGGGGGGGGTTTGCACATGGGGAGCATTCGGGTGGCAGCCCAGGCGCCAGGACAAAACTTGTTGCCATGGCGACCTGGCGCCTAGGGTTTGTCGAGCCCTGATGCAACTACCTGAATTTTACTTGAATTCACAGAGAACTACAAAATAATAACTTCAAAATCACCTTATTTCAGCACCTCCATCTTAAAGCAATGCAAAACCAAGAACATCTTATGTAATCATACCCTGTTTCGAATTGCAAAGAACTCTCTTTAAAGCGAAGAAAATATATTGTTTTATAAAGTGTTCTTTGTGACCTGAAAAGTAGTAGGATTACATAGAACATTCCTGGTGTCAAACCAAATTGTACACACGCTGCGCTTATCAAAATAAAAAATAAGAAATTTCCACTAAAATATTAATAAAGTGATATTGTGCTTAACATATACAAAATCTATTAATAACTATTAATACTATACTATACGTTAATGTGCAATAAATTTCAATGAATGAATAAATAGGTAAAAGTGCTCCAATAAGCCTGTGTATTGCAAATATTCCACAAAGCTTGTGCAATTTTCAAACATTAATAGATAATTCAACACAAACATCCATGCGATTTAGTGTCACATCCAAGCATATCAGTACTGCATCTATGCAATATGGTATTAGCGCAATGTTCGAACAATAAAAAGTTAAAAAATACAAAAAACGCATCCATGCGATTTGGTGCTACATCCATGTGATTCTATTCAATTCAGTGCTGTGTTGCTCTGCAATGATTAAATTAAAAGTCCGATTTAGTGTTGCATCCATACATTTCAGTGCTGCATCTATGCAAAATGTGTTAGTGCAATGTTCAAGCAATAAAAAGTTAAAAAATACAAAAAAAAACGCATCCATGCGATTTGGTGTTGCATCCATGTGATTCTATGCAATTCAGTGCTGTGTTGCTGTGCAATGATCAAATTAACAGTCCACAGATCTTCCACAATCCATTCATGTGTTATGGTGAACACAAACGAAAGTGCTGTGCGCTCATACAAGTGCTCCCCCCAGGTGATAGCCCCTCACCTTAGGGCGTGCGACCTTGCAATTAAGCTTGGTCAGAATGTGCCTTAGAACCTCTCTGGGTTCGATGTTATATGCAGGGTCCTGGATAGATTTGCACTGGTGCCTCTGTTCCTAACAGCAGTCCCGTTTGTACCTCAATATATCAACATAAAAAGGACTTCATGGTGCAGTATGTACTAAATTTATTAAAATCATAAACAAATCCCGCAATGGGTACTCACAGTAACAAGGCGCTTAAGGGCGCCACACTAAAACAGCAGAGACAAACGGGCAACAGCGGCCGGTATGGGGTGGTGTGCTGATCTGTCCCAACAGGTTACGGAAGTAGTGTATATTGATTGGTTTGCGCAAAAGTTATAGCGTCTACAAAATAGGGGATAGATTTATGGCATTTTTATAATTTTTTTTTTACTAGTAATAGTGGCGATCTGCAATTTTTATCGGGACTGCGACATTATGGCAGACACATCGGACACTTTTGACACTATTTTGGGACCATCGTCATTTACACAGCGATCAGAGCTACAAATAGCCACTGATTACTGTATTAATGACACTGGCAGTGAAGGGGTTAAACACTAGGGGGTGATCAAGGGGTTAAGTGTGTCCTAGGGAGTGATTCTAACTGTGGGGGGATGGGGTCACTACAACATGACAGAGATCACTACTCCCGATGACAGGGAGCAGTAGATTATGTTGCTAGGCAGAACCGGGAAATGCCTTGTTTACATAGGCATCTCCCCGTTCTGCCTCTCCTCGCCGCAATCACGGGCCACCGGCGAACATCGAGTTTGCGGGACCCCCGTGCGCGCTCCCACGGTGGGCGCCCGCTAGGCGTCGATTTCAAAGGGATGTACAGGTACGCCCATTTGCCTGCCTGTGCCATTCTGCCAACGTATATGTGTGGCGGCGGGCAAGTGGTTAATTACTATTAATCTTGCATAATGCATATCAAGCTATTCTTATTCTTGTCATTAGCACTGCCTTTATCTTAAAAAATAGCTTAGATTTTTCCTTCTTGTGGATTCCCATCTTGCTTGTGGGCAGGAGAAGCCCACAAGCATATACTTCCGGGATAAGGCGCTGCTGTATTCCCAGCATGCACCGCCCATTCTCACGCATGCGCAGTAATAGCACGTAGCGGCGCTGTAAACTATACAGGTTGCCATCACGGGCGTCGTCAGAAGCGCCTGCCCCATGTTATTGCAACCTAGCCCTCGGCGCTGCGCACTGACTCCTGGAGTAGCGAGCAGAGGAGTGAAGGGAAGTGACGTTAGGAGTTGCGGTGAGGAAGGGGAAGATTAGAAGGGACCACATAGCAACAGGGATTAAAAGGCAAGTAAAAAAAAAAATGAATAGTAAATAATAAATGTAGCGTATCGGCCAATCACAGGCCTTCCTCTACTGAGGAGGTGAGCGAGCATTTTTACTGGTGGTGGTGTGCACTCCTTTTGAGGACGAACAATCACTGTGGTGGAATTGTGTGGATACACTGATCACAAGAAGAGTTTTTCATGTTTTATTTCTTCCTTTTTTCAATTTATGGACTATTTATTTTTATGATAGGATTTATTTTAGAGATTTGCACTCTATATTTATAATTTTACACATAGCGCTACATTTATTATTTACTATCCATTTTGAAATTAGTGTGGTGTACCACTTGGAATGTTTAGCAGCTGTGCACGTTTATTATTAGGTTATCTTATTTAACCACTTGACGACCGCCTCACGCCGATGTACGTCGGCAAAGTGGCACGGACAGGCAAAATCACGTACAGGGTACGTGATTTGCCTTCCGCGGGTGGGGGGTCCGATCGGACCCCCCCCCGGTGCCCGAGGCGGTCGTCTTTTGTCCAGCGGCGATCCGTGATGAGGGGGAGACCATCCGTTCGTGGCCCCCCCCTCGCGATCGCCGCCGGCCAATGAAAACACTCCTTTGCTGCTGTATGCTAAACAGCAGCAAAGGAAGTGATGTCATCTCCCCTCGGGTCGGTATTTTCCGTTCCGGCCCGAGGAGAGAAGACATCTATGTGAGTGCACAAACACACACACACACAGTAGAACATGCCAGGCACACAAAACACTCCGATCCCCCCCCCCGATCGCCCCCCGATCCCCCCCCAATCACCTCCCCCCCCCCCTGTCACAAACTGACACCAGCAGTTTTTTTTTTTTTTTTTTTTTTTTTTTTCTGATTACTGCATAGTGTCAGTTTGTGACAGTTACAGTGTTGGGACAGTGAGTGTTAGCCCCCTTTAGGTCTAGGGTACCCCCCTAACCCCCCCTAATAAAGTTTTAACCCCTTGATCACCCCCTGTCACCAGTGTTGCTAAGCGATCATTTTTCTGATCGCTGTATTAGTGTCGCTGGTGACGCTAGTTAGTGAGGTAAATATTTAGGTTCGCCGTCAGCGTTTTATAGAGACAGGGACCCCCATATACTACCGAATAAATGTTTTAACCCCTTGATTGCCCCCTAGTTAACCCTTTCACCACTGATCACCGTATAACCGTTACGGATGACGCTGGTTATTTCGTTTATTTTTTATAGTGTCAGGGCACCCGCCGTTTATTACCGAATAAAGGTTTAGCCCCCTGATCGCCCGGCGGTGATATGCGTCGCCCCAGGCAGCGTCAGATTAGCGCCAGTACCGCTAACACCCACGCATGCAGCATACGCCTCCCTTAGTGGTATAGTATCTGTACGGATCAATATCTGATCCGATCAGATCTATACTAGCGTCCCCAGCAGTTTAGGGTTCCCAAAAACGCAGTGTTAGCGGGATCAGCCCAGATACCTGCTAGCACCTGCGTTTTGTGCCTCCGCCCAGCCCACCCAAGTGCAGTATCGATCGATCACTGTCACTTACAAAACACTAAACGCATAACTGCAGCGTTCAGAGTCAGGCCTGATCCCTGCGATCGCTAACAGTTTTTTTGGTAGCATTTTGGTGAACTGGCAAGCACCAGCCCCAGGCGTCAGGTTAGCGCCAGTACCGCTAACACCCACGCACGCAGCATACGCCTCCCTTAGTGGTATAGTATCTGAACGGATCAATATCTGATCCGATCAGATCTATACTAGCGTCCCCAGCAGTTTAGGGTTCCCAAAAACGCAGTGTTAGTGGAATCAGCCCAGATACCTGCTAGCACCTGCGTTTTGCCCCTCCGCCCGGCCCAGCCCAGCCCACCCAAGTGCAGTATCGATCGATCACTGACACTTACAAAACACTAAACGCATAACTGCAGCGTTCGCAGAGTCAGGCCTGATCCCTGCGATCGCTAACAGTTTTTTTTGTAGCGTTTTGGTGAACTGGCAAGCACCAGCCCCAGGCTGCGTCAGATTAGCGCCAGTACCGCTAACACCCACGCACGCACCGTACACCTCCCTTAGTGGTATAGTATCTGATCGCATCAATATCTGATCCGATCAGATCTATACTAGCGTCACCAGCAGTTTAGGGTTCCCAAAAACGCAGTGTTAGCGGGATCAGCCCAGATACCTGCTAGCACCTGCGTTTTGCCCCTCCGCCCGGCCCGGCCCAGCCCACCCAAGTGCAGTATCGATCGATCACTGACACTTACAAAACACTAAACGCATAACTGCAGCGTTCGCAGAGTCAGGCCTGATCCCTGCGATCGCTAACGTTTTTTGGTAGCGTTTTGGTGAACTGGCAAGCGCCAGCGGCCTAGTACACCCCGGTCGTAGTCAAACCAGCACTGCAGTAACACTTGGTGACGTGGCGAGTCCCATAAGTGCAGTTCAAGCTGGTGAGGTGGCAAGCACAAGTAGTGTCGCACTGCCACCAAGAAGACAAACACAGGCCCGTCGTGCCCATAGTGCCCTTCCTGCTGCATTCGCCAATCCTAATTGGGAACCCACCGCTTCTGCAGCGCCCGTACTTCCCCCATTCACATCCCCAACCAAATGCAGTCGGCTGCATGAGAGGCATTTTTATGTCCTCCCGAGTACCCCTACCCAACGAACCCCCCCAAAAAAGATGTTGTGTCTGCAGCAAGCGCGGATATAGGCGTGACACCCGCTATTATTGTCCCTCCTGTCCTGACAATCCTGGTCTTTGCATTGGTGAATGTTTTGAACGCTACCATTCACTAGTTGAGTATTAGCGTAGGGTACAGCATTGCACAGACTAGGACACACTTTCACAGGGTCTCCCAAGATGCCATCGCATTTTGAGAGACCCGAACCTGGAACCGGTTACCGTTATAAAAGTTAGTTACAAAAAAAGTGTAAAAAAAAAAAAAAATATGAAATAAAAAAAAATAGTTGTTGTTTTATTGTTCTCTCTCTCTCTATTCTCTCTCTCTATTCTGCTCTTTTTTACTGTATTCTATTCTGCAATGTTTTATTGTTATTGTTATTGTTATTGTTATTATGTTTTATCATGTTTGTTTTTCAGGTGTGTAATTATTTACACTTTACTGTGCTTTATTGTTAACCATTGTTAACCATTTTTTTGTCTTCAGGTACGCCATTCACGACTTTGAGTGGTTATACCAGAATGATGCCTGCAGGTTTAGGTATCATCTTGGTATCATTCTTTTCAGCCAGCGGTCGGCTTTCATGTAAAAGCAATCCTAGCGGCTAATTAGCCTCTAGACTGCTTTTACAAGCCGTGGGAGGGAATGCCCCCCCCCCCCCACCGTCTTCCGTGTTTTTCTCTGGCTCTCCTGTCTCAACAGGGAACCTGAGAATGCAGCCGGTGATTCAGCCAGCTGACCATAGAGCTGATCAGAGACCAGAGTGGCTCCAAACATCTCTATGGCCTAAGAAACCGGAAGCTACGAGTATTTCATGACTTAGATTTCGCCGGATGTAAATAGCGCCATTGGGAAATTGGGGAAGCATTTTATCACACCGATCTTGGTGTGGTCAGATGCTTTGAGGGCAGAGGAGAGATCTAGGGTCTAATAGACCACAATTTTTTCAAAAAAGAGTACCTGTCACTACCTATTGCTATCATAGGGGATATTTACATTCCCCGAGATAACAATAAAAATGATTAAAAAAAAAAATTATGAAAGGAACAGTTTAAAAGTAAGATTAAAAAAGCAAAAAAATAATAAAGAAAAAAAAAAAAAAAAAAAAAAAACACCCCTGTCGCCCCCTGCTCTCGCGCTAAGGCGAACGCAAGCGGCGGTCTGTCGTCAAACATAAACAGCAATTGCACCATGCATGTGAGGTATCACCGCGAAGGCCAGATCGAGTGCAGTAATTTTTCCAGTAGACCTCCTCTGTAAATCTAAAGTGGTAACCTGTAAAGGCTTTTGAAGGCTTTTAAACATGTATTTATTTTGTTGCCACTGCACGTTTGTGCGCAATTTTAAAGCATGTCATGTTTGGTATCCATGTACTCGGCCTAAGATCATCTTTTTTATTTCATCAAACATTTGGGCAATATAGCGTGTTTTAGTGCATTAAAATTTAAAAAAGTGTGTTTTTTCCCCAAAAAATGCGTTTGAAAAATCGCTGCGCAATTACTGTGTGAAAAAAAAAAATGAAACACCCACCATTTTAATCTGTAGGGCATTTGCTTTAAAAAAATATATAATGTTTGGGGGTTCAAAGTAATTTTTTTGCAAAAAAAAAAAACTTTTTCATGTAAACAATAAGTGTCAGAAAGGGCTTTGTCTTCAAGTGGTTAGAAGAGTGGGTGATGTGTGACATAAGCTTCTAAATGTTGTGCATAAAATGCCAGGACAGTTCAAAACCCCCCAAAATGACCCCATTTTGGAAAGTAGACACCCCAAGCTATTTGCTGAGAGGCATGTCGAGTCCATGGAATATTTTATATTGCGACACAAGTTGCGGGAAAGAGACAAATTTTTTTTTTTTTTTTTTTTTTTTTGCACAAAGTTGTCACTAAATGATATATTGCTCAAACATGCCATGGAAATATGTGAAATTACACCCCAAAATACATTCTGCTGCTTCTCCTGAGTACGGGGATACCACATGTGTGAGACTTTTTGGGAGCCTAGCCGCGTACGGGGCCCCGAAAACCAACCACCGCCTTCAGGCTTTCTAAGGGCGTGAATTTTTGATTTCACTCTTCACTGCCTATCACAGTTTCGGAGGCCATGGAATGCCCAGGTGGCACAAAACCCCCCCAAATGACCCCATTTTGGAAAGTAGACACCCCAAGCTATTTGCTGAGAGGTATAGTGAGTATTTTGCAGACCTCACTTTTTGTCACAAAGTTTTGAAAATTGAAAAAAGAAAAAAAAAAATGTTTTTTCTTGTCTTTCTTCATTTTCAAAAACAAATGAGAGCTGCAAAATACTCACCATGCCTTTCAGCAAATAGCTTGGGGTGTCTACTTTCCAAAATGGGGTCATTTGGGGGGGTTTTGTGCCACCTGGGCATTCCATGGCCTCCGAAACTGTGATAGGCAGTAAAGAGTGAAATCAAAAATTTTCACCCTTAGAAATCCTGAAGGCAGTGATTGGTTTTCGGGGTCCAGTACGCGGCTAGGCTCCCAAAAAGTCCCACACATGTGGTATCCCCATACTCAGGAGAAGCAGCTAAATGTATTTTGGGGTGCAATTCCACATATGCCCATGGCCTGTGTGAGCAATATATCATTTAGTGACAACTTTATGAAAAAAAAAAAAAAAAAAAAAAAAAAAGTGTCACTTTCCCGCAACTTGTGTCAAAATATAAAATATTCCATGGACTCAATATGCCTCTCAGCAAATAGCTTGGGGTGTCTACTTTCCAAAATGGGGTCATTTTGGGGGGTTTTGTGCCACCTGGGCATTCCATGGCCTCCGAAACTGTGATAGGCAGTGAAGAGTGAAAGCAAAAATTTACACCCTTAGAAATCCTGAAGGCGGTGCTTGGTTTTCGGGGCCCCGTACGCGGCTAGGCTCCCAAAAAGTCCCACACATGTGGTATCCCCATACTCAGGAGAAGCAGCTAAATGTATTTTGGGGTGCAATTCCACATAGGCCCATGGCCTGTGTGAGCAATATATCATTTAGTGACGACTTTTTGTAAATATTTTTTTTTTTTTTTTTTTTGTCATTTTTCAATCACTTGGGACAAAAAAAATAAATATTCAATGGGTTCAACATGCCTCTCAGCAATTTCCTTGGGGTGTCTACTTTCCAAAATGGGGTCATTTGGGGGGGTTTTGTACTGCCCTGCCATTTTAGCACCTCAAGAAATGACATAGGCAGTCATAAACTAAAAGCTGTGTAAATTCCAGAAAATGTACCCTAGTTTGTAGACGCTATAACTTTTGCGCAAACCAATAAATATACGCTTATTGACATTTTTTTTACCAAAGACATGTGGCCGAATACATTTTGGCCTAAATGTATGACTAAAATTTAGTTTATTGGATTTTTTTTATAACAAAAAGTAGAAAATATCATTTTTTTTCAAAATTTTCGGTCTTTTTCCGTTTATAGCGCAAAAAATAAAAACCGCAGAGGTGATCAAATACCATCAAAAGAAAGCTCTATTTGTGGGAAGAAAAGGACGCAAATTTCGTTTGGGTACAGCATTGCATGACCGCGCAATTAGCAGTTAAAGCGACGCAGTGCCAAATTGGAAAAAGACCTCTGGTCCTTAGGCAGCATAATGGTCCGGGGCTCAAGTGGTTAAACATCACAATATTTTTTACTTGTGGTGCTGATTGTTTCATCTTATAATGTAAAAAAAAAATAATTTTCTCCAAATGTCATTTATGTTATTTGCTGCACATTTATATAAAATTATTTTGATGGGTGGAACTCTGCTTTAAGTGTTGTCGACTTGCTTGCTTTTCAGAATGCAAATGAAAATTTGTGACTTGTTAAATTTCTTTTTAAAAATATGATTTTATTGGGAAAAATGCAGCAGATATGTAAATATAGCATTAAACAAGTCAGCACAGAGATGTTTTGTTGCAAAGTCTTTGAATAGTGGATGTCTTTTTGATGAAGACTTTGGATCAGGAATACAATAAGCAGTCCATACTTCCCCACGGTCTATTCTGAGGTGAGGAAAATGGGCATTTCGATATAAGGGATATACAGACAAAAAGGATAATATCAAATTCAGGGGCTTAAATAGAAGCTGAATGCTCATTTGTACAGTATCCTCCCCCATACCTTCATGAGTCATGCTAATAAATGAGGACAATCTACAGAAATGATTCATAGCTCTGTTGTGCTGAGAAGGACATTATTGACAGACACGGGTGGTGGTGGCGAGTGACAATGTGATGACTAGGTGAGGACGCCTCTCAACCTTTTCTTGTTTTTTTGATGCAGACAAGTTCAGGACACTCAGCTGGGTGACGTGCTTTCTTGTAAGCGTATTCCAGTTTAACAATTCTGCCTGTCACATCTTGTATATGAATGAGCAAAAAAGTTGAAAAAAAATGGTTAAACGTGAACACTTTGCATTAGTTCAGGGGATAGGCGACCCAGCATGCTTGCTGTATTTGTTTATCCTGATAGTAATGTTTTTTGGCTGTGCTGGTAGCCAAATCCCTTATTGCTGTCAGTATCAGCATCTCCAATTTTAAATGGCAAAAATGCTTGATTTAAGAAGAGCATGAGAGGGAGGTTGCACAGCAGACAAGGACTGGAGAGTTGACTGTATAGCTTTAGAATAGATGCAGGAAGCTATCAGTAATTAATTTTACTTGCTGCTTGGAATTATCTTAAGGATTCATTTTTTTATGCTTAAAGAGTGGGAAAGCATTAGAACCACCAAAGAAAGACACATAAAGCAAAAAAAACCTTTTACTACTTTATCCTAAACTCCTGCACTGCAATCATTGCTGCACCATGATTCTGGCTGCAGAGGCTTACAGAAAATGAAGGTAAATTCATTAGGTTAAACATATGCATTTTTTCCGAGTATGACTAGCAGGTTACTGATTGCTATTTGTCTGAAAAATTCTAATAAATAAAAGAGGGCTTCAGAAAAAGAAGAGAAAAAGCAGTCAGAAGAAACTTATTCAATAAATCTATTTAATAAAATTGGTACTAAGACAAGAGGTTATGTTTGAAACTAAGGATCACAGCTGTCCACGTTTTTGGAATTCTGAAGATGAGTGGTTTATAGAAAAATCCTATTTAAATGAGAGGGGCAGGTCAGGGACAGTAAGGATTGGAAGGAAAGGCCTAGATTATGCTGGACCTTCTCTAGCCAGGAAATGAGGCAGGCTCTATCTGACTTGCTGCAGCTTCTAATGCACAATGTGAGACGCTCACAATGTGCAGTGGAATCAGAAAAAGCAGCTTGATTATAGAAAAGAAGTCTGCACTGTGCTGATAATGTAGACTAGACACCTCACAAGGCTGTGCAAAAGGACAAGGCCACCATGTTGTTCAGAATTCAGCCATGACAGTTTGTAACAATAGGAGACATAACAGAAGTGATCCCCTTTACACAGGAAGGCATCTGTTACAGTCAACAAACTTTTAGCTGCATTCCAGAACATTCTTATCAGTCTATTTCAGGTGTAGGCAAACCTTTCAGAGGTTGAGATCTACCTGGACGACATGGATGAAATCAAAGACCCCCGGGTGGGTTGTGCATCATTGTCACACTTATAAATAAATAAAGCCCCTGATTAAAAACACATAACGTGTCACAGTAGTATCTACTGCCCTGCTTCAAATCACTTCCCCCGCAGAAGTATCCTCTGCCCCCTTTCACATCACCCACCCCCCCCCCCCCCAGTATAATATGATGCCCCCCCCACTGTAGTGTTCTCTGCCTCCCCCACACACACTAGTGTCCTCTGCGCCCCCCCCACAGTAGTATTCTATGCAACCCCCCCCCCCCCCCACACATACACACACGTATGCAGAACGTATTTTACCTTCATGCATATAGGTAAAAAAAAAAAAAAAAAAAAAACTTCAGCCGTTAGAACCACTAATTGTGTGGTTGGAACTTAGATTGTGGTCCTGTGAGCTGGAAAATCTTTGTGCAGGTTGAAGCTGAGTGTGTCATTGTCACGTAACAGTGACAGCACAGTCTGAGTTTGACCAGCAATTTGCCACAAGTTGGTGAAGGTGGCAGTGGTCTGACACAACGTCTGTCACATGTACAACTTTGTAAGACTAAAAGGTAAGGCTGGAGTTCAGCTTTACTCAGTACTTCAGTGTGTTAAATGTTGTAAGAGCAGCCAGGGCTATATTTAGAAGTGTCAGCTTTAATACAGGTGAACTTTAAGCAGTGTATGCACCATATAAAAAATAAAGCAGAAAATGGTTAACACTGGCACTCTGAGGAGCTGTAAACTGCTTCACAGACTACAAAAACAGGATTTCAAGTACACCTCTTACCATAATTACACTAAACACAAAATGTTTCAAGGATAAAAATATTTTAAGAAGAACAAAGAAAAAACACACTTCTCTACTAAGTAGATCATGTAAAATATGATCTATACAAAACACTGGGGTTATTAAACAAAGACCCACACTGGCCATAAACTGATCAAAGTTTGGCTGATTCTGCAAGGACTACACAAAACTTCAATCAGTATGTGATAGTGAGAAGCAGCTGCAACCACTAATCAATGTATTCTGACAGCTACTGATTGAACAAAAAAAAAGTAATTGTGTATGGCAAGCTTAAAACGTGACACAAAAGGAGAATGCACTGTTATCACACACTGAAGTGATAACTGGCCTGCTTACAACACACCTTCTATAAAGACATTACTGTAAGGCTACTTTCACACTGAGGTGTGCGGGCGCTGGTGGTACAGCGACGCTAAATATAGCGCCGCTTTACCGTCGTTTTAGCGGCGCTAGCAGGGCGGTTTTAACCCCGCCGCTAGCGGCCGAAAAAGGGTTAAAAGCAGTGGCGCTTTGCAGGCAGGTTTGGAGCGCTCCCCCATTGTTTTCAATGGGAAGGGGTGCTTTAGGAGCGGTAAATACACCGCTCCTACAGCGCTCCAAAGATGCAGCTTGCAGGACTTTTGAGACCGCCCTGCAAGCGCACCACTCCAGTGTGAAAGCTTTCACATTGGATTGCATTGAGCGGCTCTTTCAGGGCGCTGTGCAGGCGCTATTTTTAGCACTTTAGCGCCTGCAAAGCACCTCAGTGTGAAAGGAGCCTTAGTAATTAGAGTGGATAGACAGCTTGATAAAAGCACTGCTGGAGGGCTTTAATGAAAATTCCTGGTCGTCCCTTTATCCCCTGTTCACATCAGCATGATTTGACATCAAATCGCAGCCTATTGTCAGCAACAGCACTGTCCCAATCGGTGCAACACCGACTTTGCGGCGCCGTAACGATTTCCAAAAGTAGTTCCTGCACTACTTTTGGCAACTTCGGGGGCGATTTCAATAGACATCTGTGCATGAACCTGCACAGATGTCTTTAAAATCACCCCCGAACTCGCACTGAAATGTGGGTGTGAAATTGTGCGTGGAAACCCGCATTCAGTGTGAACATACCCTTAAGCCTGGTACACACTAGTCGTTTTTTCCATTCAACCTAGCAGTCTGAACGAAAGAAAAAACTGAATAGCTGCTGTAGTAATAATCCGATGTTAGTACAGTGAACTTCTCCGCTATGCCATGGTGTTCTGACATGGGGCGGCCCCCCGCAAGAAAACATTGGTCAGTGCTCCCAGTCATTGGCTGAGAACGCTGATCGGGTACCAATCAGCAGACCCTTTTCGGTCATGCCACTTTGACAGAAGTCGCCCAAGTGTCCGGCTCCTGTTGCACCACCTGCCGTGCATATGGGCCAAATGTCAGTCAGTTTCTATTGAACCGGCTGATGCCGCTCGATATTCGGCCGTGTGTACAGCCCTTAAGTATGGTGGTGTCTGCTTTGGTGTAAGTGCCAGATAAAGATTTCTGGCAGAAACTAGTGAGAGGATAAGGAACAATCATGTTGTTTCGGCTGAGTTCCTGATGAACCAGAGAAAATTCACTCTTTCGGTGGCTTTGTCAACATTCTCCCATCCAACATCCCTCAGCTGAAAAATCAAAGGAGCTGCCACTGTACTCAAATGTTCTGCTGTCAGTTTGGGTTTTAAGATAAAAGGAGTATATTCTGTCCACTTTTAATTGCTGTATCTCCATTTAGGAGACTTCTCCTTGTTTGTTGTCAGGATAGAAAGGGAGGGGAAATACCTTCAACAGGAACACAGGCAACTATTAAAATCCCATTTCCTAGTAGAATAAGGAAATATTAGAACCTCGGCCATATTTTATTGTTGCCTGTGTCCCCGAGAGAGAGATTTTTTTTCTCACTATCTAGCCGACAGGTTACAGACAATATAGGAAGACAACAGAAATCTCCTCTGTCATGTTATTGTTGCCTGTGTCCCCTGGAGAGAGATTTTTCTTCTCACTATTGAGCTGACAGGTCTCAGACAGTATAGAAAGAAAACAGAAATATCCTCTATAGGGACCAAGACAGCATTTAAACATCTGAAAAAAATATCAACGGGAAAAGACAGGATTGAAAAATAATAACATTTCAATTCCTTCCCCACTGCATATAAAAACAGGAAAACTAGTTGTGTCAAAAGTTTGTCTTTTAACCCCTTCGTGCCTAAGGGTAAAACAAATCTTAATGCCCAAGCCCAATTTTGCAACTTTGACATGCGTTAGTAGAACCATACATATCATCACAACTCATCCAGGTGGATTATACCTTGTTTTTTTCAGGACAAATTGGGCTTTCATTTGGTGGTAAATGGCACTGGATATCTCCTGATTTCTTTTTTTTTTATTATCAAAGGATAACTGGCCCAAAATAGTAAAAAAAAAAAAAAAAAAATATATATATATATATATATTTTTTTTTTTATTTAGTTGTGTATTTCTTGCTACCATAATCTACCACCAAAGATCAACCCAAACCAAATTCTCCCACTCCTGATGATCGCGGCGATACTACATATGTGTATGTTAGTTGTATGTACACGTAGTACAGCCCAGAAACAATAGTGTGCATTTTTTTTTTTTTTTTTACCCTGCCTAAAAACACACTGACACGGATACTAATAATAATAATAATAAAAAAAAAAACATCCTGACCAAAAAAATACTGACCTTAATGTTTGACCCTGACCTTGACCCAAACACTAACCCTGGCAAACCTTGATCCGGGTATCTTTTAAAGAATTTTAAAATGTATTTTCTTTCTTTTTCTACACACACGTTTTTCTTTTTCTACACACCCCCCCATCTCTGCAAGGACAGAGAAGAATACAATGTATCTTTTTCGTCCATTTACAAAGACTGAAAAACGAAAAGGTCCTGCAACAGTACCTTCCTTATGTAATGCTGGGGATCATATCACATTTTACAAATTGTGGGATATCTAATTACATGAGACAGAATCAGCGAGAGCAAATCCAAATACAATTGTAGCAAACTAAAAGAAATGTTAATTTGAGGTTTTACACAAAAAGAAATACTTCTAATGCATGCATTTTGTAAATTTGCAACCAAATTCAGAAGGGTCAACCTACACAATAAATGTTATATCTTTCGGTTTAAAGTTACTTGTATATGTTCTTGTTTGGATGTCTGTGCAGTGGCAGTTTTAAATGTAAATCCCTGAAACCTGAAATGTATTCCTTTGCTATTGGGATCAGGCACATTGCATTACATAACAGGCAGAGAAAACACATTTGGGAATTTTGATAGCAAGTCCCTAGAGCCATCAAATCCAGCATTTGTGAGCATCTGCAGCAGAAGAAAACAAGGAGATCTGTAAGCTGAATACAAATCAAATAGCAGCAAGTAATGTATGCCAAGCACATGTTTAGATATGAGAGAGGAAAATGCCAGGATCAAACAGAATTGATGGTAAATCAAATTAGAAAAAAAAAATATTTAAAGAGACTAACTGTATCTGGATTTCTAATGAACCATTAAATAATTAGCATTGGTAAATGTGATTTTTACACATTCTATTGGCTCAGTAGGTATATACCAATCTTAGACACTTTCACGCTTTTCTGCAAATTCCAGTAAACTGTAATGTAAATTGTTTCAGAGAGCACCAATTCACAAGGGCAGCATTTTAAAGGCTAAGACTCTGGATGCTCGGTTAGCCACTGGGGTAATAAAGGGATCATCTGAAAGATTCCATTTACTGTTCTAAATGAGGAAGAAACCAAATGTGTATAACATTTAAGTACTTTAAGGGAGAGATACAGAAGACTGAGGGCTACAAAAAAATGAAGATTACAGTAACTAACCTTGACATAAATTCCATTGAGGGGGAATGTCACTGAAACGTCTCCAAGAATGAACCTAATGCTGTGTTAATTATCAGACAAAAACAACTATATAAGGTAATGCCATCCTAATGCCTGAAGAGAAACCTTTCATTGTCTCTCTTGCTACAGGTTATACACCCCCCCCCCCCCTCTACTAGGTAAAGTCAGAGCTCTGTATGCTTGCTCCAAAATGCTTACTGAAGCCACTGGATCAGCATGTCGGTCATAAAACAAATGGGATATTAGAAATGGCAGCCTCTCTTATTTCTCTCATGACAGATTCAATTTAAAGCCTAATTCCACGTTTAAAGTTCCTTTAAAAATAGCTTGTTTGGGCCAAGCTGACCTAAATAAACTATTCACTGCGCTAACAAGTCTGCTTGTTGGGCACGCTGTATTAAATGTATGTAGCCTCAGCTGGATGCCAACTTCCTGTCCCACTCACAGAACAAAATAGAGTCTGGATGAGCGCTGCCCAGCCATTCAAAGGAACTTTGTATTCGATGAATAAATACAAAGCTTCCTCCAACTGGCTGAGGCAGATTGTGACATCATCCGTCCACCTCAGCCTATCAGAGAGAGCTGTAATCATTCATAGAATACAAAACTTCCCGTGAATGGCCAAGCGGTGATCAGCCCAACTATTTTGTTCCAGTAGCGGGTAGGAAATTGACAACCCACTATGGAACACAGTGCTGTATACCATATGAAGCGGAGACTACATTTAGTCAAAATAGCATGCACAGCAAGTGCGATGTCTGCATTCGGGACCATGCACACGCATGGATGTCCATCGGGAACAGGGGCTCTGTCAAAAGAGCCAGCATTAGAAAGAATAAAAAAAAGTGTGTGTGTGTGGGGGGCTCTTCCCTACCACTCTGGCCTAGTGGTTGTGGGGTGCAGGGGGGTGACATCAGAATCTGAGAGCCCCCCACCTATGTAAATGAGTATGGGGTACATACCCTCACTTATTCACCAAAAAAATGTCAAACGTAAATAGAAACACAAGTCTTTTATTTAAAAAAAAAAAAAAAAAAAAAAGTCCCCCCGATGCACATCAATCCTCAATTAGGTTGTCCTGCAATGTAGGTCCACGAGTAACTAGGGCACTGTGAGTAAATTAAATATCGTGTGTGACTGAGGCACTGTGAGTTCAGAGGCATTAGGACTGGGGCACTGTGTGTAACTGAGAATACTGAGGCAGTGTGTTTGATTTAGGGGCACTGTGGGGACTGGGGCTTTGTGGGTAGAGTGTGACATTGAGTACTGGGGCATTGTTGGTGCTGAAGCAGAGAGCAAGAGGAGAGGACAATGGAGGCTATGTGATACTGAGGAGGAGAGAATGCTGTGTGTCCAGTGAGCAAGAACAGGAAGAGAGGTCACCAGTGGCTGTCTGATCAGAGTGGATGACTAGGGTGGTGTGACCAGTGAGCGGAAACAGGAGGAGAGGACAACGTGGGCCAGGTGATCTGTGGGTGGGAACAGGAGTAGAGGGCACCAGGGACCATGCGATCTGTGTGGTAGCAGGAGGGGAAGACAATGGGGATCTTGTGATCAGTAAGGAAGAGCAGGAAAAGGGGGCACCAGTGGTGTTATCAGGGAGCAAGAGAAACATCAGATTAGAATAAACTGAGAAGGAAGTCTAATAGTGTCAGGAAAGAAGCGAGTACCAGTCTCGCCAATATTGCTGCCTTCCTTCGCACGTGCGCGGTAGAGTGGCACTCTGGCGCATCCCTGGGCACAATACAGCAGAACGGCTAATGAGCGTGCGCAATTCAGCGAAATGGCTGTGTGTATGCAATTCAGCGGAACGGCGAACGCGTGTATGCAATAGCGCGTGCACAACATGAGCCTCCCCCACTGGCCTATAAAGCCACTCTGTGCCATGACCAGATTGCTGATTTGTCTTTCAGCTCCCCGCTTCCTGCTTGTATCCTGATTCTTGATTACCAGTTGTGACCTGGATTGACCTTGACCTACTCTGATCTCTTCCTGCATCTGACCTCCTTACTTGCTTCCTGTGTTTGACCCTCGGCCTGTCTACAGATATTTCTTCCTGTCTCCAGTGTTTGACCCTCAGCCTGCTCCTGAACATTGCTATTGTCTTCAGTGCTCGACCCCTGGCTTGCTCACAGACTTTGCCTCCAGTTATCTGTGTTTGACCCTCTGCCTGTTTTACGGACTTTGCTATCAGTCTTCAGTACTAAATCATCAGCCTGCTGACAGACCTGACCAGACCAAACAATCCTTTGCACTAGATTGTTTTGCCTATCTAAGAGATTCTTGACAGTCACTGGTGTTTGACCCCCGGCCTGTTCTTGGATTAGCTGTTCGTCTTCCTTCTTGAGCTTCAGAATCTTCCAGTCCTGCACAGCTGTCTCCCTGTCGGTGACCTTCACACAAGACCTGCCCTGCCTGCTGGTAACTTGTGCCTCTTTGTGCCCTTCACCCCCTGTACCAGCTCCAGGAGTGGAGTGTGCTTAGTCGCAAGAGATTACACCTCTCAGTATCTCAGCCTCGGTGAGTACCCTTATCTGACATATAGAAATCTATTTAAAATAGGTTTACATTTTTCCTGAATTATTCTCATTAGGGTAGCGGGTAAGATGTTCAAAAGGAGTGTTGATGCGATCCACTGCACATCTTGTTCCATGTATATGTTCCTTGAAGAGCCGTTCAAGGGTAAATATTGCAGTGCAAGATATGAACAAGTTGTTTGTTTAGAAGCCCATATACTGGATCTAAGGAATCAACTGGCAACATTGCAAAGGATCAACAACCTGGAAAGGAGTTTGGACATTACCCATCAGGTGCTGTCTGAGACCAGTATAGGGGGGGTGGAGATATGGGGGTGCAGGAGCCAGAGGTAGGTAGCTGAGTTACAGTTAGAAGGAGGAGCAGAGGAAAGAGCCTTAGAGAAGCCAGTCCTGAGTTGGTACATCCCCAATAAATATGCCAGGTTGCATGATGTTGGGGCTATCAGTTCAAGGGATGCATTGCTGGAGCAGACTTCTTCCCATAGCTTCTAAGGGAATGACTGCTCTGGTGAGGATGGGGGCAAGGATACAGACAAGGTTAGGCAGATATAGCAGAGTCAATTATTAGAAGGATAGATAGGGCAATCTGTCACCAATACCGTGATCACCGAACAGTATGTTGTTTACCAGCCACTAGGGGTTCGACACATTATGCATCAGATGGACAGATTGTTGGGTGGACCTGGGGAGGACCGTATTATGGTCATGGTACATATTGGTACCAATGACAAAGAAAATGGAGCATCCTAAAAGTTTTTCAGGGACTTAGGAGCTATATTGAAAAAAAGAATCTCCAAGGTGGTATTCTCAGAAATACTGCCTGTACATCGAGTCACACCAGAGTGGCAGCAGGAGCTTAGAAACTGGTGCAGGAAGGAGGATTTTGGGTTCCTAGAGAACTGGGCTGACTTTTCAGTTAGTTACTAGCTCTATAGCAGGGACAGACTGCACCAAAATGCAAAATGGGGAGGGTGCAGCTCTGTTGGGGGAAAAAAAAATTACCAAAAATAATATAGCACATATAATTGAGACACTAATCATAATGTAATTGAATGTTATTAACATTTTCCTTTCCTATCTGCAGCCACTGTAATTTTCTGAGAATGCATTGCAATATGGCTACATGGAGTTGTTCTGTACACAGAGTGTGTAGTGACCACTTCCCAGAAACAATTTCCTGCTTCTGTGATTGTCTCACCAATTTTCCCAGAAGTCTGCTTAAGATACAAGTAAGATTTCAGGCATCCCCTGCGACAAAAATGTCATTTTTGGAGAGATACTTTCAATAGGAGCATGTCTAAAGAGTTGTAGGCCCATCAGATTACCTCATTAGTGCCCTGAAGCTGCACACCTGACAGTTAATTATGAAACCACTCCCATTAGACCCACTCGGTAGAGAGGCACAGACAAACACACATGGATTACTCCAGAATAACAAAAGGTAAGAATCTGCAACGACTGTTATAATCCTTGCAATGTATATAGATCACCCAGAGGGGAATTTTTTTTCTCAACGAAAGTGGAGTTATGCTTTAACCACTTGCCGACCGGGCCATAGCCGGAAGACGGCTACAGCGCGGTTGGCTTATTCTGGGAGGGCATCCATGGACATCCTCCCAGAATCCCGCTCTCACGCGCCCCCTGGGGTGCACACCTGAGAACATGTCATGACGCCGGTTCCTCTCTGCCCCCTCTGTGTACCGATCGGTACAGTGTGGGAGGAGAGGGGGAGAGAGCGGATGGCAGCAGCGCTGTGGGCTGGATCTGTAGTGCCCACAGCGCTGCTCTGTGACAAATACAGTCACATCCATTCATTCATGCTCAGCCATCCCTCCATACTCTAATGCCCTGCACTACTCTGCAATACCCTGAAATACTCTGAAATACCCCACACTACTCGGTGATACCCAGCCATACTCTGCCATACCCAGTCATACTCGGTGATACCCTGCCATGCTGAGCCATACTCGGCCATGCTCAGCTGTACTCATTTGGGGGGTATTTGTACTTTTCTGGCATGTTAGGGTCTCAAGAAATTAGATAGGCCGTCAGTACTTCAGGTGTGATCAATTTTTAGATATTGGCACCACAGCTTTTGGACTCTATAACTTTCACAAAGACCAAATAATATACACTAATTTGTACTTATTTTTACCAAAGATATGTAGCAGTATAAATTTTGGCCAAAATTTACGAAAGAAAATTAAGAATTTGCTAAATTTTATAACAGAAACAAAGAAAAATTCATTTTTTTACCGAATTTTCAGTCTTTTTTCTTTTATAGCGCAAAAAATAAAAAACCCAACGGTGATTAAATACCACCAAAAGAAAGCTCTATTTGTGTGAAAAAAATGACAAAAATTTCATATGGATACAGTATTGTATCACTGAGTAATTGTCATTCAAAATATGAGAGCACCAAAAGCTGAAAAATGGTCTGGTTAGGAAGGGGGTTTAAGTGCCCAGTTGTCAAGTGGTTAAACTAGGTGATTGGGGAGGGGGATGAATCAGAAGTAGAAATCAGGTAGAAAATGAAGGTCAGAAAGTGCTACTGTGGTCAATGTAACTGGAGTACTGAAGACCAACATGTGTGTGGATTGGCAGAAAATAATATGCATCCGTACCAAATTAAAAGGCATGTTCACTAATGCTAGAAGTTTGGTAAACAAAATGATAGAACTGGAACTACTGATACACGAGAGGGATTTCATGGGAGTAACAAAGACATTGTTTGACAGCACAAATGACTGGCCTGTACAGAAGGGGCAGGGTAGGTAAACGAGGGGAGAGGTGAGAATGTATGTCAAGAGTGATTTGAGAAAAGGGATACCGTCAACACTGCAGCACTACAAAGAATGCAATAAGAAATGTAAGAGTGCAATCAGGGCAGCAAAAATAGACAATGAGAGACACATGGTGAAAGTGATTAAATTGAACTCCAAAAAATATTTTAAATATATAAAGAGTAAAAAGGCAAAGGGCAAAGTCAGAGCATACTGGCACCATAAAGGATTGTCAGGGAAAGTTGGTTACAAGTAAGCTGGAGAAGGCAAATGTTTTAAATACGTGCTATTTGCTCAGTATTTGCTATGGAAAAGGAGGGGTACAATGGTAGCGTTAGCAACAGGGAAAGGAGTGTACCCTTATGGCTAATGGAAGCTAGCGTTCTTAAAAGACTTGAAAAACCTAACGTGAAAAATCACCAGGACCACATGGCTTACACAAGAGAGGCCTCAAAGAATTTAGGAAGGTCATTGCTAGAACATTATTCTTAATCTTTAAGTATGGCTTACTGATTGGCTTTCCATCAGTCTACTGGTACCAGTCCAATGTGGTATCAATAGTAAAAAAAAAAAGCCCAGGAAACTACAGGCTAGCTAGCCTAACCTCAATAGTATATAAACTATTGGAGGAAATCATAAAGGACCATATCTAAGAATTTGCTGATGAAAATATCTATCATTAGTAGTAACCAGCATGGATTTATGAAAGTTGACAGACCGACCTGTTAATCTATGAGGAAGCGAGCTGTAATATCTATAGAGGAAGGCCTGTGGATGTAATGGATCTAGATTTTGTCATAGCATTTGACAAGGTACCCCATAAATGCATTAGTTACAAATTATGCTCTGTTGGCACTGACAATCATGTATGCACCTGGATAGAAAACTGGTTACAGGGGCATGTCCAAAGGGTGGTGATACACAGCATAGTTTCTGAATGTTCTAAAGTTGTGAGTGGGGTGCCCCAGGGCTCTCTCCTGTGGGCAATTCTGTTAAACGTGTTCATAAACGATATAGAGGTTAATGGAAATGGTTCAACCTCAGTATTTGCTGACAGCAGGAGCAACTTTACAAGAAGACTTCAATAAAATAGAGGGGCGATTACATGGCAAATGAGGTTCAATGTAGGGAAATGTAAAGTGATGCATTTGGGGGCTAAAAATATGAACGTAAGCTATGTACTGGTGGGAGAACCCCTGGGGGAATCAAGGATCTGGGGGTCCTAGTTGTTGATAGACTCAGCAATAGCATGCAATGCCAAGCTGCAGCAAGCAAGGCCAGTAGACTATTATCATGCATCAAAAAGGGTATTCACTCAAGGGACAAATCTATAATTCTACAACTTTACAAAACTCTGGGTCAGCTGCATCTTGAGTATGCCGTCAAGTTCTAGTCACCAGTCCACAGGATTGATGTGCAGGAGTTGGAGAGAGTCCCGAGAAGGGCAACAAAACTAATAAGGGGGCTGTAGGACCACAGTTATAATAAATAAATCTTTGTAATATATAAATATCTCTAAATGGTGATTCTAGCATAGAAAATTATTCAGTCTCAGTTTGTTCAAGAGGACACGTGGCCACTCAGTGAAGATGGAGGAGAAGCGGTTTAAACGGCACAGGGGGTTCTTTACTGTTAGAACGGTAAGGATGTGGAACTCCCTTCCACAATCGGTGGTGTTGGTGGGAAGTGTTGACAATTTTTAAAAATGTTTAGATAGCCATCTTAAGCTGGCTACAATTTTCTTGTTCAACTTCCTTTAGATTTACCTTCAAATATGTGGTGCAAGGGCCTGCCTACTTGCATACAATTTAAAAGTGTTTAGCTTTGACCTCATATTATATGGCTTTGATAAATCTAAAGGAAACTTTTACAGCTTGGGTAGAGTAAAGCCCCATACACATGAACAGAATATCGTACAAAAAATATTGCTTTCAAAGCGATCGTACAATAATCTGATCGTTAGTACATAGCTGTCGTCCAAAATTTTCCAAAGGGACAAACACAAAATTGTTTCTCGTACAATACCAGGTCCTATTTTTGGCATCCAAAAAAAACCAACAAAAACCGAATGACCATTTGTCCGATAATCTCATTGTGTGTACCAGGTTTAAGGGAGGCTTACAGTCAGTTTTGTCACGTGTGTCCCATTGGGGAGACTTGCCTTCACTTCCTGTCCCAAATCCAAAACAGGAAGTCAGAGGAAATTCCTCAAAGTGAGAGAATCCTGGTGTGTCACCAGAACTAATGTCCCCATCGGAAGATTCCCCTCTATTAGCGTCAAGCTACAATTTGAGATTTTCTTTAATTTTCGATAATAATGGTTAACAGGACAAATGGAGAGGGTGAATCTCCCTAATGGGGGGCACAGACAGCCGACTTGTAGCTGTTTGGCCATATCCCTGTGCAAGGGCCAACAACGGCTCATGATCTGGTTCAATGTATGTGATTATGTGAGGAAAACACCAAAATGTTCCTCCTAATACTTGCCTAGCCAAATGTCACTTAATATAGCACCATTTTACCATGTACTTGTGGTATTTGATAAAAGATTACTTTAAATGCAGATGAAAACATATACAATACAATAATATACGAACATAAAAAAGGCAACAATTGGATTTCTAGAACCAGGTGATGCTTCCTTTCTAGCCTTAGAACAGAAAACTCTAATTTGAATATTCACACAGCCAGGAAATCTGTGATTCAGAGACTGAAATTGAAAAAAAATACAACAGCAGACATCTGTACTCTCCATGCACTGCCTCTGCATTGTACTCGACATTTAAAATGAAAACGTGGCATTTTAAAATGGGATGTTGTCACAAAGTCCTTCAGGTGCATAACTGTGTGGCTTCAAGGTTTAGTCACAGTTCAATCACTCAAGATGTATCCCACACAAATCCAAAAACATAATGTGTTGTAGAGAAGGAAGAGTAATTATCTTTTATCTATTATCCAATAGTTATTTTGTATTATCACATTGTTGTTGCTGTCTTTATCTTTTGTATAATGTGAGCAGAGATAAAAGTCTTCATATTTTGGGTTCCTGAATAGAACTCACCATACTTGGAACGCAGTGATGTAGACATATTTAACTGACTGTATAGCTTAAAGGGCATAGCCAAACATGGAGATCCTTGGAGTGGAATTACCATTTATTTAAATAATTTTGTAGAAGATCTCTGCACACTTCACCTATTGCTCATTTACTCAGATGCTCTTAACAGTTGTACATTCGGACAATATTCTTAAAGGAAACCTGTCATGATACTAATATAGAGCCTGCCTGGATTTCATGCTGACCTTCTGGCTGCAGTATGTTGTGTCACTTACCAAGAATGAGAACAACCCAATCAAACAGTACCACATCATAATGGCCCAGCAGCTGCATATTCAAAATGAGGTCAACAATTGCAGCTCTCATTAGTCTCTCATGACTTGTTTACTTAAAAATTCCACTTTAGCTAAGAATTGTGTGAGGAAGGGTTAGATCCACTGTCAAATCCCATTGTCTCTGCAACTAGGATATTAAGACCCCTTTCACACTGGGGCGTTTTTCAGGCGCTTTAGCGTTAAAAAAAGCACCTGAAAAAAGCCTCATCTGCAATCCCAATGTGAAAGCACGAGCCCTTTCACACTGCCAGCGCCTGAAAAACGCTGGTAAAGCGCTGCTTCAGACCCCTTTCACACTGGGGCGTTTTTCAGGCGCTGGCAGTGTGAAAAGGCTCAGGCCATCTGCGCACCCAGCCCGGTGGCAAAAACACAAAAGCGCTGCAAAGAAGCTGCTTGCAGGACTTTTTTTGACGCCCTGCCACCGCAGCGCCCCAGTGTGAAAGCACTCGGGCTTTCACATTGGGATTGCAGATGGGGCATCTTTCAGGCGTTATACATGCGCTTTTTTTAACGCTAAAGCGCCTGAAAAACGCCACAGTGTGAAAGGGGTCTCAGTGTGAAAGCACTTGGGCTTTCACATTGGGATTGCAGATGAGGCTTCTTTCAGGCGCTTTACAGGTGCTTTTTTAACGCTAAAGCGCCTGAAAAACGCCCCAGTGTGAAAGGGGTCTAACTGAAATAAAAAAAAACCTGACAGTTTCTAATCATTCTGCATTCTTCAAAAAAAAAGCTAAATTTTTGTCCCCAATAAGGAGATTTACTCCCCTTTTTTATTAAAGAAGTGAAGGAAGTCCTCCCCAGCAGTTAAAAGTTACTATAAAACAAAATTACCAAACAAATCATACTTGAACTCCATGACTGTTTTACATTATGTATTTAGCACTGCAACCACTTTAAAGTTTTAACTTTATTGTTCTTATTCTAACCAAGAAGTTTGTATTAAAAGGAAAAAAGTCCAGCCCGGGCTCGTTTGGCTGGGCTTCTAAGGGTCACAGGAGTGCAATTAGTTTTGCACTCCTGTGATACATTTTCAGAGAGCAGTATGAAGTCTGCTCTCTGCTGACGTCACCAAGTTTAGTCCAGGCACCGCGTCATCCTGACTTCGTAAGTCTAGACTGATGGTAGTCTCAGCCTCTCAGCGATCCAATGAGCGTGGGGGAGCAGACAGTCAGCAGCTCTCCCTTTAGGGAGCCCAGAGAACCGAGCCATCGGCGATGTTCAATGGCTTGGTTCTCAGTACAGAGATGCCAGGAGACAGATGCTGCATCCACCTAGGTATTGTGATTAGGGAAAAAACCCAAAACCCATACTTCTCCTTTAAACCTGTATCTCTCCAGCAAAAAAAAAGTAAATTGAAAGAATAAACATTGCTGAGTAAAGACTGGAATATGGTTTAAAACAAAAATAATGATCAGAATTATGTTACCTCCTATATTCAGTAGTAGTTTTATGATACATTACTGTGCCCAAATAGAGTTTAGCAAAGGTGCACCACATCAATCTCACTTTTCCTAAACAAGCCATTACTATTAGGGCACAATTTTAGGCTTGGTTCACACTACTGCAATGTGACTTTGATGTGATTTACGCAATAATGTGGTGCAACTTTGCATATTCTATGGGGCCAGTTCACCCTGTATATTGCACCAAAGTAGTGCAGGAACTATTCTGAGTTGCAATGATAAGGCGGGCACCATTGAAAACAAAATTTCCCCTTGTCATGCGATTCTGCGTGACACAAGTCGCATCAGAAGTCACACTAGTGAGAACCAAGCGTTAAAGTGATTGTAAAGGCAGAAGGTTTTTTATCTTAATGCATCTATGCATTAAGATAAAAAACCTGTGTGCAGCAGCCCCAAAATACTTACCCAAGCCCATCTCTATCCAGCGATGTTGTAGGAGAGACTTGGCTGCCTGGGACTCTCCCTCCTCATTGGCTGAAACAGCAGCGGAGCGCCACCATCAAAGTCAGTGAGCCAATGAGGAGAGAGAGGGGCGGGGCCTAGCCGCAGCTCCGTGTCTGAATGGACACAGAGCTGCGGCTCGGGTGCCCCCATAGCAAGCTGCTTGCTGTGGGGGCACTCGGCAGGAGGGAGGGGCCAGGAGCACCAAAGAGGGACCCGAGAAGAGGAGCACCTGGATCTGGACTGCTCTGTGCAAAACCACTGCAGAGAGCAGTTAAGTATAACATGTTTGTTATTTTTCAAGCAAAATAAAACGAGACTTTAATCAACAGCTAAAACTAAAAAGGTCACACAGTTTACCTTCGTCTCTGCAGAAATATTCTTACATATTAACAGGTCAGTAAGGCCAGTACAAATGTAACTTTCTCTGCATCCTGCATGCCTAATCACATTCAAATTTGTCAAGGCAGGTGTGAATATGACTGGTGGCTATGTGAAACTTATTAGCATTAATATTTGTTTTGCACCAGACTGTATGGGAGAGGGTGTTCCAGAATCTCAAACAGACAAGCTCCAAAATCCAGAATGCCAACAGTAGGGACAGGGGAAGCACGTCAATTGTGAAGGAAGTGTACTTCTTAGATTACCTCACTGGATTCCCTTGTAAATTAAAATTCATAAAGTGACTGTAAAGGTTACATTTTTTAAAACAATAAAGACATTATACTTACCTGCTCTGTGCAAAGGTTTTGCACAGAGAAGCCTCAAAGGGATTGGGGGGCGGGGGGTTAAATTAATTAAATTTGAATTAAAAAAAAAAACAAAACAGTAAAGTTAGCCCAATTTTTTTGTTTAATGTGAAAGATGATATTACGCTGAGTAGATAGATACCTAACATGTCATGCTTTGAAATTGCGCACACTCGTGGAATGGCAACAAACTACGGTACCTAAAAATCTCCATAGGTGACGCTTTAAAAAAAATTAACGGTTACCAGGTTAGAGTTATAGAGGAGGTCTAGTACTAGAATTATTGCTCTCGCTCTGACAATCGCGGCGATACCCCACATACAGGTAAAAGCCAGTAAATTAGAATATTTTGAAAAACTTGATTTATTTCAGTAATTGCATTCAAAAGGTGTAACTTGTACATTATATTTATTCATTGCACACAGACTGATGCATTCAAATGTTTATTTCATTTAATTTTGATGATTTGAAGTGGCAACAAATGAAAATCCAAAATTCCGTGTGTCACAAAATTCGAATATTGTGTAAGGGTTAAATTTTGAAGACACCTGGTGCCACAAACTAATCAGCTGATTAACTCAAAACACCTGCAAAGGGCTTTAAATGGTCTCTCAGTCCAGTTCTGAAGCCTACACAAACATGGGGAAGACTTCAGATTTGACAGCTGTCCAAAAGGCGACCATCGACACATTGCACAAGGAGGGAAAGACACAAAAGGTTATTGCTGAAGAGGCTGGCTGTTCTCAGAGCTCTGTGTCCAAACACATTAATAGAGAGGCAAAGGGAAGGAAAAACTGTGGTCAGAAAAAGTGTACAAGCGATAGGGATCACCGCGCCCTAGTCAAGATTGTGAACAAAAACCCATTCAAAAATGTGGGGGAGATTCACAAGGAGTGGACAGCTGCTGGAGTCAGTGCTTCAAGATCCACCACCAAGAGACGCTTGAAAGACATGGGTTTCAACTGCCGCATACCTCGTGTCAAGCCACTGTTGACCAAGAAACAGCGCGAAAACCGTCTCACCTGGGCTAAGGAAAAAAAGAGCTGGACTGCTGCTGAGTGGTCCAAAGTCATGTTTTCTGACGAAAGCAAATTTTGCATTTCCTTTGGAAATCGAGGTCCCAGAGTCTGGAGGAAGACAGGAGAGGCACAGGATCCACGTTGCCTGAAGTCTAGTGTAAAGTTTCCACCATCAGTGATGGTTTGGGGTGCCATGTCATCTGCTGGTGTCGGTCCACTCTGTTTCCTGAGATCCAGGGTCAACGCAGCCGTCTACCAGCAAGTTTTAGAGCACTTCATGCTTCCTGCTGCTGACCTGCTCTATGGAGATGGAGATTTCAGGTTCCAACAGGACTTGGCGCCTGCACACAGCGCAAAATCTACCCGTGCCTGGTTTACGGACCATGGTATTTCTGTTCTAAATTGGCCAGCCAACTCCCCTGACCTTAGCCCCATAGAAAATCTGTGGGGTATTGTGAAAAGGAAGATGCAGAATGCCAGACCCAACAACGCAGAAGAGTTGAAGGCCACTATCAGAGCAACCTGGGCTCTCATAACACCTGAGCAGTGCCAGAAACTCATCGACTCCATGCCACGCCGCATTAATGCAGTAATTGAGGCAAAAGGAGCTCCAACCAAGTATTGAGTATTGTACATGCTCATATTTTTCATTTTCATACTTTTCAGTTGGCCAACATTTCTAAAAAATCCCTTTTTTGTATTAGCCTTAAGTAATATTCGAATTTTGTGACACACGGAATTTTGGATTTTCATTTGTTGCCACTTCAAATCATCAAAATTAAATGAAATAAACATTTGAATGCATCAGTCTGTGTGCAATGAATAAATATAATGTACAAGTTACACCTTTTGAATGCAATTACTGAAATAAATCAAGTTTTTCAAAATATTCTAATTTACTGGCTTTTACCTGTATGTGATTTGAACACCGTTTACATATGCGGGTGCGACTTACGTATGCGTTTTCTTTGCTGCGCGAGCACGTGGGGATGGGGCTCATTAAATTTTTTTACATTGTCTGTGTAAAAAAAAAAAAAATTTTGATCACTTTAATGCTGTCACAAGGAATGTAAACATCCCTTGTGACAGTAATAGGTGGTGACAGGTACTCTTTATGGACGGATTGGGGGTCTAAAAGACTCCCTCCTTTGCACGTCAAAGTATTCAGATCGCCAAAAACAGTGATTCTGAATACTGTAGTTTTTAAAAAAAAAATCAGCGCAACTGGCAGCCGAGTAAACTGGAAGCGACGTTGCTTCGGTGCTTACAAATAGGAGACTGGAACAAAGTCGTTTCTGGCTTTGATTCAGTTCTTCTCTAGCAGGCGGAAGTGCTGAATCACAGTTTAGGACTCCTGGTGGGACGGGAGGCCCAGGAGCAGAGGCGGAAGGCGGTGGTGGGGACGTTCCCTCCCGCTCCTGTGGGATAAAAATCGAGTGGCTTTTAGCCGCATCGGTTGTTATCTCTAAAGAGCCGCCCACACGCTCTAAAAAACGGTACCGCTGCATGCATCACCCTGGTATAACCCCTGAAAGCCAGAGCTGCATATGTGCGTATGCTCAGCGCTAAGGGATTAATGCCAAGAATGCAAATAAAAACACATCAAAAACCTTTAGCCTTCACAAACACTTTATAGTGGATGAATACTAAAACACTAGATTAGGCAAGGTTCACATCTATGCAGGTGATTGCCGCTGCCGGCCCGCACCTGTTACTGCAGCCGCAAGCAACCGCACAGGAAAATTCAGGAGATGTGGCAGCCCATTTAAATGAATTGGCTGCCGTGCCTGTAAAAAACATGATTCACAAAGCCACATCAGTGTGAACTAGGTCTTACTCAGGCTACTCAGAAGTATCTTGGTTGGGGTTTATTAACATTTTACAGGCTTTGATGTTTTTTTCATGCATTCGGATCTTCTATAGCACATTTGATATAAAACCCCAATTCTTGGGACACTGTAAAATCTACATAAAAATAGAGTGTAATGATCTGCAAATCTCATAAACCCATATTTTAATCACAATAGAAAATATGAAATGTTTAAACTGAGAAAATGTACCATTTTAAGAAAAAAAAAAAAAAAAGGTAGTTTTGAAATTGTTTCAGCAACACATCTCAAAAAATGTTGGGACAGGGCCATGTTTACCATGGTGTAGCATCCCCACTTCTTTAAACAATACTCTTTAAACATCTGGGACTTGAGACCACCAGTTACTGGAGTTTTGGGAGAGGAATGTTGTCCCATTCTTGCCTGATATAGGATTCTAACTGCTCAACAGTCCTGGGTCTTCTTTAGTATGGCGGATATGGGACTCATGGTTGCCAAAAACAAATGTAAAATTTCAATTCATCTGACCACAGAAGAGTTTTCCACTTTGCAACAGACCATTTTAAATGATCTTTGGCCCAGAGAAGACAATGACGTTTGTGAATTATGTTCAGATATGGCTGATTCTTTTCACGATAGAACTTTTACTTGCATTTTTGGATAGAACTGTGTCACAGTCAATTTTTAGATGCAGCTTTTCACAGATTGGTGAACCTTTGACCATCTTTACTTCTGAGAGACACTGACTCTCTAAGATGCCATTTTTGTACCCAGTCATGTTACTGACCTGTTGCCAATTAACCTAATTAGTTGAAAAATGTTCTTCCAGCTCTTCCTCGTTAGTACCACTCGCTTTGCAAGCTTTTTGTTGCCTTGTACCAACTTTATGAGATGTGTTGCTGCAATCAGTTTAATAATTACCCATTTCTTAAAATGGTACATTTCTTAAGTTTAAACATTTGATATCTTTTCTAGTGTGAAAAAATATGGGTTTATGAGAATTGTATTGTATCACTGTATTCTAGAATTGGGGTTCTACACAACAAATATTTCATTTAATACAAATATGGGTTTATGAGAAATGTATTGTATCGTATTCTAGAATTGGGGTTGTACACAACAAATATTTCATTTAATACAAATATAGGTTTATGATAATTGTATTGTATCATTGTATTCTGGAATAGGGAAAGTACATGACAAATATTTCATTTAATACAAATGACACATTTTAAGTAGCTATACGTGTGTTGCACAGTATATCAGCATATATACAACCTGGCAGATGGTGAGAAGTAACTGATTTATACTTGCACAGTTCTTAAAGCTCCAGAGACCTGAATTAGCATATTCCCACACATACAAAACACTGTATATTACAAACATTACAGTAGAAAGAAGCTCTATCACATCCACTTCAGTTACACACCATATGAACCTCATCTATCATGTCACAACTTTAAAATGACTATGCAGGTTTTTCTGTTTCTATTCTTTTTTAAGCCATCCAGAAAACTTTTATTTAAAGTGGACCTTCACCCTAAACAAACTTTCATTTTGCCTGGCCTCCTTCCCCCCTCAGATATTGATTTGATTTTTTTATGTTGAAAAGATTTTTTTGGGGCCGCAAAGCAGCACTTCCCATTTCTCACCTTGTTTGTGTCCCCCGCCTCACAGATTCTGCCCATTGGCACATGTGCCGCAGGTCTTTGGGTCCCAAGTGAGCCCTGCAGCACACGCTGCTTTCCCTGTGCATGCACAGCTGGTATGGACATTTCAAAAGTTTGCCATGTTTGCACATGTGGGAAATCTCCAAAGGGCTCTGTCGGGACCCGATGGCCATGCAGTGCTATTCGGCACACCTGTGCATAACACCTAAAATAGCACTGCCGGATGAAGGGTTGGAGTCAAACAAAAAAGGGATGAAGTTTCTCTTTACTTTTTATTCTTCCCACCCATATTGGTGTATTGTAGTGTTTCTCAACTCCAGTCCTCAAAGTGCCCCAACAGGTCATGTTTTTAGGCTTTCCATTATTTTCGCACAGGTGATTTGATCAGTTTCACTGCCTTAGTAATTACCACAGTAATTTCAGGGAAATCATGAAAACATGACCTGTTGGGGCAGTTTGAGGAATGGAGTGGAGAAACACTGGTGTATTGAACTACAAGCATATAGGAAGTAGGGCCAATTTACTAAAACAAAATTTTTACATATTTAATTACAGTGCATTACTGAAACTGTTTCCGACTGGATAGGCATTAGCTCACAAGTGTCATTATAGTAAATATTGCCCTGCTGCTGTCTTACAAACATTTCAGGCCAGGTAAAGTCAAGCTATGCATTCATTAAAACACAAAATTACATGTAAACCCTTTTACGATGGACAGAAAAGGGATGAGGGATGGCACTCAGTGTGCTACTGCTCTTTCATTGTCCAGTCAAAGGAAGGGATGAGCACTATTCCAGACTGCATGCTTAACAAGAGCAAATTCTGCAGGCAGGTCCAGGTTTTAGGGAATTGTCTAAAAGCAGTGCCTGGATCATAACACATGGCCACAGCTATCCACCTAATTTAAAATTTCCTCCACAGTTTCTTCTGTTGAATCCCAACAGTTGCTGAGAAAACACATTTTTTTTTAGCATGTAACACTTTGCACATTATCATACACATTTTGTACTAAAGGTAGTCTATAATAGAAGAATCATGGATAAAGTTGTTGCCAAATTCTTCTGTTGAGAATGCAAGTTCCCTGTTTGTCATTGGCTTTATTGCTAACCAAGCTGCTGTCCTGATAAAAGTAGAGATAAGGAATTCTGATACTTTTCTGACAATCATTTAAAGCATGCTTGTTCTGGGTCTGTGTCAAAAGTACTTAAACTGGTTATAAACCTCAGACATGAAATATGAACAAAGCATATGCCTCTATATTGTGTACTTGTCTCAGTTAGGAGCGCTTAGGGCTCATTCAGATGTGTGTCAATACTATGTGTTTATGCAGAATTTATTCAGCATTTTAAAGCCTCATAATCACCCCTTCAATGACGGTCAAGAATGGCATCGCACAGCGCTGTTTACACAGGAGGGGTAGCATTGTGTTGTGCTAAAAATTAAGCAGCATGTCTTTCGTGAGGCATCAATGCTTATCAGCCACCTCCATTGACTTCAACGGAAATGCTATGTAACAGAACCTAGAGCATTTATGGTATGCTAGTGAAGCATTTATGAAGTATTAACTGGGCGTTGGGGGAGAGGCAGTGGACGTTCCTGTATCCCAGAATTCACTGGAAAATAAAATAGAACTAGGACATAGCAGCTTCAGTCACTTTCTGGTTGTACAGAGGCAGAAAAAGCATTACGCCCACCAGAAATACTGACAGAAGCTGAGCTGGACCAAATCAAGTGTCATAAGAGATCACAGTATACAAATTCATCCTGCAAAGAATTCACAAAATGTCTGCTATCACACCACAACCAAACCATACCTCAAATTTGATAATTTCCTCTATATCATTTCCCCATTAAAGTGTTACTAAACCCAGTACCCTGCATTCACTATATCTGGTCTCCCACAGGACACAGAACATGGAAATGCAATAGTTGTAGTAAATATGCCCTGACCCTCTGCCTGGACAGTGCTTATTGGCACTGTGCTGATCACATGCACCCTCCCAAGAAAAACAAAAACAAAAACTCTCTAGCAATACACACCAAACTGAGCATGTGCAGCTTGTCCCCTAGTCTCTGTTGTATCAGGAGATGGTTTGGGAACTGTTAAGTAGGGGAGGAACAGAGAAGACAGGATCAAACAGCCTTTTTACACATCACGGAGGATTAGCCCCTTAGGTTCCACAGTGAATATAACAAGCATGCTTTGCAGCATATACAAACTGATTTTACTGTTGTGGGTTTAGTAACACTTTAAGCACTTCCCACTAGAAAGCAACGCTTTCATGGGCATTTATCAAACGTTCTTGAAGCGCTTTCAACGTTTCATAAACACAACAAAAACGCATCATAAATGCTATAGGAGCATTTAATGAGCATTGCTTCGTTCTTCATGATCAACACACATATGAATGAGCACAAAGTATAATTTCTGTCTGCTGCTTCGTTCCTCTGCTATCAGCATGAATCACCTTCGTCAAGTTTCCCTGACACCAACAGAAAAAAGGTGATAGGGGAGAGATCTCCAGCAACAGCTTGTTTGGCTGGCTTCTGTTAGACCAGCTGCTGTACACAAGGGCCAAATGTCATCTGGTTTCTATTGAACCAGCTGATGCCGTCCAATATGCGGCCTGTGTGTACGGCCCTTAACCGCTTGCCGACCGCCTCCTGTAGATATACGTCAGCAGAATGGCACAGCTGGGCAAAGTAACGTACCTGTATGTCACTTTGAATTTCCCACCATGCGCAGCCTGCTGCAAGCTCCGTGCCCGTGGACTCAATGTCCTCCGGGTGCCCGCGATCATCTCACGGAGCTGAAGAATGGGGAGATGCCAGTGTAAACACAGCATCTCCACGTTCTGCCTAGTGACAGGACACTGATCATCTGCTCCCTCTCATCAGTCACTGCTGTCACTGCTAGCCAGTCCCCCAGACAGTTAGAATCACTCCCTAGGACACACTTAACCCCTTCCCTCCCCCCTAGTGGTTAACCCCTTCACTGACAGTAAAATTTTACAATAATCAATGCAATTTTATAGCATTGATCGCTGTATTAATGCCAATGGTCCCAACAATGTGTCAAAATTGTCCAATGTGTCCTCCATAATGTCGAAGTCACGATAAAAATCGCTGATCGCCACCATTACTAGTAAAAAAAAAAAAAAAAATATTAATAAAAATGCCATAAAACTATCCCCTATTTTGTAGACGCTATAACTTTTGCGCAAACCAATCAATAAACGCTTATTGCGATTTTTTTTACCAAAAATATGTAGGAGAATACGTATCGGCCTAAACTGAGGAAAAAAATATTTTTTTTTTAAATAATTTTTTGGGGATATTTATTATAGTAAAAAAGTAAATTTTATTTTTTTTTTCAAAATTGTCACTTTATTTTTGTTTATAGCGCAAAAAATAAATACCGCAGAGGTGATCAAATAGCACCAAAAGCTCTATTTGTGGGAAAAAAAGGACGTCAATTTTGTTTGGAAGCCACGACGCACGACCGCGCAATTGTCAGTTAAAGCGGCGCAGTGCCGAATCACAAAAAGTGGCCTGGTCATTTGGCAGCCAAATGGTCCGGGGCTGAAGTGGTTAACAGTAAACAGAGTCCTAGAAAACAATGCATTCGCTGTGTGGCTGATGTCTTTCATTAGTTGGAGGACTATTTAGGCTGAACCAAATGCAGAGCTTCCTTAGTGAGTAACATACACATCTGTATAGATAAAGTATATGTAAAAATTGTTTATTTAACTTTTGGATAGTGTGTGGAAGGATCAAAATTCATCAGGTTTTAACTGATGTTTGTGTCCCTACTAGGGAACATTTACCCTTATATTTGTCCTGGATGCCTGATTGGGGGGGTTGTACAGCCAGCTCTCTTGTACTGGGCCGATGCCCCACCAGTTCAGCAAGAGGTCTGGAGGTAGAGAGAGATTATTCAAACATTTTTAGGTGCAGGTGGAGTAAGCCACTGTCAATGGTTGCCGATTCCTCTTCTTCTATATCAATCTGCTTGAACAGGAAATGTAATTTAATTGTCAGGGCCCATGGCATGGATGGCCTTGGAGTACTTTACAGAGTATGTGCTGTAAAGCCGGCTGTCTCTTCTGGGTTCTTGTAGCCAGCTTCCATTTGGGATGCATCAGAGCAAATGTATGTCATCAGGGGGCCAGCAGCATGAACCTAGAAGATCACCACAGAATACCACTGGATTTCCTAGGCATGCAAGTTTGTTTTTTGTGGATAACCCAGCGATAAAGAAAGTAAAAAAACATGAGGGTGGTGAAGTTTCTCGTTAATCATATTAAGCACAGATGGGGTAATCCTGTGGCTCCTGTCGATTTGGTCTCCACACCCTGATCCCCAGCAATGGTCCAGCTCTAAATCTCTGGCTTCTACTTTTGTCCCTGTGTTCTCTGCCCAGTCTTCTGTTGTCCAACCTACAGCCTGTCATGCACCCACATCCCCATTTCCTCACTGGCAAAAAGGGCTGAGGGGAAAGCCAGCAATGTTACCAGAGGTGTGTGTGTGTCCTGTGCAATGGGCTGTATATACTTCTGACCAGGGCTCAAAATTTCAAGTCCTAAGCTACTAGCCAGGCCTTAAGAGTTACTCGCCACCAGTTGCCCCACTCAACCCCTACCCTGCCCCTAAACACATCCTCGTAAATTATGTCATAAAATTACATTGTTAAATGTTTTATGCCAAATTAAGTTATAAAACTAAAATTTAAACAACAACAAATCTATCAGTGTCGCCCATGATTGCAGCTCATCTCTGCACAGGGATCACAGGGAGCACAGGGAGCAGAGCCGGCTGGATCACAGAGAGAATCTCCTGCTGTGACACAGCTTGCATCTAAAACGCCGGCCGCTATCAAAGTCCTGCCTCCTGGACTGGCTCCTATGATAGACATCACACTACTTAAACTTCCCGGAATTGGATCAGTGTGCTGTCTATCATAGGAGGCGGGACTTTAACAGCGGCCGGCGTTTCAGATAAAAGCTGTGTCAGAGAAGGAGTTCCCATCTCTGTGTAATCCGGTCGGCTCTCCCCTTTTTCTCCTCCCTCTTCTCAACAGTTTCCTGGCCAATCGCTGGGAGGAGAATCAGCTCCCTTTCAACCCCACCTGCTGGCAGGACTCGCCCTAAGCTAATTGCCACTCACCAAATGTGAGCAGGTGAGTGGAAATTTTTAGGGCCGCTTCTGTCCACCTGTTGGGCCTGCTCTCTGTTTGTGCATAACTATATACACTATATGTCCCATAGTTGGGGCAAAACAAACCTTAATGCCCAAACCCAATTTTGCAATTTTGACAAGTGTTATTAAAACATATGTATGTATCATAACTACTTAGTGTACCCGAGTGGATTAAGACCCTTTTTTTTTCAGGACACATTGGGCTTTCATTTAGTGGTTAATATATATCTCCTGATTTTGTTTTATCATCAAGGAAAAACTGTCCCAAAAACAGTATAAAAAATGAAAAAAAAATTTTTCCTAAACATTTGCTGTATTTTTTTTGCCATTACCATGACTCACCACTAAAAAAAACCCCACAAAATAAATTCTCCTACTCTTGATAATTAAAGTGATGCCACATTTGTGTGCCTTGTTTTTTGTACCTGTAGTAAAAACACTAGTATGCAATCTTTGTCCTACCTAAACACACTGACATGCACCCACACTAAATATAATACCTTTTTTTCATACCTAAAACACACGGACATTGACTGACACTTCTACTGCAACTAATACTGACACTCACTATATTAGATCAAGCTCTGTTTTTTCAGACTTCTCCTTTAGCGAGGAGGTAAATATACATTGAATCCTTCTCTTTTCACAGAGGAGAATCAATACTGGGTTGGGTCTTCACTGTAGTGATTGCTGTAATTGGCTAATCAAAATGATCACATGATCGGGAGCTGGCTCCTCCGGCTCCTGATCGTTAGAACGAGATCCAGAGCTGTCAGTAACAGCTCAGTCTTAGTGCTGGGAATGCGTGATCTCGTGCACTTCCAGCACAAACATAGTGCATAGTGTAGCAATAGAGTGCATACTTGGGGTACACAGGAATAAAGCCCACCTCCTGGATGCTGCATATATTTGTTACATGGTTATAAAAAGGTTTTTTATTAATTTATTTGCTGCTAGCTTGAAAGTATGTTGGAGTCCCTCTGTCTGATTTTCCTCTTACTCCCTGTTGTGTTTCTCAGGACAGGATATACCGTATTTATCGGCGTATAACACGCACAGGGGTATAACACGCACATTCATTTTAAGAGGGAAGTTTCAGGAAAAAATCTTACATTTTAAATAAGGAACTTTGAAACAAAATAAGGGTCAGTGCCCATCTGCAGCCTGATCAGTGCCCATCTGCAGCCTCACCAGTGCCATCAATGCAGCCTGATCAGTGCCCATCTGCAGCCTCAACATTGCCATCAATGCAGCCTGATCAATGCCCATCTGCAGCCTCACCATTGCCATCAATGCCGCAGCCTCACCATTGCCATCAATGCATCAGCTTCACCAATGCCTTCAATGCAGCAGCCTCACCATTGCCATCAATGCAGCAGCCTCACCATTGCCATCAATGCAGCAGCCTCACCATTGCCATCAATGCAGCAGCCTCACCATTGCCATCAATGCAGCAGCCTCACCATTGCCATCAATGCAGCAGCCTCACCATTGCCATCGATGCAGCAGCCTCACCATTGCCATCAATGCAGCAGCCTCACCATTGCCATCAATGCAGTAGCCTCACCAATGCCTTCAATGCAGCAGCCTCACCATTGCCATCAGTGCTGTCTGATCAATGCCCATCTACAGCCTAGAGGGGAAAGGGAGGGGGGTGGGATGTGCACCGACAGATTACATACAGTGGGAATCTCCTATGATAGACAGAACAGTGGTCCAATGGCGGCCCAGGAGACGGGACTTACTATTACAGAGGACGCCAAGTAAACAGGAGATTCTCACTGTATGTAATCTGACGACGCTCGTCCTGCCCCCTCCCTGTCCCCTCCGAGGCAGCTAAAATTGAAGTATTGGCGTATAACACGCACACTCTATTTGCACCTGATTCTCTTGGTGAAAAAGTGAGTGTTATACGCCAATAAATACAGTAATTGTTCCTTGGTGTAATAAAAACAAAAAGTTTTGGTTTTCTATATATAGTACTTAATGCAATGACAAAGTATAAAAATGTGAAAGTCCCAACAAAAGTAAATGCTTTAAACATGGCTCACTGAAAAATACTCTGGGGGGAATTTATTAACCCCTTCACTGCCAGAGCCATTTTCACGTTTTTTTTTTTGCACACATTTAAAAAATAATTTTAAGCCTGAAGGTTGCATAAACCACCAAAACATTATATTTTCTGAAAGCAGATACCCTAGAGAAGAAATTAGTGTTCTGGAAAATGCAAAATATCAGTAAAAATACACTAAAATTAATTTTAGGGCACAAAAATGCAATAAAAAAAACTTCAATATTTTTGAAAAATATAAACGATGAGGTTGCACCGAGTATGTAGATACCCAACATGTCAAACCTTAAATTTGCTTAGGTAGCTTCCATAGGCTTTAAAAGCCTCCTACAGGTCATCAATTTAGCATTATGGAGGTGGTCTGGCGCTAGAAATATTGCTCTCACTCCAGAGTGTACCAATGTGTATTGCATGCAACCGTTTCATATGTAGGCGTCCCTGAGGCATGCATTTATGATCATACGTGCATGTATGTGGGGGCATTTTGTGTGCTTGGATGTAACTTACATTTGTTACAATTTAACATTTTTTTATTCACTGAACGTTTTTTTTTATCACATAGTGGACAAAAAGTCCGCTATTTGATGATTTTTTTGGTGAAAGGTTCTCTTTAATAAGCTACCTGAGCGGAATTTCCGTTGGAAAAATCTTGGATGGTTTTTCCGACGGAATTCCACTCAATCTTGGCTTGCATACACACGGTCACACAAAAGTTCTCTGAACTTTCGACCGTCAAGAATGCAGTGACGTACAACACTACGACAAGCTGAGAAAATGAAGTTCAATGCTTCCGAGCATGTGTCGAATTGTTTCCGAGCATGCGTGGTTTTTTGCGTGTTTTTTTGCGTGTCGGAATTGCATACAGACGAACGGCATTTCCGTCGGAAAAATTGAGAACCAGCTCTCAATCTTTTCTGGCAGAAATTGAGACAGAAAAAGTTGGATGGTGCATACACACGGTCGGAATATCCGACCAAAAGCTCCCATCACACTTCTTTTTTTGACGGAAATTCCGACCGCGTGTATGCAGCATAAGGCTGCATTCACAACCTGAGCATTTTCAGCTCGTAAAACACCCATAAAATGCCCAACAAGCAAAATCCCATTAATTTAAATGGCTCCTGTTCACATCTGAGCGTTTTATAGCCTAAAGAAAAACACCTGCAGCTCATAAAAGTACATCAGCTTCTTTTTGGGCAGATTACAGACGTTTTTCTGCTTTTTACATTGGTGACCATTTGACCAGTGCAAAATTTGCGGAAAAAAACACGGAAAAATTGCGGTAAAAACGTGCAACTTTCTGCCTAAAAACTAAACGCTCAGGTGTGAAAACAGCCTAAAAGATCCTAAATATTTCCCCTGTACTCCAATTAACTGAATGCAGTGCAGATTGCACTTCAATTGATTCTTTCCCAGGCCAGTATAGGGACCTGGAAGTGAGGTTTTACATGTTGCTTCCGAGTCAGGAAGAAAAAGGGGAGGAGAGCAGATGCATGCCCACTCAGCTCCCTTCCCTCTACCCGGCGGCATCCACTATGCCGGTCCCGGGCCTGTAGATGGGCAAGTGGGGCCCAGGCTACAAGGAGGGGGCGCCTGTTACTGGGGGGCGTGCAGAACCAATCCGGCAGCTGCGGAGGCACTAGACTGCTTTTATCTAACAGCCAGATGTCGGTTTGTCAGATATACACACATGCCCAGTGGCTGGTGGCACGCCTGGTGTGTGTAAAACCCCTCACTGTTAGGTATGTTTGACGTACGCACCCGTGAGCAAAAAGGTTAAAGTGATTGTAAACAATCACCTTGTAAAACAACCCGTACAGTTTAAAACTGAAATGAAAGACAAAACATTTGTGTATAGATATAGAAAACACATTATAAATACCCTTTTCCCCCTTTATGTGATCACATTTCCTCTGTTCTCAGCTGCATAAGAGCCGGGGGAGGAGAAGCAACATTACACTGAGCTTCCCAGTGAATGGTTGTGCAGAGGGGGCTCGTCAGGACAAGCTGGATTATTGGAGGAGAGTAGGCTGAGTTCCCAGCATAGCTAGAGAACTGACCACGGTGTGTTCTCCTGCTTAGTGTGGTCAGTTTTTAATGGAAAAGCAGAGGGACTGCGAAGAACACCAGGGATTTCACACAAAGGAAGAAATACATAGAGAACAGGATAGGTTTTCATACAAGTACATGGTACAGTAGGCACATATCAGGAATATGAAATGCCGGGGTAACTAACACTTTAAAACTGAAGCAAACTCTTGAGCAGGTGTACACGGAAACCAGTCAGCTCCTTTCATTTTCAAAGCTCAAATAAATAGGCTTAAAAGAGAAGTACCGCATTTATCGGCGTATAACACGCACCTTCATTTTAAGAGGGAAGTTTCAGAAAAAAAACATTTTTTTAAATAAACAACTTTAGAGCAAAAAAGGGTCAGCCCCCATCAATGCAGCCCGATTAGGGCCCATCTGCAGCCTCCCCATCTCCCATCAATGCAGCCTGATCAATGCCCATCGGCAGCTTCAATGCAACCTGATCAATGCCCATCTGCAGCCTCAATGCAGCCTGATCAATGCCCATCTGCAGCCTCAATGCAGCCTGATCAATGCCCATCTGCAGCCTCAATGCAGCCTGATCAATGCCCAATTTCAATTGATAAAAAGAAAAAACTGTAAGCGCAAATATTTGTGTACATGAAGTAATATAGCAGGCAATATGTGAGCAATAACGGCTCAATAGTCCATACAGCAACAGTTCTTAGGGTGAGGCAGCTGTCCTCAGAGAAAAGCCAGCTCTGTAAGCAGATTGAGGAAGGGGGAGAGATATGTTAGATACGATTTATTAGCAAAGTAAGTAATGCACTTGCAATAAATAACAAAAAAACAGGCTCATCTCTAAATGGTGGTGTCTGCAGGTGTAGATCGGCATTCAAAACAAGCGTCCACAGATCTGGCAGATGACTGGGGGAGCCTCAGTCTGTCTTGTGGCCACCAAGAAGTCGGTCTGGGCCACCGTGGAGCGCAGGGAGATAACATCACCAGGAAGCAGAGAGATACCAGGGGAGAAATGACTGAATAAATGAGGCTACACGCTCGGAGCATCAGCTCCTTCTATTCAGTTGTTCCTCCCCTGGTGTCGCTCTGCTTCCTGGTGATGTCATCTCCCTGCGTTCCACGGTGGCCCAGACCAACTTACTGGTGGCCACAGGACAGATTGAGGCTTCCCCAGTCATCTGCCAGATCCGTGGACGCTTGTTTTGGATGCCGACCTGCAGACACCACCATTTACAGATGAGCCTGTTTTTGTTATTTCCTCTAAGTGCATTACTTACTTTGCTAATAAATCATTTCTAATATACTACACTCAGGTTGGCACTTCCTGTGTCTCTCCCCCTTCCTCAATGCCCATTTTCAGCCTCACCATCTCTCATCAATGCAGCTTGAACAGTGCAGGAAATCAAAAAGCTATCAACTCCCATTTACTCGGCTCTCACTGTGCAGTCACACACACACAATCCCGCCTCCGCCATCGGCATTGGACCAGCTCCTGTGATTGACAGAACACTGGTCCAATGCTGGTGGCGGAGGCGGGACTGAATGAATGAATGATTTGTAAAGCGCTGCAAATGCGAACTGAATCGCCTCAAGGCGCTAGATGCATTCTCTGTTGTCAGCTTCTTAGAAAAGGAAGGTCTTTAGTTTTTTCCTGAAGGCCTGGTGGTTTTCTTCCATGCGGATGTTGGTTGGAAGAGCATTCCATAGTCGAGGTCCTTGGACTGCGAATCTTCGTTCTCCCTTTGCTTTGTAGCGGTATTTGGGAATGATAAGGAGGTTTTGGTTGGCTGATCGAAGACTGCGATTCGGTGTGTAGTGTTTTATTCTCTCCCGGAGATATAGCGGAGCATTTCCTTGTATGCATTTGTGGGTGAGGCAGAGGGTCTTGAATGTGATCCGATTCTTCACGGTTAGCCAGTGTAGGCTCTTTAGGGCTGGGGAGATGGATTCCCAGGGTTTTTTTCCAGTTAACAGTCTTGCCGCCGTGTTTTGGATGAGTTGCAAGCGCGCAAGCTGATATTGGGGTAGTCCTACGTAGAGCGAATTTGCGTAGTCGAGTCGGGAATTGATGATTGTTCCCACAACTGCTGCTTTGTCCTCTTCTGGGATGAAGGGGATGAGTCTGCGTAGCTGGCGGATGAGATGGTGGGATCCGCTCACCACTGATCCTATTTGTGCATCCATTGTCATTCCCGAGTCAAAAATGACTCCGAGACTCTTGGCTTTGGTGCTTGGAGAGATGGTCTGTCCAAGGATGGTGGGAGGTGTCCACGGAGTCTTTATTTTGGAATTTTTGTTAGCTTGTAGGAGAAGAAGTTCTGTTTTTGATCCGTTGAGTTTGAGGGAGCTAGTGGTCATCCGGTCATCTATTAAAGTGAGGCATTTCTGTAATTGCTGATGAAGGTCTTTTGTCCGTTGATGCGAAGGTAGAGTTGGGTGTCGTCAGCGTATGAGTGAAAGCAGAGATCGGTTTTCCTGATGATATTGAGAAGTGGGCAGATGTAGATGTTGAATAGTACTGGTGACAAAGGTGAGCCTTGAGGGACTCCACAGGAGACTGCCCGGGTTTCCGAGGTGAATGTTCCTAGTTTCACTGTCTGGGAGCGATTCTCTAAGAAGGATGTAAACCATTTTAGAGCAGAATCTGTAGTTCCTGCAACCTCAGCGAGGCGGACAAGTAAAGTATTGTGGTCCACTGTATTGAATGCTGCGCTGAGGTCTAACAGTACCAGGAGACTCGGTTCTCCGTCGTCTGCTGCTTCAAGGGCGTCGTCCCATATTTTGAGAAGTGCTGTTTCTGTGCCATGGCCTGGGCGGAAGCCTGATTGCAGAGGGTCCAGGAGTTGGTGTGTGTCCAGGTGGTGTTGTAGCTGCTGTACTACTGCTTTCTCTATAATCTTGGAGATGGCGTTGAGGCTAGTTATTGGTCTGCGGCAGTTAGGGTCCTTAGGGTCGAGATTGGGTTTCTTTAGCAGGGGTTTGACGATGCCTTGCTTGAGGGAGGTTGGCACAGTCCCTTCTTTGAATGATTGATTTATGAGATGTGTTAGGGTAGGGGCCAAGATGTCGGAACATTCTTTAAACAGTTTAGTGGGGATGATGTCGTTCGGTGATGTGCTGTCTCGAAGGCTTCTGATGATGTTTTTAGTCGTGTCCGTGGTGATTGGGGACAAAAAGAAATTCGGTGGTTGAGTGATGTTCGTGTCGATATCCTCTTTTTGCTTTGGTTGAGTGAGGTTGGTTGTTATTTTTTGATGGATTGATTTCCAAATGATGTCGATTTTGTCAATGAAGAAATCTGATAACTCATTGCAGAATTCTTGAGTATCGTTTGCTGGGGGCTCTAAGCAGGTCGGGTTCATTGACTGAGCAACTATTTTGAAAAGTTCCCGCGGACGGTTTAAGGCGGATGAGATGGTGTCTGAGAAATGTTCTTTTTTGGCTTTGAAGATTGCCTTGTGGTATTTCACAGTGAGTGCTTTGTAGTTAGCATGGTTTTCCTTGGTGGGATTTCTTCTCCATGCTCTCTCAGCTCTTCTACTTCTTGCTTGAGTAGGGTGAGAGTGCCATTAAACCAACTCGAGTTTTTTTTGCGGATGATTGTTCTGCGTTTTGGCGCCACGGAGTCTGCTGTTTGTAGTAATACATTGTTTAGGGAGTTGAGTGTTTGTTCTGTTGAGAGGTTTGAGTTTAGCAAAAGAATTTTGCTTGATAATGTAGTTTTGAAGTGATCAGAGTGAAGTTTCTTCTGAGATCTATTCCAGTGTGTTGCTGTTGCGCGTTTCTGTTTTTGGAGGATGGTGTTAGTGGTGATTTTAAATTTAATAGCATGGTGGTCCGTCCATGGTAGTGGAGTGTTGTCAAATACGTTGACGTCCATATTCTGTTTGAAGATGAGATCTAAAGTGTGTCCTGAACCATGCGTGGGAGAATTTATCAGTTGTTGAAGGCCAAGTTCTTCCATTTGGTTGACGCAGGCGGTTGCGATGGAGTCTTGGGCAGAGTTTGCCCACAGGTTAAAATCCCCAAGTACCAGAAGGTTTTTGGTTTTCAAGGTGTGTATTGAGAAGAATTCAGTGAGCGGCGTAAGGAGATTGGTCTTTGGTCCTGGTGGTCTGTAGCATAGAAGTATGTAAATGGTGTCTTGAGGTGTTGTTTGAAGATGCAGTGAGAGTGTTTCCATGAAAGGCACTGAGTTCTGTAAGTTTGGTTTGGTGAATCCAAGATGTGATTTGAAAATCACTGCTAGGCCTCCTCCTTTTTTTCCGATTCTATGCTCGGTTAGGATACTGTAGTTCTCGGGCACCAGTTCAGTTAGGATGGTGTTGCAATCAGGTGTTAGCCAGCTTTCTGTAATGAAGAGGCAATCTATGTTGTTTTCGATGACGAAGTCGTGGATTTCCAGCCTGTGCTTGACTGCAGATCTGGTGTTGATCAGGGCGCATGCTAGTTGTTGCGGTTGGATCAGTGTCTCCCTGCATTTCCTGGTTGATTGTGGGTTGGTCCTTAGTAATTGTTCTTTTTTCAGTGTTTTTTGAGTGGCGGTCGGTAAAGTTACGGCAGTGTTTCTTAGCCTGTGGAGGGTGTCTGCTGTGTATTTGAAGTTGCACATGATGAGGAAGACGGCGTTGCTTGTAGGAAGGGTGTTCTGATGGTGGTACTGATGTGGTGATGATGCACTTGCAGGGGGATGGAGGGGTCCGATGGCTACCCACTGCTTCTGGAGTGGTGTGGTGACGGGCTAGTGTTGGTGCGGAGGTAATTGAGGAGGTGCGAACTGCCTACCCCCCTGTCGTTGATCCAGAGGAAGGCGAAAAACCCTTAGCTGCGAGTGCCAATGGTGCAGCAGAGGAAAAAAATTCCTTCCTGACCCCCCGAGGGGCGATCGGACTTGGCCCCTGGATCAACTGCTAGAGTACCCCCAGTGGCTTACCTGTACGGATGGTCCAGCGGACAAAGGGAGGGGGATCTGACGCTACTTACTGGTAGGTGGTGCGGGTGGCTGCGTCTAGGACGATTAAAGTTGGAGTAGTCTCCGGTGAATAACCAGAGCCCCTGCGGTGAGGTCCAGTAGTAGCGGGAGGGGTGATTCCAGGTGTGGAGGGGCACGGGCTCTGTTGGACAATAATGGGAAGGGGTATGGGTGGCTCGCTGGCAGGAACTAGGCCGCAGCCGTGGTCCGTCCCACCGAATCTAGCGGCTAGAATGAGGTGGTTAGACCGCGGCTGCAGTGGTGTCCCGGGGGGGGGGTGTGTGGCTGGATGGAGGGACCTAGGGATTGTGGGTCCAACCGGGGGTGACGCGGCTGGGGGCTAGTGGCCTCAGGAGGGGGGGGGGTCCTAAGATGCTGCACCGTCGGCACTGGGTGTGCCAATATGGCTGCAGGCTAGGCCCGAGCCGCAGGCTGGATGGCGGTGGGAGTACCAAGATGGCCGCCGGCCAGGCCCGAGCTGCGGGCTGTCCTACGGTGTTACCCAGACCGTCCAATGATGTGGGCGGGTAAATCCGATGAGGATGGTCAAGCAGGGGAGGGGGGGGAGAGGCCCGCCGGACAGGCGACCGGTCAGTAGTAGGAGGAAGCGATGAAGTGCTGCCGGCTAGCAGCCGACGCTAGGCCGGAGCCGCGGAATGTCCTGAGCGGTCGGCCAGCTGGCTGAAGGCGGCGTCTGGAGTAGGTAAGTGCGGATGGGAGGGGAGGGGGTCCCGGTGTATTGCTGCGGGGGAGCTGGGCCGGACCGCGGAGTGTCCTGAGCGGCCGGCCTGCTGGCTGAACGCGGCGTGCGGATGTGGGTCGGTGAGCAGATGGGGGGGGACTGTGTGTGTGTAACTGCGGTGTGAGAGCCGAGTAAACAGGAGATGACGGCTCGGTGAATTCCGGTGGCGCTGGTCCCCCTCCTTCCCCTCTGAGGTACACTATCGGCATATAACACGCACCTGTGATTTCCCCCCTATTTTCAGAGGAAAAAGTGCGTGTTGTACGGCAATACTTTTTTTTTTTGTAGATTCATACTTACCTAGGTGGATGCAGCATCAGACCGATGCTGCATCTGTCCCCTGCTGCCTCTTCACTGAGAACCAAGCCATCGAATATCGCCGATGGCTCGGTTTTCTCACCTCCCCGAGTGGACAGCTGCTGCCTGTCAGTCAGCATTTCTCCTGCTCTGCTCCTCCACGCTCATTGGAGTGCTGAGCTGTGGAGAGGTGGGGAGCGGCCGTCTCAGTGGCTCGCTGAGAGGCTGAGACTGCTATCAGTCCAGGCAGCTGGTGGATCCAGACGTCCTAAGTCGGGATGACACGCTGCCTGGATTGATTCCTGTGAAGTCAGAGAGCGGACTTCAGACCGCTCTCTGCTGAAAACGGGTCACAGGAGTGCCAAACGAATTGCACTCCTGTGACCCATAGGAGAAGCCCAGCCAAATGAGCTCAGGCTGGACTTCTCCTTTAAGGCAGAAGTGGGCTAGTTAATTTTTCTGTTTCAATCGTTTGTAATGATTTGTTTGAAGAAAACAAGAAGTAAATGATCACTTGACAGAGTAGCGAACAATCCTCGCGTGCTCAGTACATGTAACAAAATTAGTACGTAAATGGGGAGGGGAGGGGGGGAACAAAAGTAGAACTTCATAATCGGGTTAGGTCTTCCATAGGGTTGCACCGATAACACTTTAAGACTGAGTACAAGTACCGATACTTTTATTCAAGTACTCGCCAATACTGATTACGGATATTTTTTTTTAATGTCATGCGACAGTGGACTGAATCAGTAGTTTTTAATTTTTATTTCATTTTTACAATTTATTTTTATTATTATTTTTTACAATTTATATATACAGTTGTGCTCATAAGTTTACATACCCTGGCAGAATTTATGATTTCTTGGTCATTTTTCATAGAATATGAATGATAACGCAAAAACTTTTCTTTCACTCATGGTGGTGTTTGGCTGAAGCAATTTATTATCAATCAACTGTGTTTACTCTTTTAAAATCATAATGACAAGAGAAACTACCCAAATGACCCTGATCAAAAGTTTACATATCCTGATGATTATGGCCTGCTAACATGCACACAAGTTGACACAAAGGGGTTTGAATGGCTATTAAAGGTAACCCATCCTCACCTGTGATCTGTTTGCTTGTAATTAGTGTGTGTGCATACTAAAGGTCAGTGAGTTTATGGACTCCTGACAGACCCTTGCATCTTTCATCCAGTGCTGCACTGACATTTCTGGATTTTGAGTCATGGGGAAAGCAAAAGAATTGTCAAAGGATCTGCGGGAAAAGATAGTTGAACTGTAAAAAACAGGAAAGGGATATAAAAAGATATCCAAGGAATTGAGACTGCAAATCAGCATTGTCCAAACTCTAAGAAGTGGAAAATGAGGGGTTCTGTTGAACCCAAACCACGATCAGGTAGACCACCTAAAATTTTAGCCACAACTGCCAGGAAAATTGTTTGGGATGCAAAGAAAAACCCACAAATAACTTCAGGTGAAATGCAGAACTCTCTGAAAACATGTGGTGTGGTTGTTTCAAGATGCACAATAAGGAGGCACTTGAAGAAAGATAGGCTGCATGGTCGAGTCGCTAGAAGAAAGCCTTTACTATGCAAATGCCACAAAGTAACTCGCTTACAAAAGCCAAACAGCACAGAGACAAGCCTCAAACCTTCTGGCACAAAGTCATTTGGAGTGATGAGACCAAAATTGAGCTTTTTGGCCACAACCATAAACGCTTCATTTGGAGAGGAGTCAACAAGGCCTATGATGAGAGGTAAACACAGAGGTGGATCGCTGATGTTTTGGGGATGTGTGAGCTACAAAGGCACAGGAAATTTGGTCAAAATTGATGGCAAGATGAATGCAGTATGTTATCAAAAAATATTGGAGGAACATTTGCATTCATCAGCCAGGAAGCTGCACATGGGACGCACTTGGACATTCCAACATGACAATGATCCAAAACACAAGGCCAAGTCGACCTGTCATTGGCTACAGCAGAATAAAGTGAAGGTTTTGGAGTGGCCACCTCAGTGTCCTGACCTCAATATCACTGAGCCACTCTGGGGAGATCTCAAAACGTGCAGTTCATGCAAGACAGCCCAAGAATTTACAATAACTGGAGGCTTTTTGCCAAGAGGAATGGGCAGCTTTAGATAAAGATAAAGAGCCTCATCCACAAATACCACAAAGGACTTCAAGCTGTCATTGATGTTAAAGGGGGCAATACATTGTATTAAAAACTGGGGTATTTAAACTTTAGATCAGGGTCATTTGGGTAGTTTCTGTTGCCATTATGATTTAAAAAGAGTAAACACAGTTGATTGATAATAAATGGCTTCAGCCAAACACTAAACATGAGTGAAAGAAGGTTTTGTTTTATCATTCATATTCTCTGAAAAATGACCAAGAAATCAAAACTTATGAGCACAACTGTATAATATATATATATTTTTACTTTTTACAATGCTTTCTTTTTTTGGGGGGGTGGGGGGTGAACAATGTCTTTTTTCTTTTTTTTTATCAGCCCTGTTGACTCTGTGCATTCAGAAAAGGAAGGAACCGGTAAAGGACATATTTACCGGCTCCTTACTCCGCCCTCCATCCTGATAGATCCGGGACAGGGGGGGGGACCGGAGGACGACACGACAGAGGGGGACCGGTGGAGCATGGAGGACATGGCGGGGGACCCAAGGAGCGCAGAGGACATGGCGGAGGACTGGAGGAGCACCGAGAAGACGACACAGGGGACAGTCAGGGGTGATCGGTGCAGTGGTGGGGGAGTTACAAGCACCGATTTCCCTGTAAAGATTTCAATAAAGCACCTGAAAGCGTGTGTGTGGGGAGGGGAGGGGGGGGGGGGGGTAGAGAGAAGTGGCTGTCAGCTGCTTTATTGAAATCTATACAGGGAGATCAGTGCTTGCAACTCCCCCACCGCCGCACTGATCACCCCTGACTACCCAGGTATCAGGTCAAGCATCAGAGCATTTGCAGGAGTACAAGTACACCTGCAAATGCTTGATACCGATACTGATATCGGTGCAACCCTAGTCTTCCATAAGGCCACAGGTGGGTTCATGGGCGTAAACACATGTAAAATGAGAAAGCTTGCATTAAACTATAGACCAAGTATGAGATAACAACAACATAAACACTGGGAGGTAGCTGTCCAGACAACTATCTAGATAATCAGAACATAAAAACAAAAATATTTTTCAGCTGCTCCAGATTCTGTCTGCCTCAGTCTTAGCAAATTCCCTCCACTATACTTTCCCTTTTCACCGAGTTTCAGTGAAATTTCTGAAAAACAAAGTTTCAGGGTAGGATTTTATGTTCAGTAAAATAAAAACTAGTCTAGTGCCTGAGCATGTTTGCATGGTGGTGTGCGTTTGTATAGGTTATAGAAATGCATACTTTGTATTCTTTGTTAAAATAGGTTTAAAGCAACAAAGGAAAGTTAACATAATACCACCATGGGAAGTTTACTACAGGATGTCAGCCAATGAAGAATTTATTCTTTACTAAACATCATATATTATCAGGTACTCACCACAGGCTGTTTTGTAATATCCACAAGATCTTTAAGGTTGTAATATTGATGCTTTTCAAAAGCAGAAAACAGCATGTCCAGAACTTGCTGCTTGTCTGCACGGGCACGTTTGCCCTCATCTTTTTTCTTCCTCTCGTACTCAATCTGTATACACAGGAAGATATATAAATTATATAGACAGGAGTTTAATACAAGGAAATTCTAAATAGACAGACATGTACAAATACATACATAACATCTAAATATACATTTTTATGTATTTACAGTATTAGACAAATCTTCAGACCAGCATTCCATACATAGCAGTCAACAAAGAATGAAAAAAGTCAAGTTCTGACATATCACATTTCATAAGCATTCAAGTTAGGTAGCCAAAAAGGAAGAAGTACTTTGGGAACAGACTCCTGATTATACAGAACTTTATTACTAGGAGAACATGACAAGCAGGTGAAGTTATATGGGATGGCCAATGAGAAAAGGACAAAAGATGTAGTGACAATGAATAAAAAGAAAACAAGAACAGAAAGGAGAAACAAAGGAAAATAGACAATGAATGCTCTTTAAATGTTTTACCAGAGTTATTTTCTAAAGCACAGCTGCATGCTTTTTATTTCAATGTTAGGTAAATAATTGGCATAAAAGTGCTATTCATTTTACAGGATCAGCAATTTTGGTCAATGTCTCCTGCATAATTTATTGTCTGTAATAAAGGGGAGTATATAATTAAAGTGCCCAGATATACAGTGGATTTTAAATATTCTAAGCATGCAGTAAAAGAGCTTTAAAATAAGTCATGACCCATCCCCAAAAATGCAAAAGAGGCTAAAGTCAGGATTTAACCTGATGAGATGACAGGGGTATGTCGGCTTAAAACTAATGTCAAAAAGTATACCTGTATCTTAAAATTATGGGGGCCTGAGTGGCTGGCACTTTTCAAAATTCTAGTTGCTTGGCTGTGTCTGGCTTTAGTATGTTTGAAATACAGATTCAGACAAGCATGGATGTAAAGAAGTATCTAAATTTCTATATTTGACCCAGATCAAATACTCATAAAATCTTAATGCGTTTGTAAAGCCTGTGTTTTTTTTTTCATAAAAATAATAAACATGTTATACTTCACAATGGTATTGCACAGAGCGGCCCTAAACCTCCACTTCTGGGGTCCTTCACTGGTTCTCTTGGCTTCTCCTCTCCTCGGTGTGCCACCACAGGAAGCTACTTCCTATGGCGGCACATCTGTGGGCTCGATCCTGAGTCGGGGTGTCTGGGTTTATACACACACACACAGTGTGGATTGGCCCCACCTCACCTCAAAGGATTTGATTAACAGCAGGATGGATCCTGCTGCTGCCTCTCTGTCCTGTGAGAAGAAAGCGAGAGTAGCACCACTACAGAAAGGGATAGCGCTGGATCGAGATCAGGCTCAGGAGGGGGGTGAGGAATGGGTGACGAGACATTACTTCCACTGGAGCATTTTGCCTTAATCTAGGTTATGCATTAGGATTAAAAAATGTTCTGCCTTTAGAACCACTTTGGAGACGAACCATCATCATAACAGTCAAGGAACTAACATTAAAAAAAAAAAAAAGAAAAAAAAAAAAGTTACTTATGAACCACAGGGATGCACTTTATTTCTGCTCTTAATAAAAAACACAATAATTTCCAACCAAGTCAACTGACGCTAAATCTAACAGAGGTGTCACCATAAATGGCATTTTAATGTATGTGAACATTCATAGAATCAATGAGTAACTTCAATGGTGATCCACTTTAAAGTAGAAGTTCGGCTATACAGTTTAAATAAGTATATGTTTACGGTTTTACCTACCAAAGGAGTTGTAGTTCTGCACAGCCACAAACACAGTAGTGATACAGTACTACATAACTATGTCAAAATATGTAAAGTGCAAAATGAAGTGCTGTGAATATACATCAAAGATCAAATACAATCAAAAAAATTTGCAAATGCAGAGGAAATTCAGTTGAGAATGTCCATAGACTGAGTGCAGTGGAAAAAACAAAAAAATGAATTATATATATAATGAAAAATGAAAAAGAGTCCATAATGCAAAAACAAATCCCAAGGTGATGCGTAGTGACATTCCACACTGCAGTGACAAGTGCAAACCTCCACCATGGAAAAACACTGCCGCTTACCAGAAAGCGTTGGTCCCTTGTTATAGGGGACCACGCTGGGCAGATGGCTGTAACCCCAGCCCGGGATCTCACAGGCAGGCACTGGATACCTCAGCGGGGATCGTCAGCAAAGATCCCAGCAGGGCAATGTAATCACAGATCACAGCCTTTCTGCTGCACCAAATTCAAAAAGAATTCTGAAACTGGAGATAATTTAACTGGTATTAACCCCTAGGTGCCAACGCTATGCAAATATGCAGCCTCTCAGTGGGTGCACCTCGGTGTCAAGAGGCCGCAGATTTGCGTACCAATTTGCAGACACAGCTGTGCCAAGGGCGCGCGCCCTGCACACTCCCAGCACAGTTACCGGCAGCTAACGGAAAGCTCCCGATCACTTCTTGCTATTGGGAGCTTTTTGATCATGTCACCGCCGTGACAGCCAATCACATCATAAAAACCGCCTCCCGGCATTTTAAATACCTTAAAGGGCCAGGAGGCGCCGGCGCAAAGGGGTTAAACCTTTAAGTAAAAATGTATTATATTGCAGCTCATCAGTGGTGGCTTCATTCGTTTTCTTTTTTAGGCCTTCTTTCCCTTATTTTCACCTCATGATCTGGCCAGCAAGTTTGCTATTTTTTAAAAAGTATAAGCCTTCTTGCAGATGTAGCAGTTAGAGGGAGGAGACAAATCATTTACCGTTGACAGGGGTGGTTACAAATGAGCTTTTATTAATTTACGTAAAGCCTTTATCCCAACAGGAAAAAAAAAACAAACTGTTGCTATAACTGCTTATAAAAAGCGTGAACTGAAGTTTGGCTTCTATTTGTTTGTGTATCTAAATCTGCTAAGACATCTAACACTCCCCCCTGCCTAGATTAACAATGCTGCTGTCCAAACGTGCCCCTGTGCTCTTTCATCCAGATTGGCATCTGTATAATAGTGGAGGTGTGTTATTGGCCAGATCTCCAGCTGAAAACAGAGGGAAAAAGCCCCCAAAAAACGAATGCAGCCAAAACATCAAATGATTGGTAAGCTGCAATGTATTACATTTTTGGTTTAATATCGCTTTAAGACTAACTGAAAGTGTAAGTTCACCTTTACAGAAAAATCTGTAAGGTGAACTTACACAGGACCCCCTCCTCACCCCCCCGCCCCCCAGTCCCACTGACCTGTAGCATGGCAATATCCCGCTATGCGTTCCCAGGCCGGGGCTCAGAAATCCCCTCAGATTTCTCTCTTCTTCTCCCCCGCTTACAGGACAGGCTACGTGGGTTCTGATTGGTCGCTGCTGCCCATGTGACGGCGCTGACCAATTAGAATTCTCCTAAATGTACCTCCTAACAGGGTGCATATTGAAGATTAAGCTGCGGGGGATTTCTAAGCCCCGGACCGGTGACTCAGCTATACCAGGGCTCATAGCGGGATAGCGCCGCACTCAAGGTCAGCGGGACTGGAGGGGGGGGGGGGGGTGAGGAGGGGGTCCTGTGTAGGTTCACCTTACAGATTTTTCTGTAAAGGTGAACCTTACACTTTAAGCTTAGCGTACAGAGACAGGCATGGTGCTTGTCTCTGCATGCTGTGTAGCAGAGCAGCATGTTTTGGCCACTACCCCCTCCCCACCTGTAACTGGTTGTCAAGGACACTGTCTGCTTCACAGCTGACATGCTCCTAGCAGCCATTGACAGCAGGCAGAGCCTGATGGGGAAAGCTAAGGGCCTAGTTCCTAATCAGGTTTGCTCTCTTCTTGTGATTAACCAAAGACAGCGGGTAGATTCTACAGACAATAGCAGGCTGTCTGTCACAAGGGGAGTGGACCTGATGAGAACTAGTCTCTGAATCCCAATTAATCTCCACCCACCCAGCTACAAAACTCCTGCAATGCCTCTGACAGCTGCAGTGGCGGAGTAGGGAGCTTAGCTACAAAGTGCAAGTACGAAGTGTCCATTTAGCTCTAAAACAGTGGCAAGCAGCAGTTGCTCATTAACACCTCCACATTCAAAATGTACGCTTTTGAACATCAACATCTGTTTTGATGAAGTGTAGGGTGGTGTATTAACACATAACATAGTTAGCAAAGCTTAACACGCATGCGTTTTTAAATATAAAAGATGTATGGAGAGAGTAAATGCACCTAAAGCTGTCATTTTATGATATTGCTATTTGTCCTCTGATTTTTATTGCTTTCTCATAAATTCCACGTATCCCTTTATTGAATCAAATATTTTTATACTGTGAAAATATCTGTAATTAAACATGATTAGTGTTTTGACATTTTGGCTCATAAAGTTATGTTTGCCAGTACTGCTGTTTGAATTGAATAAATTTGCTGAAAGCTATGTAACTCAAGACGTGGCTCTCAGACAATGTGCGCTAAGGACATAGTCTAATAAAATGAACAATGAAACGTTTCCCACGTGTATTCAAATCATTAGCTTGAAAACCACACAAGAGAATGCTCGGCATTGTACAACTTTAGAGTAGGATCCAGCTTATAGCTGACACTTTACTGAGAGAACACTAGGCACAGAGGGCATTTATAAATTGTAAAGTTCTAAAAGAGACAGGTATTTGTGAGCATGCTCATTGGTATATGAGGAAGTGCTATAAGAGAGTGCATACACATCTAGCGAATATACAAACTGTAAAGGAAATTTGTAAGTTCTGTATATAATTCTATTCTATTTTGTATGTATTGCACACTGCCCTCACTGTGCACACGTAACAAATAATGTTTTCATTACATGTTTGCATTCTTTCCAGTCCCGATTAGAATGAGTCTGCCTATGATACGTCCCTTGTTACCATAAACATACAATTGTAATATTAATGTGATACCTACGTAATCGTGTATAAAAACCTTCAACTGCATCATAATAAAGCAGAACAGTAATGTGGAAAGATGCGGAGTGTATCTTTTGTGTCTGTTACCTACTGCAGTAGTTATTATTAATTTGTAACCACTAATCAATATGAGGATAGGAGTTGCCTATCTATAAAATGCCCAGGTCAGATGGCGAGCTTTGCCTAGGAGAATTTACAGGTGACCCTGAGAATCCGAAAAGAGGAACTTGAGACGATCCGGGAATTTCTGATAAATCAGCCGGTTGAGGAAAGCCTTTTGCTTACATTTAAGTTATCAGACTTCCTTGATCGGTAAGGCATTTTCGGGACAAGGGGTACCTATTTTACTCTCCTTGATTGAACTGTATTGATTGGTGGTTATATGTTATGTTGTCACTGTCTACTGTCCATCAGGGTGTTATAGATAAGAAAGGGAAGAATAGTGCTGTTCACAGGTATATGTAGTATCTGCTAGATAAAGCAGTTTAGAGGCAAGAGGGTATAGGCACATGTAGAGAAGACTGGCCAGTCATTAAATTAAATATCTAGCTAGAGAGAGATATATATATATATAAATATATATATATATACGGTATATATAATGTGATTTGAAAAGTAGTTTAGCCCTGTTGAACTCATATTTGTCTTTTGTACGTCTTCCATCCTATGTAGAATTGTCTGCGTTTAGATATGCTGATAAGTCAGCATGCCAACAATTAAGCTAGAAGGCCATTCTGGCCACAGGAGTGTACAGCCAGTACTCTGTAAATATGTTTTATCAATCATTTGTTTTTCACAATGGAAAGTCATTTTTGTCAGTTTTCAAATGAAAAAGCTGCTCAGCAATTATATTCTCCACAATGGAGTTTTGCCTCTTTGGCCAGGACTACCTCCACCTAAGAGTGTGGAGGTTCCAGGTTAAGGGTGATAGCAGGTATGGTTAGTGATCAAAATATTGATTGAAAAAGAGGAGACTGTAAAGGAAATTTGTAAGTTCTGTATATAATTGTATTCTATTTTGTATGTATTGCACACTGCTCTCACTGTGGACACGGCATTAATAATGTTTTCATTACATGTTTGCATTCTTTCGAGTCCTGATTAGAATTAGCCTGCCTATGATAAACCCCTTGTTACCATAAACGTACAATTGTAATATTAGTGTGATACCTACATAATCATGTGTATAAAAACCGTCAATTGTGTCATAATAAAGCAGAACAGTTATGTGGAAAGATGCGGAGTGTATCTTTTGTGCCTGTTCCCTACTGCAGTAGTTATTAATTTGGAACCACTAATCAATATGAGGATAGGAGTTGCCTATCTATAAGATGTCCAGGTCAGAAACATAATAATTTCTTCTATTGGCACCAACCACCCACACAGCCTTGTTTACCTCATACTAGATTTATTTTAACCACCTCAATACTGGGCACTTTCACCCCCTTCCTTCCCAGAACAATGATCAGCTATCAGTGCTTTCACAATTTGAATGACAACTGCTCAGTCATGCTACACTGTACCCAAATTATATTTTTATCATTTTGTTCACACAAATAGAGCTTTCTTTTGGTGGTATTTATACGCCACTTCATTTTTAATTTTTTGCGATATAAGCGAAAAAAGGCCAAAATGTATTCTGCTACATGTCTTTGGTAAAAAAAAAATCCTGATAAGTGTGTGATAATTGGGGGCGTGGTCAAGATGGCGACCAGATAGGATGTGAGGAACGGGAGCTCCGCACCTGACAGGCCTTATTATCCGGTTGTATGGGATTTACAGACTGCCTACTTGGTTCGACAAGCTGAGGCTGTGACCGGGCACGTAAGGAAAGAACTCTGGAGCACAGGGGTAGCGGCATTCGGCTCTGCAGACGCTGCCGCCAGCTGTAACACATGTGGAGCACCCTGCTGGGAGGTGAGAGACAGGGCTCCACGGCTGACAGGCACCATACTCTGGCTGATCGGGGCTTACAAACATATAAGTATCCTGTACTAACTGGCAAGCTGGGACTGAGACTGGGCATGAGAAGGAGGACCTCTGGTGCCCAAGGGATATGACAATCGGCTCTTAAAACACTGCCGCCGGCCCGGGATACACGTGGAGCGGCGCGCTCAAACATAGCGTCCCAGACAGAGCACGCAGAGCCGCATGCAGAGCCATCACAGATAGGAACGGAACAGTTCCAAGCACTTATGCAGGCTATAACAGGCTGCCAAACTACCCTTACTACCAAAATAGAACAGATGCAATCAGAAATGGGCCTCATAAGACGAGATATGGACAAATACCGAGACAGGCTGACGGAGGCAGAGCGGAGGGTAGGGGACACTGAAGATACATTCCGAGATCACAGTGCCTCCCTTCGCATACTGCAAGTTAAAATGAAAACGCTGGAATCTCGTGCTGAGGACCAGGAAAACAGAAGAAACAATCTGCGCCTGGTGGGGCTTCCAGAGGGAGTGGAGGGAAGGGATCCGGAGGCATATACGGAGCAGCTGCTGCGCACTCTCCTTCCACAAGCACAGTTTTCTACCCATTTTGCGGTGGAACGAGCCCACAGGATGCCATCTGTTCAGGGTCCACCAGGAGCACCACCACGCACCTTCATCTTTCGCATGCTGAACTTTAGAGACCGTGATTTGATCCTGAGGGAAGCAAGAAAAGTAGGGGAACTACGATCTGAAAATGCAAAGCTCATGTTATTTCCTGATTACTCGGTGGAAACGCAGAGACAGCGCAGGACATTCGACCAAGTCAAGGCCCAAATGCCTTAAACCGGAGAATACCACAACTACCCTTCTACTTCACTCATGATGTCCGGTGGTAAGAAACACAGTTCTTTATCTTTGTTAACCCACTCATGATATGGGACCAGATGGCTGGTGGAAATGGCCCACCTGACTCCTGTGGTGCCAGGATTTACAGTGTGGTATTGTTGTGCCATTTAGTGGCATGGTGGAATTTTGAATATTACTGTGGCGGGTGGACTCCTGAACTCTATAACTGCTTTAATCTTTCCAATGGGAGAGAGCGGGTAATGGGTCTTATGCCCACGATGTTGGGGTGGAGGGGAGGTGGGGGCTGGGGCGTAGTGAACTGTTAATTATACTGTACTTTTATCTTTGCGCCCCTGCTGTCAGAGATGGGAGAATGCAGGTCATACTGACATATATACCAGAACTGTGTTTCGCTTATGGAGGTACTAAATTGATGGAGGGGTTAGGGGTGAGACGTCCTCCCTCTGGACTAGCTCTCCAATATAAGCATAAATGTTTGATTCTTACTGACTAACCGAATTCAATTTTCTACAGGTTAAATTTATCAGTTCTTGAAACTAAGTTTGAACCCTTTGAGTTATCTAAGTGCAAGTGGCTATTTTGAGGCTGATGGGTTGCTCTGTTCTCCCTGAAAAAGAAAATTCCTTTCTTTTATCTTTTTCTTCTCATTATCAGTGATGGCCTGCAGGTGATGTGGGTAGTGGAGTCCCTGATCTCAAGTACAGAAAATCAGGTCCTAGGTGTGTCAATTGCAACACACTGCCCCCCTAGGAGGTTTCGCCTACATTTAAGTTGGTTTGTGTTTGTTATGGGTACTCAAACACCCCGAGGTTCAGTTAATGGGGTGTGGGGTGGGATGGGAGGGAAGTTCTGTTTTTTTTTGTTTTGTTACTGTTTTTTGTTTTCTTTTACTTAAATGCTTGAGTATATCTCCATACAGACGGCTCTATAACAGCAAGGGATTAGTTTATGTTGCAAAGTTTCCTGATTTGCTCCATACCAATGGGCAGCTTGTGAGTCCCCTAGCGGGAGGGGTGCCGGATGGGAGGGGGCCCCCTTTGGGTCCCAAATGTACATGGTTCTTCGGGAATTTTATCTGCCCTCCTGGGATATGGCTCAGATAAGAATCTTGTCCTGGAACGTTAGAGGTCTTAACCATAAAATCAAGCGCTCCCTAGTTTTTGATTATCTTAAGAAATACACGCCCCATATTTGCATTCTCCAGGAGACGCATTTGGTGGGAGGTAGAGTGTTGGGACTAAAGAGACCGTGGGTGGGACATCATTACCATGCCACACACACTAATTATGCCAGGGGGGTTAGCATACTGGTCCACAGATCTCTCAGTTTTGTGCTGATACACGCTATCATAGACACGATAGCCATAGTTGTGATGGGGGTGTATCTGCCTCCTCCGGCTAGTACCTCCCTGCTACAGAAAATTACAACCCTAATTGCTCGGTTCCCCACTGATAATGTGATCCTCACGGGGGATTTTAATATCCCTCCTAACCCTTCTCTAGATAAACTGTCACCGGACCCGGCATGTACACTGCAAACTACTACCCCACAAGCAGATAGAATTTGTCGACTATCTCGGTTTTGGATTGAACATCCTACTATAGAAGTGGAGATGGTCAAAGAGATTAAACAATTTTGGTTAACCAACGGCAATTCCTCCATGCCAGGGACAGTATAGGATACCTTTAAAGCCTACATCAGAGGTTGTTATATGTCATCCATAGCTGGGAACATAGAAATGACAAGATGCTCTTAGAAGAGGCAGAGGCTAAGGCCCGAGACCTAGAGACTAGATATACCCTTACCTCTAACCCTATTATAGCACAAGATATGAAAGTAGCATATCGGGAGGTAATGCTACTTAGAGTGGCCAAGCGAACAAACGTCACTTGGCCCAAACACAAAGAATTTTTGAACAAGGGGAAAAAAACAGGCAGGCTTTTAGCCTGGTTGTCCAAGGAGCAGTTCCCGGTCTCCACCATAGCTCGCATCCGCAAGAACGACAGGACTCTAGTGTCCGACCCTGTGAATATTAATGTCTGCTTTGCTGACTATTACTCGTCCCTGTACTCCTCTAGGACACAATACTCTCCTGAGGAGCTCTCTGACTTTCTAGACGGGGTGACGCTCCCGGTCCTTACAACTGCAGCATGGGAGAGCTTAGGCGCCCCAATAACTCTGGAGGAGGTCCAGCGGGCCCTGAGTTCCCTGCAGACGGGAAAGACCCCGGGAATAGATGGTTTCCCCCCCGAATTTTATAAACAATATATTGGTGAGGTAGCTCTTAGGATGCATGCAATATTTACAGAGACCCTACAAACTGAGGAGCTCCCACTATCCATAGCACAAGCCATCATAGTGGTTTTACACAAACCAGGGAAGGGCCCCCAATTATGCCCCTCATACCGGCCCATATCCCTGCTTAATTCCGATGCAAAAGTGCTGACTAAGATTCTCGCCCAGCGTATGAATGAAATAATACTTACCCTTATCCATGAAGACCAATCAGGTTTCATGCCAGGTAAAGGCACGGACATAAACATCCGTAGGTTGTATGCGGTCCTGGCCTCTGGGGAGGGAGACGTTGAGGAGGAAATTGTGGCCTCTCGACGCAGAGAAGGCCTTTGACTCTGTGGAGTGGGGCTATCTCTGGGAAGTCATCCACAGATTCGGGTTCGGTCCAGTCTATCTCCTGGGTCAGGATGGTGTACAAGGCCCCAACAGCCAGGGTACGCACAGGCACGGTACTATCCCAACCTTTCCCTTGGGCAGGGGAACCAGACAGGGGTGCCCTCTCTCGCCTGGGTCTTTTTGCCCTGGTGATAGAACCTATGGCCGCTCTCCTCCGAGCTACACCTGAGGTCCGGGGGATCACAAGGGGACCCATACAAGAAAAGGTGTCGTTATATGCTGACGACACCTTATTTTACCTTAGGGATGATGGTACTTCTTTACAGGCAGCCCTTTCGGTAATCAATAGGTTTGGGAAGTTCTCTGGTATATGTATAAATTGGGGAAAGTCAGTCCTGTTCCCTCTTCACGCTGGGTCCGTCTCCCTGCAGACGGATGGGCAGCTTTGTAGGGTTCCCCAGTTTAAATAGCTAGGTGTGGAAATTCATCAAGACTTAAAAAAGTATATAAACCTCAACTTAAACCCAGTGGTCAATTACTTATCCCAAAGATGTACCACTTGGAAATCTTTACCACTAACTCCGGTTGGCCGAGTGAACTTAGTTAAAATGTCAGTACTGCCCAAATTTACTTATCTATTCCGACAAACCCCGGTCTCCATACCGATAACCTTTTTTAGACACTTGGACAGTATTATTACTTCATTTATTTGGAATGGGAAGGCTCCCAGAATAGCTAGATCAACCTTACAACTACCAGGGACCCTGGGGGGTCTGGCCTTGCCCTGCTTCCTGAAATATTATTGGGCGGCGGTCTTATTGACTGTAAAATGGTGGTTCTCAGAAGAACCGGCCAACCCTGCTTCCATCACAGAGGCAGCATTGCTCGGTTCATATGCGGAGCTGAGGAATCTGGTGCATAGAGGTCCTAGATCTAATCTACAGTTGACCCTCCCCATGAGAGCGACCCTTAACCGCTTGGCATCCGGAGGACGTCATATGACGTCCTCGACTTTCCGGGGTTATATCTGAATGATGTCTGAGGTTACAGACATCATTCAGATACCGGCATTTTCAGCCGGCGATTCCATACACCATAAGAACGATCATAGCGGCTGTTCCGCCGCTTGATCATTCTTACGGGCGGCGGGAGGGGACGTCCCCCCCTCCCGCCGCCCTCCGGTGCTTCTACCGACTCACCTCAGTGATCGGTGAGTCGGACAGCGGATCCGCCGGCGCCGGATGTTCACCATAGAGATTTCTGGCGGACCAGATGGTCACCGGAGTCTCTATGATCGTTCGGAGGCTGGGCGCGATGTTATGACGTCACGCCCGGCCTCTGCATTCAAAAAAACGATCGTTTTATTTTTTATTTTTATTTTAGGCTTCCCAGCCTAGAGGTGAGATGTGGGGTCTTATTGACCCCATATCTCACTGTAAGGAGGACTGATCGTGTCATATTCCTATTACAAGGGATGTTTACATTCCTTGTAATAGGAATAAAAGTGATCAAAAAAAAAAAAATTTTTTTTAAAGTGTAAAAATAAAAAATGTTAAGTAAAATTAACAATAAAAAAAAAAAAATTTTTTTTAAAGCGCCCCGGTCCCCGTGAGCTCGCACGCAGAAGCAAACGCATACGTAAGTCCCGCCCACATATGAAAACGGTGTTCAAACCACACATGTGAAGTATCGCCGCGAACGTTAGAGTGAGAACAATAATTTTGGCCCTAGACCTCCTCTGTAACTCAAAACATGTAACCAGTAAAAAATTTTAAAGCGTCGCCTATGGGGATTTTTAAGTACCAAAGTTTGGCGCCATTCCACGAGCGTGTGCAATTTTGAAGCGTGACATGTTAGGTATCTATTTACTCGGCGTAACTTCATCTTTCACACAATGCAAAAAAATTTGGCTAACTTTGCTGTTTTGTTTTTTTTTTAAAGCATGAAACTGTTTTTTTTTTCAAAAAAAACGCGTTTGAAAAATTGCTGCGTAAATACCGTGCAAGATAAAAAGTTGCAATGACCACCATTGTATTCTCTAGGGTCTCTGCTAAAAAAACATATATAATGTTTGGGGGTTCTATGTAATTTTATAGCAAATAAATGATGATTTTTGACATGTAGGAGCGAAGTGTCAGAAATGGCCTGGATGCGAAGTGGTTAAGGTGTGGGATACGGTTCGTAAACAGCTTATGGGACCCAGTGACTGGTCCCCAGCGACTCCCCTATGGGGCAACCCTCGTTTGCCTCATTTTCGTTCCATCCCCGATCCGGTAGTGTGGGCTAGATGCTTTGAAAAGAGAAAAAGATCTCCCGAATCACATGTTCTTTAGGTTCCTTCAATTGCGCCATGCGTTCCGGTCCCGGTTCGCTGGCTCTGGAAATGTCGCCTGTGGAGAGTGCGCTTAAATCTCCGAACAGTGGGAAAACACTGTCCACACTATATAATATGTTTGCTACACAAGACACATCTAGAGTCTCCCAGTTAAGCGAGCTGTGGCGGATGTTCCGGAGTTAGTGGATGAGGATTGGGAAGAGGGAATTCAGCAATAGCTACCCCTTGCAATCTCAGCGAGGGATAGGTTCATGCAATTGAAGTTTCTCCATTGTGCTTACTACTCTCCAACGCGTTTGGTGAGAATTTACCCTGATAGAACGGCGAGATGCCCTAGATGTAGCTCAGATGATGCTGATTTCTTCCATGTGGTCTGGTCCTGCCCTGGAGTGGTGGAATTTTGGAAAAATATACTTACCGATATTAACTCTATCGGGAAAATGAAGGTCCCATATAGCCCAATCCCTCTTCTGCTGGGTATCTGCGATTTTCTTGAAGTCTCATGGGGAAAGAAACTGTTTATCTTCTACACCACATTATATGCTAGGAAAGCAATCTTATTGCAATTGAATCAATCCCAACCACCCACCAAACAGCTCTGGCAGTCCCTGGTAAATAAGGTGTTGCCACTATACAAAATGACATACATGGGAAGAAATTGCCCCAAAAAGTTTGGGAAGATTTGGGCAGCATTGGGTGAAGGCAAACCATCTGACTATTGACTGAGTGAGGATCATTACCCACTACACCCAACACAGTTCCCCCCCCCCCCCCACATACCGGTCTCTATGTCTCTCCTTGATTCTGTGAGATCAGGGTGCATCAACTTAGGGTAATCAGTGAGACCCCTCGCACCCCTGCCGTAGATGGGTACCTCAATGAGTTTGATTGTAATGTCTTTTGAAATATCTAACACAAAGCTCATGTCAACATGATACTGCTTTTGCTGTTAATTCTCTTCATCTGTTAAGATATGTAAAGAAAACTTTGTAAGTTGTCTGTATTTAAGTTTAACCCGATATAGAATGTTTGTTTTGTGAAAACCTAAATAAACTTCTTTGTTAAAAAAAAAAAGTGTGTGATAATTGGTTTGTATGAAAATTATAGTCTGCTACACATTATTAAAAATTGATCAATCCCTAAAATGTCAGGACAGTACAAATACCCCCCCCAAATGACCCCTTTTTGGAAAGAAGACAGTCTGAGGTATTTAGTAAGAGGCATAGTGAATTTTTTTGAAGTTGCAATTTTTTTCCCACAATGCTTTGGAAACGTAAGAAATTATACAGTATATATAATTTTTTTTTTCTTTACAAAATTGTCATATTTACAAGTTATTTCTCCCACACGGTGCAGGCATAATTGCAATTACACCCCAAAATACATTCTGCTATTCGTCCAGAGTATGGCGATACCCCATGTGTGAGACTTTTCCACAGCCTGTCCACATACATAGGCCCAACATCCAAGTAGCACCATCAGGCGCTCTATAAAGGCATAGATTACACAATTCATTTCCAGAGTACCTATCACGTTTTTGAAGGCCCTGGAGCACCAGGACAATGGAATTACCCACAAAATGACCCCATTTTGGAAAGAAAACACCCCAATGTATATTCTATATGGCATAATGAGTCTTTTAAACATGTCATTTCTTTCCAAAAGTTTTTGGAAAATGTGGAAAGAAAATGAAAACGTATTTTTTTCTCACAAAGTTGTCAATTTAGAAGATCTTTCTAACACATAGCATGCACATAGCCAAAATGACACCCCAAAATACATTCGGCTACTCATCCTGAGCATGACGATACCCCATGTGTGAGACTTTTCCACAGCCTGGCCACATACATAGGCCCAACATTCAAGTAGCACCTTCAGGCTTCTAACAGCATGTAAACACCAAGAATTACACCCCAAAATACATTCTGCTGAGCAAAGGGTTAAAAAAAAGGATCACCTGTGGTTTTAGCAGGCAGGAAAACCGTTCCAGAGCAGTCAAAGCATTGGTCCAGACAGCCAAAGGAAATGTCCAGGAATTGTCCAGGCAGCAGACATATATGGAAAAGTATGAACATAGTCCATGGTTTAGCAGGCAGTTCAGGTGGCAGGCAGAGGCATGGCCAGTTCAGGTGGCAGGCAGAGGCATGGCCAGTTCAGGTGGCAGGCAGAGGCATGGCCAGTTCAGGTGGCAGGCAGAGGCATGGCCAGTTCAGGTGGCAGGCAGAGGCATGGCCAGTTCAGGTGGCAGGCAGAGGCATGGCCAGTTCAGGTGGCAGGCAGAGGCATGGCCAGTTCAGGTGGCAGGCAGAGGCATGGCCAGTTCAGGTGGCAGGCAGAGGCATGACCAATTCAGGTGGCAGGCAGAGGCATGACCAATTCAGGTGGCAGGCAGAGGCATGACCCGCTCAGGTGGCAGGCAGAGGCATGACCCGCTCAGGTGGCAGGCAGAGGCATGACCAGCTCAGGTGGCAGGCAGAGGCATGACCAGCTCAGGTGGCAGGCAGAGGCATGACCAGCTCAGGTGGCAGGCAGAGGCATGACCAGCTCAGGTGGCAGGCAGAGGCTTGACCAGCTCAGGTGGCAGCAGGAAGCAGTATAACATTTAGGCCTTGGTCAGGTAAGACCTGAGGACAGGGGTAGAGGCTTCTTCCCAGCCAAAGTCTCCAGACCCGTATTTGAGAAAACAAAAACCCGGAGAAAAACTTTTTCTCCACTCGGAAAATATTTTCTGGAGCCCCTCACATATGTGAGACCCCTGTGCTGTACAGTGGCAGGGCAAACGATCAGTTCAGGAGGCAGGCAAAAAGTATGGTCATTTAACAGGCCAAAGTCAATTCACGTTGAAAGCAGAAACATGTTTGGCAGAGGCATAGTCATTAACAGTCCGGGTCATTCACAGAAATGGCAGATAGTGGAAACTGAAAAAAAAATCATCTTTACTTTACTAATAGTGTAGTGAAGTATGATATCTCCGATAACACTCTCCAATACAGAGGCCTGGCTGGGAGAGACATTGGGGACAGTAGTATCGGGTGTCACGGCGAATTCCTCTACTTGAACATACACAACATTTTTTTGGGGGGTTGCGACCGGTTTGGGTAAGAGGGAGGATTTTGGGAAAGTGCCTTTCATGGAGTCTGGCTAATGTATCAGAGCAAATTAGTTGAGGGGCTTGACCATGGGGATAGAGAAGGGCTGTGATAACGTCTTCTTGGAATTTTAGATACGAAGTTATGGAACTTTGGGTGCACTTAGAAAAAATATACAAATTAAAGATGGCTAGTTGCATCAAATTAATGGAGACTTTCTTGTACCAAAACAGTGATCTCCTGGTGGCCAAGTAGGGCTGCATCAGCTGTTTGTTCATATCCACCCCCCCATGTAAAGGTTATATTCATGCACACATTTTGGCTTGTGGACGGTGCCTCTTCTCTGCAGTTCCACCAAGGTGTCATCGTGCATTGTGGAAAGGATGTAGAAATCTCTTCTTTTATCTCTCCACTTCAGTGCTAGTACCTCTTCAGTCTGCATACTGGCCATTTCCCCGTTTCAATTTCTTGGCAACCAATCTCTGTGGGAAGCCTTTGCGGTTGGTCTGTGATGTCCCACAGGCCACAGTCTACTTTAGGTACAGATGGCAGAAAAGTGGGAGACACATGTAGAAATTGTCTACATATAGATGGTAACCTTTACCTTTAAAACAGGTAGACTTTTTTTTTTTTTTTAATCACTTAAGGACCAGTCTCGTTTTGGATTTTAGGTGTTTACATGTGTAAAACAGGTTTCTTTGCTAGAAAATTACTTAGAACCCCAAAACATTATATATGGTTTTTCTTCTAACACCCTAGAGAATAAAATGGCGGTCGTTGCAATACTTTTTTTTGCACCGTATTTGCGCAGAGGTCTTAAAAGCGCACTTTTTTGGGAAAAAAATCACTTTTTTGAATAAAAAAAATATAAGACAACAGTAAAGTTAGCCCAATTTTTTTTTATATTGTGAAATATAATGTTACGGCAAGTAAATTGATACCCAACATGTCACGCTTGAAAATTGCGCCCGCTCGTGGAATGGCGTCAAACTTTTACCCTCAAAAATCTCCATAGGCGACGTTTAAAAAATTCTACAGGTTGCATATTTTGCGGTACAGAGGAGGTATAGGGCTAGAATTATTGCTCTCGCTCTACCGGTCGCTGCGATACCTCACATGTGTGGTTTGACCACCGCTTTCATATTCATATATTATTTATTTTACAATTTTATTTATTTTTACACTGTTTTAAAAAAAAAATGGTGTCACTTTTAATTCTATTACAAGGAATGTAAACATACCTTGTAATAGAAAAAAAAGCATGGCAGGACCTCTTAAATATGAGATCTGGGGTCAAAAAGACCTCAGATCTCATATTTACACTAAAATGCAATAAAAAAAAAAAAAAAGTAATTAAAAAAAATTACATTTGAAAAAATGTGCCTTTAAGAGGCGTGGACGGAAGTGACGTTTTGACGTCGCTTCCGCCCAGCAGTGTCATGGAGACGAGTGGGCGCCATCTTAGCCTCACTCGTCTCCAGACACATCACAGAGGAGGACGCGATCGCCTCCGCCGCTACCGTCAGCTCCGGTAAGCAGCGGAGGGCACCGGATCGCGGCGGGAGGGGGGCCCCTCTCCCGCCACCGATAAAAGTGATCTCACAGCGAATCCACCGCAGGGACTGCACGAAAACAGGGATACCAGGGTTATGGCAGCTAGCTGCTGCCATAACAACGATATCCGCCGCCAAAGTTTGGACGTACATCGTCATGCGGCGGTCGGTAAGTGGTTAAATAAAGCACAGGCACTAGGATACAGCTTAGGGGATGATATAAATATTACATAGTGGCTTAACAACCACTTTAGTGGTTGCAAAGTTTTACATATATCTCAGGTAATACACAGATTAAAAAAAACCTCCTACATAAGCTGTACCTTTCTGCAGTCTTCTCTTCTCTACTGTATATCCCTTCAAACTGCTAAAGTTATAAGCTTGTCTGAGCTGTCAGAAGGCAGGAGGTAAGGAGCTGAAGTCACACTCTGCAGAGCTCAGTGAGAAGAGCTCTAAGAGCTGATTGGAGGGAAGAGACCCCCCCCCCTTACACACAGCCCATCTGAAAAATCAGAAAAAAGCTGAGACTGTCAATCAGCTGGAGATCCCTCCCCTGTCACCATCTTTCTCTTGGTGTCAGAAAAATGTGTCATAAGTGATTTATGTTAATAGCAGAGGAAGAAAGCAGAAGACAGTAATGATACTTTGTGCTCTTAATTGAGACAAGTACACACTATAGAGGGGTAGGCTTTATTCATATTTCATGTCTGAGGTTTACAAACACTTTAATTTAGTATCAGTTAAGATTGAAGGGCTGTTCAAGTATTAAGCTAATCCCCAAGGGCAATATATATCCAATGATAGAAATAGGGTGGACGTAGTCCTTCAAAAGACAAAACTAAATTAGCAAGAGAGCCATTTTGGATGCAGTGTTTTGTCTCAAACTAATTTAGGAGATATTATTACCCTTCCTCATTCTGTTTCCTATCCTAGTGACAGTGGACAGGAAGTAAGATGAAATCCTCCCTATAGGCACACAAATGCCAATAAAAACCTTGGAGTGGTTCTAATGATTTTCCATGCTACCACAAATCGTTAACTTGGGTACTAGAAAGCTGAGTAGATTTCTGTACCCCACATAATGCAAAGATGTAAACATAAGGTGGACACTGAATCCTGCTACACCCCATCAAAACTGGAAACAGACATTCGTCTGTGAAATGTTTCTGCATGGAAGGGATACATGTTTATATGATATGCCTGTTTGAAAAATGTAGTGAAAATGCATCAATTACGATGTAAGCGTAGCAGACCATGCTATTTACTGTAACTTTACCTTTGATATTAATCTACAGCATATTCGCGTTTGTCAGCGGCACTGTTATTATTACAGGAGAGCAGATGGCCCGGATAAAACAAATATAGCCGATAATTGTAGAAACTGGCAACCACTGCCTCATAGCCAGAAGCAAAGGGAACATCAGATGAGCAAGACTTCAAACATAAAAATATAACTGCAAGCAATTTGCCTACTGGAAGAAACACTTTAAAAACAGAATGTGAATGTGTATGTAAATAATTCTCTCAGAGAAATGCGTTTACGAAGTAAAACAATGGCAGGATATTGGTATAGGACAGATAATTGTGCCAATGCTAAATACAGGGAGCCCATTTAAATGGTGGGCATTTATAAGCTCCATGAAATGCTCCACGCAACAGTACTTTGTGTTAATCAGATTCTAAGCATATATCATTCTGTTTCAGCCAGTCACAGAAGGTGCTTCACATCTAATTGCGGGTGTAAGCTTAGGCCGGCCATACACAGTTTGAACTGGCTGAGATTCAAACCGTTAATAGGCAGGCTAAATGTACCAAGTTGATCGATCAACTTGGGTACAATCAGCCTGCCGGATTCTCTTGTTATTATCACTAGCAGCTGCTATAGCCGCTAGCGATAATCACCGTCTTCCCCTGCCCAACCCCTGCCAGGAGAAAGCAATTGCTGATTCCCCTGTCAACACTGCCTGTGTTGATGTGGGGAATCGTGCACAGTTTTCCTGCAACTCGTGGTTACAGGGAAAGAAATTTGCTCTGTGTATGGCCAGCCTTACAAATACCATTCTGCAAAAATAGTACTGCAAGTCAGGCTACTAAAAGTTATCAGACAACTCTGAGATTGAGTAAAGTTAATCTCTTGCCAATGTTCATGCCTGTATGGCTTTTACAACTAATACTGCAGTAGCCAAACAATTTAGAGAGAAAACTCCAGTAATAAAACATTAGACTAACTTGTACAGCTTAATTTTATTCCTATTGATCCAAAGCGATAACGTATGCCAGCCAAACAGTTCTAAACATGTATCACAGAAGGAAAAAAAACCTTAGCAAATCAATACTATTATTGATATATAAATCTTAATATAATTAAAGGGACCCTGTCACCATGTGGTACTACTTAAACTAAAGGAAGGCAGGAAACCTGTAATAACAGTACTTACAGAAACCCTGCCTGCTCAGCAATGCACCCCCAGACAGCAGAAGTATCTGTACTGTAATTCTACAGAAAAATCAATACTTCTGAGAGTGTTGGTAATGGAGTGTCTGTATAGGTATCTAGCGCATTTGGAGTAAATAGCAAATTCAATAGTGGATAGTTTTCTTAATTTACTAATGTAATCATAAAGTTGCAAAGTTACTAAAGACAATTTGGTAATATTTAATCTGAGAACTGATCCCACAATTTTTTTTTTTAAAGGTCAAAAAAGGACTTTTAGGGCCCTTTACATAGCATTGACACAAACGTGTTATGCTGCTCATTGACGTATGTTGCGATAAGGCGGCCCATTTATCTGAATGAGGGTCTGAAAGTACCAAGAAAAGTGCATGCAATATTTTATACAACTTAAAAAAAAACTGTCTCTTACTAAATAACTTGGATGGTCTACTTTTCAAAAAGGGGTAATTTGAGGGGTATTCATATGGTCCTGGCATTACAGGGCCTCAAAAAATGAGGACATCAGGATTAATCAATTTTAAGAAATATATATATACTTTCATACAGACTAAATAATATACACAGGTTTGATCTTATTTTTACCAAAGAACTGTAGCAGAATTAATTTTGGCCTCATTTTATGAAGAAAGATTATTTGTTTTCAAGCTAATAATAGAAACTAAGAAAAATTTGTTTCTTTCATTTCAGTATTTTTTGTTTATATAGTACAAAAAAAACCCAGTGGTGATTAAATACCACCAAAAAAAAAAAAGCTCTATGTGTAAAAAACAAAGACAAATTTAATTTGTGTATAGTGTTGCATGAACGTACAGTTGCCAGTTAAAGTAGCACACTGCCAAATGGCAAAACATGCCCTGTTAATGAAGGGGGTAAAAACTTCTGGTGGTCAAGTGGTTAAAGCAACGAGACATGGATGGATGGGTGAGTTTGCTTTGAATATTAAAAATGAACTAAAAAGGGTTTTCAGTTTGTGGTCCTCAGATACAGTTCTGCTTTAAGTAACAAGCATGGTATACATTACTTAAAAAAACAGAAAGGATTCCAATCACAACTTATTTGTTCTTCAGGATCCACAAAAACAGAAAGTAGCAGCACTATGTCAAAATATACAATGTCCTCCACTCTATACAAGTATATTTTCATTGATATTCAGGGCATTCTCTTTTCTGCCTGCTTCAGACTTTCACAGACAAATCTATCCTGCAAAGGAAGCATTTCTATTCCCTTTACATTTGGCCACCTAATGCTTTATTATGTCTGTCTCTTTACTTCTTGATGTCAACGCAGAAAGGGCAGTACCTTCACGGTAGGAGAGAGCACGAGGCATTCATTTTCAATACATCGCTTCACACAAGGCTCTGCAGCTACACTTTAAAATGAAAGGTATGTCCCTGGAAAGACATATACTGTATGTTGCCTCAAACGGAGATGTTAAAACCACTAAATGCAAACAATAGACCTTCGGGCAAAGCAAAAAGCTAGCTAGAAATAAATACGTAAAGTGAAAGGCTATTTACCCATATCTGCCTTTCATTTAGATCCCTCTTTGAGAAGAAAAAAGAAACATTTTAGCCTGTAGAAGGGAACTAAGACCGTATCTTAGAAAAAAATTGTGCATATGCAGATTCTGGACAACACTGTGGCGGTTAGGCACAATTCAGTTTTATCCCACAATGATACATATTTCAAAGTACTGTCACAATAGTTTCTAGGGCTTTCAAAGAACAGAAAAGGTAAAATAAAGTGTTGGTGTATAGTAGAGGCAGCACCCTTCAAGCCTTTTCTTAAAGGGTTACTAAACCCAGGACCCTGCATTCACTATATCTTGTCTCCCACAGTAAACAGAACATGGAAATGCAATAGTTTTAGTAAATATAAAATGCTAAATACCTTTTATCATCAGCAGTATATAGCAGTTCTGTGACTGACTATCTATGTCAGGTTAAAGCCTGTAGGAGGAGTTTTCATTCTGCTCTGACTGTCCTATGAGGCTGCAGGATCCCCGATCCTCTGTCTGGACAATAGGCCTCTTTTGAAGGAGCAGCAGCACTGAGCACGTAGCCTAGCCTATCCAGCCTCCAGAACCCTCCCCCGGTGTTAGCCCTCCCCTGGAGTGTACCCGGAAGTCTTTAGATGACCCGTGACGTCATGCACATCTTCCGTGCGCTCCACGCCGGTCCCAGCCTCCCCCCTGATGGCCACAGGAAGAGTCACCAGCTACAAGCTTCCACCTGCAGCCCTACAACGCTGATACACCTTCCAGACTGGAGCTCGAAGAACATACACAGACTACCTACTCACAGATGAGCCTTTTAACATGTCCTTTTTGTAAGTGTTCATTTTTCATGTGTCATTAAACATTCATATTAATACTACACTCAGGTGGCGCTTCCTTTCTCCATGAAATAGATTGGGAACCGTGGAAGAAGGGGAGGAACAGAGAAGGTAGGATCAAACAGCCTTTTTACACAATGCACAGGATTAATGCCCTAAGTTCTAAAATGAGTATAACAAGCATGCTTTACTGCATATATAGACTGACTTTACTGTTGTGGGTTTAGTAACACTTTAACTGTATTATGAGGATAGAATGACTGCATTGAATGAATGCATGAATAAATGCATTAAATATTAGCTCCTTCTAAATGTTTTCTATGCTCTCGTGGCATACTTCCAAACCGCTTCAAAAGAAAATAAGATTTCATATTATCTAGCACACTCGAACTGTACATTATGTTCTTCAGCTCTAGACTTTTCTCTATTCAATTGTCTTTTCCTTGCTAGTTTTATATTAAGAAAACAGCTTAAGGAATGAATATAATTTCACCATGTTATTTCTAAGTGGGAGGAGGATGACAGTTAATACACTGGCATACCAAGCCCAAGAAAAGCAAATTGTATATATTTAAGTAATTAAAAGAAATGTATAGGGTTTTATATAATCTTTTAATTATGTATTTAACCAGGGGCCGCCCGCCAACCCACTGTCAAATGATGGAGTGGCGGTACGGCTCTCGTTCTGGGGGGACGTCATATGAAAAAAGGAAATATTGTAATAAATATTTTTAAATTAAGATTGTAAAAATAATAAAAGATAAAAAAAACACTGACACTGACTGTCCACTCCCTCCCCCAAAGGAAAGCATTAAAAAAATGTATATTTGTATATACATATGTATATTTGTATATATATATATATATATATATATATATATATATATATATATATATATATATATATATATATATAAAAAATGTAAAAAATAAAATAGTAAAATAAATGAAAAATAAAAAACTGACAGTCCACACCTCATCAGTGCTGCATATTAGTGCCACTGTCACATGACATTGAAAAAAAAAAAAAAAGTATCGGTAATCAGCGAGCACTTGAATAAAGAGTAATGGTACTTGTACTTGGTCTTAAAAAAGTGGTATCAGTGCAACGCTAATTGCTAGAAAAAGGGCCAGATACAGAGTAAAATTTTAAAAGCTTTTGGAGAGAGTCACGGGATATCTGTATACTTTCCGCATATATTAAGAAAGATCCCCGCTCCAGCCCCCTGAGTGCCCGGCCTACATAGGCACAACTGGAAAAATTTTTATGGGAACTGGCACATCCACTGCTGAACATTGAGGTGGAAGATTTGCAGGAATGTGTACACGATGTCCACCATCCATGATGACACTACAGTTGAGGTTTAAAGAAGACGAGGTCCCATTGAAAAGCCAACATGTATCCAAGAAGGGGTGGGGGTGTATTTCAATGGCCTAAATGCCTCAGTCCTATTTGTCAAACAGAAGGTAACTAGCAATTCATCCAATTAATTTGGCCACTTATAATGCATACATAATCTACACCAAATCCACTGAAAGCCCCACCCACTTCCTAAAATTAATTGAAGAAGTTGTCATGTCCCTCATCTATCAACAAATAACCCCCCTCCCTCCCAGAAAACCTTCACTTTGATGCTGTTAGCCGACTTCATGTGTGCCACTTCACAGACAACATTCCACCATCTGAAGCAGGCTGAAGACGCCAACAAAGATGTCGTGTATGCAGCAAAAGAGGAATTCAAAGAGATACCAGCTATCATTGTCCCCCGGTGTCCCTCCCGACCCGGCCTATGAACTGGTAAATGCTTCCGACTTTATCACACATCCCTAAATTCCCTAAAAATATTAGCCCGTATTTTTAACCATTTCCCCATTTTCATCATCTGTGCTGACCATTTTCCATGCTTTCTCAAATAACCATGCCACTGCCTTCCACGTGAACGGACACCGGCCTGTTTTATCAACTATGCTTTTGCCTACCTCTTGGACTGATCTGTTGCCACGATACTGTAGTACACAGGGGCTTCAGAATTGTTTTTCCGGATGGAAAAACTACTTTTTTTTTTGTTTTCTCTGGGTTTTGCAATTTCCGGATTAGGGTCTGGAGTCTTCAAAGAGATTTAGGTGGGAGAAGCCTCTACCCCTGTGCTCCAGTCTTACCCGATTGAGACCCTCAGCCTGCTGCTGACTTACTGTCATCATGCCTCTGCCTGCTGCATGAACTGACCACACCTCTGCCTGCTACCTATACTATATAAATAATTAGCTGTAGCAAGATGCAGTATGTTTATGAAGGGCTGGAGAGCTGTACAATAATGAGTGTCTGCAGGTAACAGTGTACCAGGACCAACATTATGGCTGTGCTGGCTCTCTGGACAATTCCTATGGACAAATGCTTTGGCTGTGCTGACAATATCCTTGTGCTGACTACAGACAATATTCCTGCCTGCTGCCTGGATAATTACTATTGTCGTCGCTAAGCGCCTGGACCAATTCTCTCCTCTATGGACACTACTAAAACCACAGGTAATAATTTTTGTTTACCCTTTCTTCAATATAATTTATTTTGGAGTCTAATTCTTGGTATGTACATGCTATGTGTTATAAACATGAAGGGCCTTCAAAAATTATAGGTTGTCAGGAAATTGGATGTGTAATTTATGCTCCTAGAATGCCTGAAGGTGCTATTTGAATGTTAGGTCAGGCTGTGTAAAAGTCTCACATGTGGTATTGCCATACTCAGGAGTAGTAGGAGAATCTATTTTGGGGTGCAATTTTGGCTATTTACATGCTATGTGTTAGAAATTTTGTATAAATGGACAACTTTGTGTTAAAAAAAAAAAAAAAAAAAAAAAAGTTTTATTTTCTTTCCACATTTTCCAAAAACTTGTGGAAAAAAATTACATATTTAAAAGACTCATTATACCTCATAGATTATACATTGGGGTGTTTGCTTTCCTAATGGGGTCATTTTGTGGGCGTTTCCATTGTCCTGGTGCTCCAGGGCCTTCAAAAGTGTGATAGGTTGTCAGGAAATTATGTGTGTAATTTATGCTCCTAGAACGCCTGACAGTGCTACTTGGATGCTGGGCCTCTGCATGTGGCCAAGCAGTGTAAAAGTCTCATACATGTGGTATTGCCACACTCAGGGGGAGTAGCAGAATGTATTTTGGGGTGTCATTTTTGCTATGTACATGCTATGAGTTGGAAATATCTTATAAATGGACAACTTTGTGTTAAAAAAAATGTGTTTTCATTTTTTTCCACATTTTCCAAAACTTCTGGAAAAAAATGACATGTTCAAAAGACTCATTATGTCTCAGATTATACATTGGGATGTTTGCTTTTCTAAATGGGGTCATTTTGTGGGCATTTCCATTGTCCTGATGCTCCAGGGACTTCAAAAGTGTGATAGGTTTTCATGACATTAGATGTTTAATTTATGTCCTTAGAACATCTGACGGTGCTCCGTGCATGGTGGATTCTCTGTATGTGGCTGGGCTGTAAAAAAGTCTCACACATGTGGTATTGCCATACTCAGCAGGAGCAGCAGAATGTGTTTTGGGGTGTAGTTGGAAATATGCATCTGCTGTTTGAGAAAGAAAACCTGTTAATATGACAAATTTTGTAAAAAAAAAAAAAAAAAAAAAATCTTCACTTTGCAAAGAACTGTGGGAAAAAAATTACTTCAAACTTCAAAAAACTCACCATGCGACTTACTAAATACCTTGGGATGTCTACTTTGCGAAAAGGGGTCATTTGGGGGGGGGGGGGGGGGTATTTGTACTTTCCTGGCTTGTTAGTGTCTTAAGAAATGAGATAGGCCTTAAGTACATTAGGTGTGATACATTTTCGATGATTGCCACATAGCTTGTAGACTAACTTTCACAAAGACCAAATAATATACACGGATTAGGGTTATTTTTACTGAAGATATGTAGCAGTATACATTTTGGCCAAAATTTCAAAATGTATAAATAAAAAGTACTAATTTGCAACATTTTATGACAGAAACAAAGAAAAAGGCATTTTTCACAAAATTTTTGTTTTTTTTATTTATAGCACAAAAAATAGAAAACACACTAGTGATTAAATACCACCAAAAGAAAGCTCTATTTGTGTGGAAAAAATGGCGCACATTTCATATGGGTACAGTGTTACATGACTAATTGTCAAAGTGTGAGAGCACTGAAAGCTGAAAATTGGCCTGGGCAGGAAAGGGGTGAAAGTGCCCTGTAGGCAAGTGGTAAGGTCAACAACATGACAAAGGTTTTAATTCCCCTTTAAAATGTTTCATTTATAAATAACTTTTTTTTTGGTCATTGCTTAGCTGCATAATGTTATAAAATCAATTGCTATTATCTAATAAAGTTATGAGCATTAAGTATATTTATGAAGTAGAGAAGTACAGTTTTGGCCAAAATGTACTTCTGTAGGTGTAGTCACAGTAGGCAGAGAAACTGCTAGAAAAACACAAGGGTGTAGGAGGCGCATGGGCGGAGCCTGACTGAGCAGACATGCCAGCTTAGAGCTCTGCTCCTAAAGGGATGTTTCTACTCGGTCTGCTAATAATCCTTGCCACTTAATGTAATGGTTCTTGGGACTTCTAGCCTGAAAATTAAGCCAAAAAACAAACAAAGCAGAGCTCCCTCAGGCTTCAATCAGAATGGCACTAGCTGCATCCCCTCCCCCTGGTACCTCACACTCAGTGAAATCCTCAGCGCTTGAAGGTGTCTGTGGCAACACAGGGGGAATATGACTCAGATTCAGATTTACAAACTTCACAAATGACATCTTTTACAGACCCTGGTCATTGTTCTGTTCTGAGGCAAATTGAAAAAATGCTTCACAAAGTCCTTAAACAAATCTCAGATCATATAACAATCAGTCTGACTAGGGAAATCAGAGAACTGGGCCAACGCACTGCAAATCTTGAACTGCGGATTGATGAACTTGAAAATAACACCCAGACTTATGCAGTTGAATTTGAAAACCTCAAAGAGGAAAACTTAGTCCTTCAATCTCGTTTAGAAGATTACGAAAATAGGGCCCGGCATTCCAAAATCCGTATACGTGGAATACCTGAATCTGTCACCGATTTGCAAGCCCCTATGCTATCCCTATTTCAAGAACTACAGCCTTCCATACCAGTCAAATGAATGGAGATGGATAAGGTTCATAGAGGCCTCGCCAAGCTGATGGACTACCGCACGATATTAATCGCCAAATTTCACTATTTCTGTACCAAGGAACAACTTCTAGCTGGAGCCAGAGCAAAAGATTAATTGATTTTCCAGGGGCATACCTATCAACTTTTTGCTGATCTATCTCAGCTCACCATCTCTAAGCGTCGGGCTTTGAAGCCACTTCTTTATAGAAGCACATCAAATCACCTATCAAAGGGGCTTTCCATTTTCAATTTGCTTCACTTACCAAGGATCTAAATATGTCTGCTGTTCTGCTGAAGAACTTCAATCCTCTTTACAAAACATTCAGCTTCTAGAATGCCCTCTCAATCAAAGCAACACACAAAATCGAATGGTTACCCGTTCCCTGCAAAAATCAGCTGGTGCTGAAGGTAATAAAAGTCGCCAGGGTCAATCAAAACGTGGTTGTTTTTCTTCTCCTATGCCAACTCCTAAGGACTCTATGGACTGACTTTTTTCTTTTTGTGTGACTCTGTCAGGTATTCCTATATCTTTAACTTCCAACTAACTAGATGGTTGGTAAACTTTTTTTTTTTTTTTTTTAGTCTTATCAGTTTAGAACCTACTCGATGCAAACTTTTTTCTATAGTTTTTTTTTTTTTTTTTTTAACAGATATGTTTTTGTCTCCAAAAGAAGAAACAGTTTATACAAATGCACAGTACATTGAACATAGTTTAACATAAAGTACAGTGTACAGTCATTCACTCAGGTCCTTGTAATTCAAATATGTGGTAGAGGATAAAGCAATCAGTAACAGTTTGAAAAAATATAAACAGGGGTAGATTCTGTAGGTTTAGAACAGGGGTAGACAACCCCCTAGCACTGGTGCCACAAGCGGCAAGCAAAGCCTCTTTTGCCAGCGCACTCGACTCCCTCCCCTTCAGCAGAGCAGCACAGGGAAGTGTCAGTGAGACACTAATGCATTCCAATTTCAGAATTCCCCACACCGCACTGGGGGGGGGAGGCACTGTGCCCCCACGCGTTGTAAAAGATGGGAAACATTGTTTGGTTCTCTGACTTTGCTGTAGCTGCGATCGTCAGCTTTTGTGATGGGGAAGAGATTGGGTGCAGTTCTGCTAGGGGGGGCGGTCCCTGTTTCCAGGACGACGAAGACTGTCTTGGCCACTGCTAAAGCCAATCACAGTCCTGCTAGCCCCAGCCACCATCTGGAGGAAGATGAATCGCTTGGTTGCCACTACCGATCTCAGAAAGAAAGGAATTCACTGCGATTGAGAAAACCACAATCGGGTGACAGTTTGCAGAATTACTATTGAGCTTCTGAGAACTTTGTTGAAATTATTCCTGAACCATTGCGTCACTTACTACTGAACCCCTGTACTCTGTGTCCCTTTAAGCAACAGCCAGTATTTAGCGCAATGAAAATCACACCCAAACACATTTTCTCAGCTGTGGGGGCCCAATTTTATGATCCTGCACACAGGCTTACTGCTTTCAGAAAATGCCCCTGACCTGAGCTCATCATTGCACAGCCAACATACAAGCATGTGGGCTGGATGTGAGAGGTGGATCATCAGGATGAGTGTGCCAGGACAGGTAGATGTGTCCCATCTCTGCTTCCTTTCACCACTCTGCATATCACACATATCATAGATGAGAAGTTGGTAGAGCGGTGGAGCAGATGAGCAGGAGGGTACAGTGGTGGTGAAAATGAGCAGGAGGAGTTTGGGGGTAGAATGGAAGAGCAGGAGGGTACAGCGGTGGGGCAGATGTGCAGGGAGGTACAGTGGTGAAAGAGATAAGGGGGTTCAGCAGTGGGCCAGAAGAGCAGGGGGTATAGTGATGGATCAGATGAGCGGGGGGGGGTTCAATGTTTGGCCAGGTGAGCAGGAGGGTTCAGTGTTGGGGCAAAAAAGCAGGGGGTAGAGCAGTGGGGCAGATGTGAAAGGAAATGTATTGGTGGGGCAGATGAGCAGGGGGTTACAGTGGTGGGGCAGGAGAGCAGGGGGAACAGTGGTGGGGCAGGAGAGCAGGGGGGTACAGAAGTGAGACAGATGTGCAGGAGGTACATTTGTGGAGCAGATGAGAAAGCGGGTTACAGTGGTGCAGCAGATGAGCAGATGGGTTCAGTGTTAGGACACATGAGAAGGTGGTTCAGCGGTGAGACAGAAGTGCATGGGGATACAGCGGTGGAGCAGATGTGCAGAGAGGTACAGTAGTGGGGCAGATGAGAAAAGGGGTATATTGATGGGGCAGATGAGCAGGGGGGTTACAGTGGTGTGACAGAAGAGCAAGGGGGTACAGTGGTGGGGCAGATGTGCAGGAGGTACAGTGCTGGGGATGAGAAGGGGGTTCAGCGGTGGGACAGAAAACAGGGTGTACAGTGATGGGGCAGATGAGCAAGGGGTTACAGTGGTGGGACAGATGAACGGGGGGGGGGGGGTGTTCAGTGTTGGGCCAGATGAGAAGGGGGTTACAGTGGTGGGAAAGATGAGCGGGGGGTTTCAGTGTTGGGGCAGAGGAGAAAGGCGGTACATTGGTGGGACAGATAAGCAGGGGGTTACACCAGTGGGGCAGAGGAGCAGGAGGTACAGAGGTGGGGCAGATGTGCAGAGGAGAAAGGAGGTACATCAGTGGGGCAGAAGAGCAGGGGGTTACAGTGGTGGGGCAGAAGAGCAGGTGGAACAGATGTGCAGGATGTACAGTCGTGGGGCAGATGAAAAAGGGGGATACAGTGGTGGGGCAGATGAAAAAGGGGGATACAGTGGTGGGGCAGATGAAAAGATGGTACAGTGGTGGAGCAGATGTGCATGGAGGTACAGTGGTGGGGCAGGTGAGAAAGGGGGAACATTGGTGGGGCAGATGAGAAAGGGGGAACATTGGTGGGGCAGATGAGAAAGGGGGAACATTGGTGGGGCAGGGGGGTTACAGTGGTGGGACAGAAGAGCAGGGGGTTACAGTGATGGGACAGATGAGCAGGGGGGTACAGAGGTGGGGCAGATGTGCAGGGGGTTACGTTGGTGGGGCAGATGAGCAGGGGGTTACGTTGGTGGGGCAGATGCACAGGGGGTTACAGGGGTGGAGCAGATGAGCAGGGGGGTACAGTGGTGGGGCAGAAGAGCAGGGGGGTACAGTGGTGGGGCAGATGTGCAGGGTAGTACAGTGGTGGGGCAGAAGAGCAGGGGGTACAGTGGTGGGGCAGATGTGCAGGGTAGTACAGTGGTGGGGCAGATGTACAGGGGGTTACAGCAGCGAAACAGATTTGCAGGGGGGACAGTGAACTGAGGTGTGAAGGTGCATGAATTGGGGCTCATCTATAGTGTGTAGTTGCAAGAATTGGGGCTGATCTGAGGCATTTTGAGTGCAGGATGTTGATTTCTCACTAGTAAAGTAGTTTACAGCATTTACTTTATAAAAAATCCTTTTCGTGATTTGAGAGTGTGAAGTTGACATTTTTTTGTTATAAAACTGGCACACTCAATTTCTTTGAAAACATTTTTCGGCACACTGTGCTCAAAAGATTGCCTACCCCTGGTTTAGAACATTTAACTATTCACTTAGTAATTCAATTAGTTTCTAAAGTTGACAATAGATGGTCATGGTCCTTCTCTATGGGGGGGGGGGGGTGAGGGAGAAGGAGGGGACAGAAAAGCAGCGGTGGGGGCGGGAGGAGAGGGGGGAAACAGGAACACCACAACAGTGGAGAGGAAGAGGAGTGTGAACTGAACCTCTATGGCTTGGTCTCCTTCCATTGCTCCTAACTAGTATATAAATCAATCAGCAAACATCCGGTTTTCAGCTCTTAGTCCACCTTCCCCATATTTTTCAGAATATCTTAGGGTACTTACGACTCATATACGTGAGTATGTAGAGTAGTAAGGTGGAGTCGACCATGGCTCTCCATTGTGAAACCGTGGGAGGGTCTGGCTGCTTCCATCTAATTAGGATAGCTTTCCTAGTGTAAAATGTTGCATAAAATACAAACAGCTGTTAGCTTTTTCTATGTTTTAACTGCTTTCTTTTCGGCTGGTCTTTTTTTTTTTTTTTTTTACTGACAGCAGTGAGTTGTTCGCTATATTTCTTTACATAGCCTCAAGCTATTTGTTTTTTTTTAATGTTATCTGTGATGTTTTTTGTTTCTTGTATACACCTTACCCCATCACTTCCATCCTTCTTCATATGCTTTCTCATGACACATTGATGGGTATGGAATTTTTTGGGACAATGGTATCATTTCTATTTATGTATTACTTTTTATTGTTGGCAGTGTTCCCTTTAGTGGTGTTTTTGCACCTCCAGTTTGCTACCCTCGGATCCCCATTATTATGTGGGCTTCTGACAGTAGCTCTTTGGCTTCTGGTGGACCGCTTGTCGCTCGCTCAGTATGCCATTCTGTTGAGCTATTAGCTCTCTATTATTTTACAAATCTTAGTAATATCTGCTCAATGAGAGCCAATTCCTTTCCTTTTCCTTCAGCCTTTCCTTTTTCCTACCCCCTATACTGAATTGTATACGATTCTACTGTCAGAACTTAGGTTTTTATTATGAAACTCCTTATATTACCAATATGGCCCCCTTAAACATTTTGACCCTAAATATCCAAGATCTTAACCACTTCTCGCCTGGCCTATAACAGATTGACATCCGGGAAGTGGTTCTGTTATCCTGACTGGGCATCATATGACGTCTAGCAGGATAACATGCCGGCGCGCAACGTGGCAATCGCGAGTGCGGCGTGTCAGTCTGACACACCGCATCTCCGATCGTGATAAGAAGCCTCTGACAGCCTCTGACAGATCAGTGCCCATCAGTGCCATCTATTAGTGTCCATCAATGCCACCTGTCAGTGCCAATCAGTGCCGCCTGTCAGTGCCCATCAGTGCTGCATATCAGTGCCACCAATCGGTGCCGCATATCAGTGCCGCCTATCAGTGCCCATCAATTCTACATAGCAGTACCTTCTCATCAGTGCCCATTAGTGCCACTTTATCAGTGTCGACTCATCAGTGCCCGTCAGTAAAGGAGAAAACTATTTTATAAAAGAAATGAAGAAAAACGTTTTTTTTTGTTAAAAAATGTCGGTATTTTTTAGTTTGTTTAGCAAAAAATAAAAACCGCAGAGGTGATCAAATGCCACTAAAAGAAAGCTCTATTTGTGGGAAGAAAATTATAAAAATTTAGTTTTGGTACAGTGTTGTATGACTGCGCAATTGTCATTCAAATGGCGACAGCACCGAAAGCTCAAAATTGTCCTGGGCAGGAAGCGGCGAAAGTGCCTGGTATTGAAGTGGTTAATATACCACAAAAACGCACTAAAGCATTCCAATCATTTGCCGCAGCTAAAATCCACATTCTTTGCCTACAGAAGACCCATTTTACTGAACAATCTACTCCTAAGTTTTTCAGCTCCTCTTATCCACAAGTATATACAGCCTCGGCATCTACTAAACAAGGTGTTCGCATAGCTTTTTACCGTACAACCCCATGTGTACTTTTATCTGAAATAAAAGATCCTGAGGGCCACTATCTCATTCTTATTGGGCACATTTCTGATGTTGCTTTAACCATCGCATCATATTATGCTACTAATAATCCATTATAATTTCTTTCCGGGGGGAAGTGATGTGACGTGCTAGATCCGGGGGAGGGGCCTGACGGTGGGGTGGTGGAGGACGGAGGATCGAAAGGCGATGGCGGCAAGGACGGCGTGGGGTGAGAGCCCATGTTGGTCCCGTTAATCTGCCGCCTTGACACAGCGGGAGGTGCCACTCCTGAAGAGGAAGCCAGCGAGCGTAATCCGGCCACCGATACGACAGGAGTGAGGCTTTCCGACAGCTCCTGGTTCGTCCTGTAGGAACTCACAGCCCGCTGACACGTCCTCCCGGTACCCGGCTCCCTGGCTCTGTTTGCTGCCCAGGATGCAACCCCCTGCCCCCCCCCCCCCCCAGCCGTAGCCGGAAAGTGTCTTATCGGTCTGATACTCATCGCTGCTCCCACTATAATGTAAGAGCTGAGACCGATCTCGAAATCCCCTGAATTCCAGACCATCTCTTGTAAACGCTTCTGCTCCCCCTGCTGTTCATGAGACAGGACCGTTAATGCTGCTTGACTCCTTCCTAAAATCTGATGGCTCCAGGTAGGATCAGCTGTTGCTGAACTTTATTCTTTTTATCGTGCTGGATTCACCTATGTCTCTCAGAGTATTCTTCTAAACCATCAAGTGAAGAAAGGTACTGCGGTATTGTAGAATAGTATGGTGGCTCAGTAGAACTGAATAAACAATTGAGCGAACGCTGATGGTATGCGCTGTGTTGAGAGTAATGCGCTAGCTTAAAGGTTCTGCAAGCCAGACGCAAGGAAGCGGTTCAGAACGGAGGGGCAAAGAACATGAAAGGTCACTCACATAAAGCAGCTGAATCTAAAAAGCCCAGGGATAGCTTAAGTTCAAGCTCTATTCAAAATTTTTTAAAAGAAACGCAACTTAAAAGTCCGATTATGGACAACAGGCAACAAAGCACGAAAGATAAGAAGAAAGATCTAGCAAAACACAAAGATGCTCTAGGGGGGACCCCCAGAGGGGAGATCCTCCCAGATGCGGATCTAGACCTCAGCACGGAAACAGATATGGATGCACTTCCAACAAAAACAGAGATGCAGGACATGTTTTCCAAACTAGAGACCGCAATTAAAGTTGAAATTCTCAATGCAAGGACAGATATAAGGGCATCTCTTGAAGCGAGTAGAAACAGTTGAGGACAACTGAACAAGCAGCGCTCGAGATTACAGCTTTAAAAAATCAAGTTAAAAAATTACAGTTAGATCAGCGGGAGATGCTCTATAAATTGGAGGAACAGAAAAATCAAAGCAGGAGGCAAAACTTAAGGATCAGATCCATTCCAGAACAGAGAGGAGAGGATTTGTTCCTCAAGATGAAAGAAATTTTTAATCCACTCCTGGGAAGAAGCCTAGAGGAAGAATTAAAAATTGATCGAGTCCACAGGATAAGAAAACCCCTAAGCGTAAGGGAGGATGCACCCAGAGACATTATTGTAAGGTTTCATCAATATGAGGATAAGGCAAATATTTGGAGTAAATTAAGAGGAGCTCAACCTGTGAAGTACAACAATGGTGAAATCCAAATATTTTCGGATCTATCGGCCAGAACCCTATCTAGGAAACGACAATTAAGACCTTTGTTGGACTCACTGAGGGGGGCCAATTTAAAGTATAGCTGGGGTTTTCCTTTGGCATTAAATGTGACAAAAGAGGGTAGAAATTTCAGACTGAATCAAGTGGAGGACTTACAAGACTTCTGTAGAAATTTTAATATTACAGTACCAACTATCCTAGGAGGGGAGACCCCATAATTAGAGGAATGGCTTAGGAAGAGGAGGAGGGAAAAAAAAAGAAAAAAGAAAAAAAAAATCCAAAGGCTGTGAGGGGGTAGGGAGGGAGTGGGGTGGAGGTGGGGGGGGGGGGCATGGGAGGAGGATGGAATGGTATGGTGACCTTCACGCTCTTCCTCCCGCAGCCCACTGTGGGAGCCTTACCCCACTGCACGGGGGGACGCAGGTTGAGATGGTGGCAACCTGGATGCTGCGGCCCCGAGGTCAGGTATTGGCAAGGGGGGGAGAGGGAGAGGGGGGGAGAGGGGAGGGAGAGGGGGGGAGAGGGGAGGGAGAGGGGGGGAGAGGGGAGGGAGAGGGGGGGAGAGGGGAGGGAGAGGGGGGAGAGGGGAGGGAGAGGGGGGGGAGAGGGGGGGAGAGGGGAGGGAGAGGGGGGGGAGAGGGGGGGAGGGGGGGTTTGGGGGTGGAGGGGGAGCTGGGGAGGAGGTGGAAGAGAGTTCCCGCAGATTTTTTCCATTTTTTCTTTTTTTTCTTTGTTCAAACAGTGGGTAAGGTAGAGGCGAATGTGCTTGAAATAAGAGAAGCTTCAAAAATCAGGATGGAGGGAAGTTAAATGCTTGTCATATAACGTAAAAGGGTTAAATTCTCCCGGTAAGAGGCGCAAAGTGCTAAAAGAGTTGCAGCTCTATGGTGCAGATATAGTTTTTCTGCAGGAGACTCACTTGGTGTTGGAGGGGGGGCGTCAAGCTAGACTCAAGAAATTTTCCGAGTTGGATTTATTGCGATTCACCCATCAAACGGGCGAAGGGAGTAGTAATCGGATTCTCGAAACGGACTAAATACGTGTTGTTAGAGAGGAGGGTGGACCCAGAGGGCCGTTTCCTACTTTTAAAGGTAAAGATGGGGGAAAGGATTTACACATTGGCTAATGTCTACTGTCCGAACAGAGATCCGATTAAATACCTCTCCCAGACCCTGAATAGATTGATGGAATTCAAAGAGGGGGAAGTGATACTAGCAGGAGATTTTAATTTCTGCTTAGATCCAGCCTTGGATAGGTCATCTAGTGCATGGGATGTAAGTAAAAACCTCTTAATGAGCTTAGGGAGAAAGTTGCATGAATGTCAATTGATAGATGTATGGAGGGTACAGCACCCGAAGGAGAAGGATTATTCTTTCTTCTCGCCGGTGCACGGGACCTATTCAAGGTTGGACTACTTGATGGCAGACCATAGTTTATTGGACTCTATTAAGGAGTCGAAGATAGAAATCATGACATTGTCAGATCATGCCCCTGTCATGATGAAGGTGAAGATAAAAGGGCTCCATAGGGTTCCTTACACTTGGCGTTTAAACGTAAAACTTATTGAGGAGGATAAGATAGCCGTGAAAATCCAACAGGAAATTGATGCGTTCTTTTTAAACAACGATACTGGAGAGATCTCGGGGGCCGTCCTATGGGAGGCCTTCAAGGCATATATAAGGGGGGTCTTAATATCCATTGGCGCGGGGAAGAAGAGAGAGAGAATTAAAAGGAAAGAAAGTCTTATCGTCAAAATTCATCAACTAGAACAACTTCATAAAGCCTCTATGGGAAACGATAGGCCCGTGTTACAGCACCTGATAATTAAAAGAGAAGAATTAAAAGACTTATTGGAAAACGAGTCACGTAAGATTATGAGTAAACATCTAAAAGATAGCTACCAGGGGGGGAAATAAGGTAGGTAAACAACTGGCAGCAATTGTAAGGAAAAAAAAAGGATGCAAACTTTACAGAGAAGATCAAAAATAAAAATGGCGAAATGAGGCACACACCCAAAGAGATAGGAGAAGAATTCAGACAGTATTTCTCATCCCTCTACTCAGTTGGGCAGAGGGAAAATTGTGGTGGAAATAAGGAGGAGAGGGTGAGAGATTTTCTGAAAGGGGCGGGACTTCCTATTCTGTCTGAAAACGACATAATAGAACTAGAGAGACCGATAACTGAAGAAGAGATATGCTTGGCCCTGAGATCATCTCCCCCGGGGAAGAGTCCTGGACCGGATGGCTTCACAACCAGCTTCCATAAAATTTTAAAGACTCCTTGGTTCCAAGGCTTTGCCAGGTCTGGAATGGGCTAGGGAAGCAAGGAGAATTGTGTAAGGGTGCGTTGACTGCATCAGTGACGCTAATTCCTAAAGAGGGCAAGGACCGCACCCTATGCTCTAGCTATAGGCCGATTGCGCTTTTAAATGCCGACATTAAACTATATGCCAAGGTGCTGGCACTCCGGCTTAAGGAAAAAAATGTCCTACTTGGTCCATCCGGACCAAGTGGGATTTATCCCTGGGAGAGAAGGCAGAGATAATGGGGGGCAGTCTCTTCTCATATTGGAGGCTATTAAATCAAGCGGATCCCCAGGTCTATTTCTGTCAATAGATTGCGAGAAGGCATTCGACAGAGTAGACTGGGGATTCATGTTTAAAACGCTTGAAGCAATGGGAGTAGGGCCTACAATGCTAAAATGGATTAAAATACTATACAATCAACCAACAGCATTTGTGAAGGTCAATAATTTAGCCTCAGCACAGTTCGTCATGGAAAACAGGACCAGGCAAGGATGCCCGCTGTCCCGGCTTCTATTCGTTCTGACCTTAGAGCCCTTATTAGCTACGATCTGAAAAAACACGGACATTAGCGGCTGCATAGTGGGAAAGGAGGAGCACAAACTTGCTGCTTTTGCCGATGATGTTCTTCTCTATATCACTAAACCCAGAATTACGATCCCCAATTTGCTATCCACATTGAAGAAATTTGGTGAGCTGTCAAATTATAAAATCAACCTCGAGAAATCTGAAGCCTTAAAGATTAATGTTGACAAACAGGAAGTTGCTAGACTCAGAGAGGTGTTTCACTTCCCTTGGAGAGAAAATATTAAGTACCTGGGTGTTAAGCTAGCAGGATCCATTAGGAAGATATATCTGCTGAATTTTATTCCTTTTCTAGATGAAATTAGATCAGAAATAAAAAGAATATCACATCGTCCTGTCTCATGGATCGGGCGAATTAACATAGTCAAAATGGTACATAAATAAACGTGTCTGCGCTGAAAAAATATATATATCCCAATAGCTGGGAAGTGCATATGCAGTGTAAAACTATACTACAAAATTTCATAAAAGTGCTAATAATATATAAAATATAAAATGAATACAATCCTTATATAAAAGTATCCCATAAAGTGCAACATGCAAGAAAACAATATATGTATGTGGTTGTAAATATAAGATCAAAGTGCAAAATCAAGTGTCCACATTCAAAAAGTTCAATTCATTGATATCAACACATAAAGTGCAAGTAAATAGTGTCCACAAAAAACAGTGTTCCTCATGCTCCTTCTTAACGGTGTTCACAATCCAGCATGCTTCAGTGCTCTCCTGTGACCCCCCACTTGTGCTTGCGCTCACCTCTAAGCGTGTGACACGGTAATCAAACGGTGTCTATACACGCATTGGAGCCACCTCTTGGGCTCATACAGGGTATGCTGGTATAAACTCCACCACTTTCAGATGTCATCAGATAGTCTCACATATAAGGAAGAAAAAAGCTCCATAGTGTGATACAGTAGGGATTTATTTAAAATTTATTTAAAATATTAAAACTTCCCTCCAGAAGGGTACTCACAATATGTAGGCGCGTGAGTGCACCAATCTTTCCAGAGAGTGTTTGTATAAACCAAGCGTTTGTATGGCGTGCGGTGTGTCTACTCTCGTTGCTGACAGCTCCGTCCTACCTCTCCCCTGGATTGTGAACACCATTAAGAAGGAGCATGAGGAACACTGTTTTTTGTGGACACTATTTACTTGCACTTTATGTGTTGATATCAATGAATTGAACTTTTTGAATGTGGACACTTGCTTTTGCACTTTGATCTTATATTTACAACCACATACATATACTGTTTTCTTGCATGTTGCACTTTATGGGATACTTTTATATAAGGATTGTATTCATTGTATATTTTATATATTATTAGCACTTTTATGAAATTTCGTAGTATAGTCAAAATGGTGCTAGCCCCTAAGGTGTTCTATAAGATGCAGACGCTCCCTTTTCCCTTACCTCAAACTTATTTTAGAACGTTAATAGGATTAATAAGTAGATGTGTATGGAATAATAAGAAACCTAGGATAGCGTACACGGTGTTGAGGAGAGAAAAGGAACAGGGAGGGTTGGCTATTCCAGACTTTAGAAAATATTATAAAGCGATTGTTTTATCACGGGCACTAGACTGGGCAAAAGGAAGTACTAATAAAAGATGGGTTAATTTAGGACTGGGTTTAAGTAATGCACGATCAAATCACATTTGGAATCCCCCTCAACACAGGAATTTAGGCCCAGACACACATGTTATAACGCACCTCACATTTAAAATATGGGACCAGATTCATCTCACTAGGAAGTGGGAGTATAATTCTCCCTTAATTTATTTAAAGGACAACACTTATTTTCCCCCAGGGATGGCGGAAGTGGGAGGAAATTGGATTTTGAATAGGGAAGCACAATTAAAAGATATTATTAATAGAGGGAAAATTCGCACATTTCAGGAATTATCAACACAAAGGGATTTAATGAAGGTAAATGGGTGGCGGTACGGCCAGCTCGCGCATTTTGTCAGAAGCATCCCTGGTGCCTTGAGGGAGGAAGGAGATTACAGACCAATAGAGAAATTATTCTGTAGGGATATAGCAAAGAGGAATATTTCTGCACTATACAAAATTCTGTCAAGTAGTGGAGGGCTGGAAGTACCGCCATTCATTAAAAAATGGGATGACGAACTGGGAGTAACTTGTAAGAAAAGTTCGGTGGGGAGCATCCTGGGGGCAACGCATAGTACAGCAGTTGATATGAAAACGACGGAGATCAACTATAAGTGCCTGGCCAGCGGGTATGCGACTCCTATTAAAATCAGCAAATTCCATCCTGACAAATCACCCAATTGCTGGAGAGGGTGTTCGGCCCCGGGAACAATGGCGCATCTTTGGTGGGATTGTCCAAAAATCAAAATATTCTGGCGGGAGGTGATTAAGCTAATCGAGGTGATTACGGGTATCCCGTCTGACCCATGGGTCTGTCTGTTCCATAGGTCTGAGGGCCTAAATAGACGGTATAAAACCTCACTAATCCCTGTGTTTCTTAATTCAGCAAAGAGCGTAATCCCAAAAAAATGGCAGGAAGTGGAGGGGCCTAGGATCAGGGATTGGATCTCAAGAGTAAATTAAGTTTATATCCTAGAGAAGTCTGAGGTAGCCGATCCCTCAGAAAGGGATCAAGAAGAGGGGGGGGGGCAGATGGGAAGCCTTTAAAAAAAATCTGAGCGTTTTGCTGAAGTCATTATGAATTAATACAGGCATAGATATACTTCTAGTCGCCATGTTTACTCTGGAAGTGAACTATCTGCGGGAAGTGGGGGGTTTGGGATGGAGGACAAGATTGGGATAATATTGGGGTCCATTATTGTTTTATAGAGATTTGTATACTTGGTAGAGTGTATTTTCCCCTTTTTGATGGGTGTTTGTGTATTTCAATATGTAAAATTTAAATAAAGAGTTAAAAAAAAACAACATTTCTTTCCCATCTTTTTCATGTAATTGATTCACACAAGTTAGGTGCAGTGATATTATGTGAAGACTCAAACCAAGTTCTTTGTCCCTTCTTGGATAAATCTCCCCCTTCTCCCTCCTCCTGTTCCCCTAAGCTTTAATTTCAGCAACTTATCTCTAAGCATAACATGTTAGACTCTTGGTGTGAGCTCAATACAGCTTGTAAATGCTTTACATATTACTCCCATCCACACAAATTGTTTTCTAGGATTGATCATATCTTCCTAAGTGTTGGCATGGGCCCAGAGATCCTATCTTCAGTTATTATGCCTTTTACTTGGTCCGATCATAGTGCAGTTTGTACTACCATCTCCTCCTCTATCCCGAGATCCCAGGATTCGTCTTGGTGCATTAATGATTCCATTCTAGCTCACCCGTCCCATTGTCTAGATATTAAACATGCTCTCAATGATTATTTCATTGATAATACTTCTGCAGATATTACATTCTTTGGGAAGCACATAAACCTGTAATTCGAGGTACGCTTATCCGGCAAGCATCATTTCTCAAACGTGAGCGTAAGCTCCTTCACCAAAAATTAGAAAATTACTTCAGTCTGTGTCACGATGCATTCCAAAATTCTCCCTCCCCTTCTACTAAAGCCAAGCTTGATAGAGCCAGCTTAGAATTCGGCCTGTTTCTCACTGACTCTGTAAATAAATTAATACGTAAATCACAACACCTTTATTACCTCAAAGCAAACAAACCAGATATTCTATTAGCTGGAACCTTACGCTCACTGCAAAAACCTACGACATCTATGTGACTCAAATTAAAACGTGATTCATACACAAGTAAACCTGTCAAAATTTTACACACATTCCGCTCAAATCTTGCTAAATTATATTCGCCCAACCATAATTTTGACCATGCTGCTGCCGATTCCCTTTTTTCACAAATTACCCTTCCAAAACTCTCACAAACCGACTGTGAATGACTTGAGTGTCCCATCTCTGTAACAGGGCTATTAGGGCTTTAAAACTTAATAAACGTCCTGGCCCAGATGGATTTTCTGCTTCCTACTATAAGAAATTTTCTGATATATTATCTCTTATCTTAACTGAGGTCTTCAATACATTGTTGAGGGAACACTTTTTTCGTTCAGAATCCATAATGGCCATAATTTCCATGAATCCCAATCCTAAAACAGATACAAACTCTTGGACAAATTACTGTCCTATTTTGCTTCCTAATATTGACATTAAACTTTTAGCTAAAATACTTGCGACCTGCTTGAATCAAGTTATAGGTGAACTTGTTCATCGAGATCAAGTTGGGTTTATCCCCTCGTGCCAATTGATATTTCTAGAGCTTCTTTACTCACCTATGTCGCTAAATCCAGACCTCTACCTGTGTGTTTTTTATTGATCGATATTAGAAAAGCATTTGACACTGTCTCATGGCCATACTTACAATATATTCTTCAAAAATGTGGGTTTGGACCATATTTTTTTAAGTGGATTTCTTCCTTATACAAGCCGAATGCATTTTTCAAATATGCTGGTTTTAAATTAGACCCTTTCCCTATTGGAAGAGGTACCCATCAAGGATGTCCTCTCTCTCCCCTTCTATTTGCACTCCTCAATGAACCCTTGGCCCATTTAATTTGATCTGATCCAAACATAAACGGTATTGAATTAGCTGGATGTCATCATAAATTACGTATTTTTGCAGATTAAATCAAACTCTTAATGTCGTATCCCCATATCACAGCACCTAATCTCTTCTGTCCTAAACAGCTTTGCACACACTTAGGGGCTTAACAGTTAACTATGAAAAATCAACTGCTCTCAACACTTCCTTGTTGCTCTACTTTTAACATTGTTATATACTAATCCTGTTCATAAATCGCTATGTTTAGCTATTTGAATATTGTACCACCATTCTTAGATGTACTCAATTTGTCAATCTTTGCTATATTTAAAAAATAATAAACACATTTGATGAGAAAAACACAAGGGTGCAAATGAAGAATGTAAATTACTTATAACGCAAAGGAACTCTAGGCAAATGGATAAATATACAGATGACATACATACCACAGGAGCTTATTTACCTGGCAAAGATTGGTATTCCCGTCAATCCAGTTCTGACACAATTCTACCTGGAAGAGGAGACCTGCTTTTTCTTTGCTGCATCTTAGTAACACTTACATGTCTCCTTCCTGATCCACACTCTGACTAGAGAGCAAAAAGGAGAAGCCACAGACTGATGAGCTCATCTCTCACTCTGTACTCTGTGGTCTCCTCCTATCAGCATGCTCCTTGCTCTGCAGCACAACTGACTCCTTGTACTGCTTCTCCCACCCCCATTCTGAGCTCTGATGTGCAGGGATTGCAAAGGGCTGATACCAAGCCAAATTCAGGTACTTAAACAATATGCATTAAAAATACATTCAGTGTTGATTATTGATTATAGAATACAGAGCTGCATTCATCTGTGTATTTTATATTTGTTTGGAGTTCAGGTTAAAATATAGCTGAATTCCTGTTCTTTTTTCTCTGTTTTTGAGGATAAGCGTGCACATGCTAGCACACAGAATATGACCGATAAAGAGAATCAAACTTTACTGACCAAGGGCACTTTGCAGTGAACACACACAAAAGGGAAAATTACTAAGCACGATGTATTCTCCCCTGTTCTAGCCAGTAACAAGTCAACATAGATCACAGGGAAAACAAAGGCAAGGCACGGTAAATGGCTATAATATTAAAGCAGAGTTCCACCCAAAAGTGGAACTTCTGCTCATTTGCCTCCACCCCCCTCCGATGCCACATTTGGCACCTTTCGGGGGGGAGCAGTATACCGGGTATCCTGTCCCCATCTCCAGGAGAACAGGCTGCTGCAAATTACGTCAGCAGCTCCCTCATCCGCCGCCGGGCCAGTAGGAGCGCAGAGGTGCCTCTCGCATGCGCAGTAGGGACCCGACGTGAAGCCGAAATGCTACACTGTCGGGTTCCCTTACCCAAAATGAAGGTGGCAGCACTCGACAGCTGATGAAAACATCAGCTGTGGTGCCGACATCACTGGACTCCAGTACAGGTAAGTGCAGTATGTGTAGCTGCTGGCTTTTAATTTTTGCAGGGGTGGGCGGACCTCCTCTTTAAAGTGGGTGTAAACTGTAAACTTTATTTTTCAATGTGGAAACCTGTTCCAGTAACAACTGTCTAAGAGGATTATCTCCCTTGGTAGAGATTTCTTCTTACTGCCAGTGCTACTCTGGGACAGGACGTGAAGGAATATTTCCCAGACAGGACACAAACCGTACAAAAAAAAAGCAAAAAATAAACCAAAGGTTCTTAGACCTTTACTACTCCACACAAAAGGAAAAAAAGTTATAGCAGTATCCACTCAAACTGCTGAGTGGGTACCATTACCTACAATTTTACCTCCTAAGCTGGTGCTGCCAGAAGCCCTTCAATTGAAATGAAGTGTATAACTGCTGTCAGGAAGCATACTTCTTTTGTGCACTATGGCTCCACATGTGCATTCATATCGGTCACAGGTTAATGGGTTTTTAGAGTTGGCGTTAGGCCTGGCCAAAAGACAATGTCCCAAGGTGTGCTTATTAGGGTTAACAGAGGACCTCCAAATTACCTAACAAATGACAATATAATACAAAGAAACCCATGGTAGAAGTGCCTGTGCCTATACACTTTCCATGTTGCTGCTGTTCATCTTCTGATCAATAATACACATCAAACCACAGCGCAAACAATATAAATATTCCAATGTGCTTACAACAAAAGTGCCACAAATGTGCATACACAATGAGTTATAATCTAGCCAATTATACCAAGCAAAAATTTGTCCTGCAAAGTCCAACGTAAAAAAGAGAAAGTTCCCAAAAAAAGGTTTCTTCCAAAGTGCTCATGTGCAAAGAATCCTAAAGTGCTCCAAACAGTCACATGGTGAAATGTGCTCCACACAACCTCTTGTGCTTGTACTCACCAGATGCTATGGACCCATAAGCAGTACTGCATTTGGGTCCATTAGGCTTAAACTGGTCAGAGGGATATGTAGCCACAGGTCCTCCATTTCTTCCTATGCCGACACCACTTGCATTGCACGCTTTGTATAAATAATTGTTGGGCAGTCAGCTCGCTCCTGGAACTCGCTTGGTCCACACAATCTAGCGTGCATTCCATCACTGGCCGCACATGACGTCACTAAGAAACTGGAATCTACATCAACTAGTGAGTCAACCTGTATGTACTTTAATCTCAGTATAAATACAGCTGTTCTCTGAAGTCCTTAGAGGTTTGTTAGAAAACCTTAGTGAACAAACAGCATCATGAAGGCCAAGGAACACACCAGACAGGTCAGGGATAAAGTTGTAAAAAAGTTTAAAGCAGGGTTAGGTTATAAAAAAAAAAAAATCCCAAGCTTTGAACATCTCATGGAGTACTGTTCAATCCATCATCCAAAAATGGAAAGAGTATGGCAAACCTACCAAGACATGGCTGTCCACCTAAACTGACAGGCTGAACAAGGAGAGCATTAATCAGAAAAGCAGCCAAGAGGCCCATGGTAACTCAGAGATCCACAGCTCAGGCGAGAGAATCTGTCCACAGGACAACTATTAGTCGTGCACTCCACAAATCTGGCCTTTATGGAAGAGTATCAAGAAGAAAGCCATAAGAAGTCCTGTTTGCAGTTTGTGAGAAGCCATGTGGGGGACACAGCAAATATGTGGAAGAAAGTGCTCTGGTCAGGTGAGATCAAAATTTAACTTTTTGGCCTAAAAGCAAATACAGGGCAAGCCTAGAAGACAACCTGTTAGAGTCCGCAAAAGAAATGGGACTAGGGCTGTAATTGCAGCAAAAGGTGGTTCTACAACGCATTGACTCAGGGGGGTGAATACAAATGCACGCCACACTTTTCACATATTTATTTGTAAACATTTTTGAAAACCATTTATCATTTTCCTTCCACCTCACAATTATGTGCCAATTTGTGTTGGTCTATCACATAAAATCCCAATGAAATACACATAAATTTTTGGTTGTAACATGACAAAATGTGGAAAATTTCAAGGGGTATGAATACTTTTTCAAGGCACTGTATTTAATACCGTTCTTACTTTATACCTCTATTATAACTCCATGGACATGTTCTATGCTTGCCACTGTGGTTGAACAGGGAGTTTACATCGTTGTCAATATATAATTTACTCTACTGTACTGTAGAGCTTTAACATAAGAGCTCTGATTTTTATCTGTAACAATAAATTTATTAACTCAAAGAAAATAACAGGGAATGATGGCTTTAAATGACTACAGTCAATATTCATTATAATTTCCACATGCTGTAGTAGTCGTGTTGGATTTATAAATTAATCTTCACACATCCCTTTCACACAAGATAGGAATAAATATTAATGCGCAATGGCCAAGTACTAGGATTAGACTGAAGTAGATATACTATGAGGAAAATGCTTGTGCTGTGGACTGTAGACTAAAGCCCCATACATACGGTCGGATTTTCCTAAGGAAAATGTTCGATGGGACCTTGTTGTCAGAAATTCCAACCGTGTGTAGGCTGCATCACACATTTTCCATAAGAATTTCCGTCACACAAAATTTGAGATCTGGATCTCAAATTTTCTGACAACAAAATCCGTTGTCAGAAATTCTGATCGTGTGTACAAAATTCCGACACACAAAGTTCCACGCATGCTCGGAATGAAGCAGAAGAGCCGCACTGGCTATTGAACTTCATTCTTCTCGGCTCGTCGTACGTCACCGCATTCTTGACATTCAGAATTTCCAACCAACTTTGTGTGACTGTGTGTATGCAAGACAGGTTTTGAGCCAACATCTGTCGGAAAAAATCCATGGATTTTGTAGCCGGAATGTCCGATGGTGTGTACGGAGCATAACAGTGCACACATTCCCTTAGATACTGCACAATGTCGAGTTTACCCAATATTCAAATATATTATTATATTAAAAGAAGATACGTTTTTTCCCCCCAAACAGGGGAATTAACTAAGCTTTCTTTGAAATTATAATGGTGCAGGAAACTTTCAAGTGGCAAACTAAGCAGGTGATGCAGATCAACCTGAAATAGGTCTATCTGCACCCCCTGCACCAATTTCTAATATAGCGTGAAATAGGAACTAGCACAGGTTTGCACCTGGTTAATAGGAGGGAATTAGGCAGTTTCCTACATAGAAAACTGCCACAGATTCCTCCCAGGTATGACCTTGTCATACAGTATGTGAGCTGACAGCTGATGCATGGTAAGTTTGCATCTTTCCTTCCTACAGGTCCGATATAGGGTACCTGCAACCACGCCTCTAGCCAATATTTCACAGATTAACAGGGGCTCCTACCCGAAGTTATGCTAGGAGGTGCACATTTAACTAGGTGGGTACACTAACCTATGACATACTACTATTTCCAAAAATGAATCTGGTTATATTGAATATTTATCTGTCAAGCTCAATTTTTACTGCCCATCTTTTTACATTTTAAACCTGGGAAGATGGCTGAAAAGTGGCTGGGCCTCTTTCTGAATCTTTCACCCATACCCCCTGCCCTTGGATCAGATTAGAGAAAAAGGGCAGGAGCATGTGACCACTAATAAAAAGGCAAACAAAAATTTCCCTTGCTTTTTTAGTAATAAATACAACACAACCTGATTCATGCAAGTGTAAGCTTTGAAGTGGTTATTTTATTGTTGTGACTTTACAGACATTTTAACTGGAAAAAATATAAAATAATCCAAATTTACCAGTAAAATAGGACTTCTGCGTAAAAGCATACCATCAGAGTATGAGCTTTATGTAACACAAAGTGGTAAAGCACCAAGTACACAGGCCAAATAGATGTTTTTGTGTAAACTGTTCTCACTGGGCTGAAAGTGAACCCATAATGATTGGTTATATGCAGAACGCCAATTATTTCCTTGTCAAAAGAAGTTTATTGAGTATACAATGTTATAAAGATACATAAAGTAAGTTTACAAGGATCTATAAAGTAAGCTCATTGTTTTACAGTAGGGTTTATATAGGTAAATATCATGAAATTTCAAATATTAAACATTGGGTTCACGTAAACCTAAATTAAAGATATATATCATTTTCTTAGTTACTTTTGTAGGTATTTAAATGATTTATACCTACTATACATATTGTTTACAAGTAGAGTGTATATAGGTCAAATAAATTCTGATAATGAGCTTTAATCGTAAGGTGGAGAAAAGGAAAGAGAAAGAAGAAAAAGGGTTGAAAGGTAGGAGGTATGGTCCACAAGGTTGTCCCGCTCGTCAGTTTATTATTCTTTTTAGTTCTCTTTGAAGCCTTAGAATGGGTGTCTCTGTAAGTCATTTAATCTGTTACCATGGCAACAGGACAGAGTCATTGAAGTTTGACAGGAACTGTTGTTCTATCCAAGGATGCCAAAGTTTTTCAAATTTTGGAATTTGATTTTGATCGATGGCTACCATCTTAGCATGGGACATTGTATTATTCATTCTGTGAATTGTTTCTGCTAGTACCAATGTAGGAGATTTCCATGCCTTGGCCACTGTTTGTTTTGCAGCCGTTATTAGTTGGATCATAAGTTTGAATTGAGAGAGTGTTAACCATTCCGGTTTTAGATTAAGTAAAGTTAAATATGGATCTGGTTGTATTATTTTTTAAAATATTTTAGATGCAATCACGAAGACTTCCTTCCAGAAGGTTTGGATTACTGGGCACGTCCACCATATGTGTAAATATGTGCCTATTTCTGGGCATCCTCGAAAACAAAGAGCTGAGGTATTAGGTGAATATTTTGCCACTCTAGCGGGTACAAGGTACCAGCGAGTTAGGACTTTATAATTTGTCTCCAGTGCTAAGATGTTGGGTGAAGATGACTTAGATGTGAGCCATATGTTAGACCAGTCCGTGTCTTCTAAAGTTTGTCCCAGGTCCTCCTCCCACCTCTGAACGTAAGAGGGTCTATTAAGATTTGCTACTCCATATAATTGATTATAAAGTGATGAAATTGTACCTTTAGCAAATGGATCTTTTGTACAGATTGATTCAAAAATGGATAATTGGGATAATGGTGTATGCCCCTTTAGGAATGGTGTATAGAAATTTTTGATTTGGAGATATCTAAATATCTCAGAGTTTGGTAGATCATATTTTTCTCTAAGCAATAGGAATGAAAGGAATGATTTAGATGCTATGAAGTCATTCAGTGTCTGAATGCCTGATGTTGTCCAAGCTTTAAAAGAATTTGGGTAGATCCATGCCGGATAAAAGGCCGGATTTCTGATAAAAGAAAGGAGAGGATTGTGTGGAGATTGTAACTGATATTTGGTTTTTAGTTTATCCCAGAGAGATAAGAAGTGTTTAGTTATGGGATTATGAATTTTAAAGCGGTCTTTAGGATTAAGCCATAATAAATTTGATATTAATAGAGGGTCATTTTCTGAAGCCTCTATAAATACCCATAATGGGATTTCCTGTTTTGCATGGCATTTGGACAGACTGGCCAAATGTGCTGCTCTGTAGTAGTTAGTAAAATTAGGGTATCCCAGGCCTCCTTTATTTTTGGGAAGATGTAGTGTATGTATAGGTATACGTGGTTTAGAAGAGCCCCATATAAACGAAGTTGCTCTTTTTTGTACTATTCTCAAAAAATAGGAAGGAATTGGAATAGGGAGGACTCTGAATAGATAAAGCAATTTGGGTAGAATAGTCATTTTGATTGCATTAATCTTCCCTATCCAGGATAGAGGAAGTTGCGACCATTGTTTTATTAGATTTGTGATCTGTCTTAATACAGGAGGATAATTGGTTGAGAATAAGTCAGAATGAGATGCTGTTAAATGAATTCCAAGATATGGGATTGATTTTTCTGCCCATGTGAATGGGAGTGCAGCCCTAGCCGGGATCAATTCCATGTTTGCGAGTGAAATATTAAGCACTAGGCATTTCTTAGGATTAATCATAAGGCCGGATAGGGCTGCAAATCCATCAAGAGCTGGTATTAAGTTAGGACCAGAGACCTGTGGTGATGATAGAAAAAGTAATATATCGTCTGCAAATATACATAATTTGTGTGTAATACCTCCTACTTCAATGCCAGTTATAGTTTGGTTTGTTCTGATGTATTGGGCCATGGGTTCGAGTATAAGGGCAAATAATAAGGGAGATAATGGGCAACCCTGTCGGGTACCTCTTTCGATATTAAAGGCTTCAGATTTGTATCCAGCATATTTTATATAGGCTTTGGGTTTATTATATAATGCTTTGATCCATGTTAAAAAGTGGGGTCCAAAACCTCATTTTTGTAATGAATATTGCATATATTGCCAGGATACTGTGTCAAATGCCCTCTTAATATCGAGAGATAGAAAACATAAAGGGATTTTCCGTTTTTTAGCAATATGTGCCAATAACACTGCCCTGCGTATATTATCGCCTGCCTGTCTATTTGGCATGAAGCCTACTTGATCTCTATGTATTAATTTTCCTATAATGCTATTGAGGCGTTTTGCTATTATTTTTGCTAAAAATTTAATATCGAGGTTTAACAGAGAGATAGGCCGATAATTCACACAGGAAGTATCATCAGAAAGGGGTTTTGGGATCATACAAACAATTGCCATTAGTGTTTCTTGCCGAAAAGAATGTCCATCTAGAAGTTTGTTAAAAGTTTCAGTGAGAATAGGAGAGAGTATTTCTGAGAATGTTTTATAGTATAAAGCCGAGTAGCCGTCTGGGCCTGGTCTTTTGTTAAGTTTTAGGTCTTTTATGGCGTTAGCAACTTCATCTATAGTTATAGGCTCATCCAAACTGCTTTTTTGATTCTGAGATAACTCAGGTAAGGTTATTTTTGAGAAGAAGGATTCAGCCTCTGTAGGATTAAATTCATTGTTTGTCTTGTATAAAGTTGCGAGATGTGAGTGAAATTTATGGACTATTTTAACTGGATTACAAGTGTAAACATTTTTTGATAATTTCAAACGTATTGGTTTGAAAGATTTGTTAGTTGAATTTAATGCCCGAGCCAAATATGTACCTGGTTTGTTTGTATTCATGTAGAAATTGTGTTTGGAGCGTTTGAGGGATTTATCGACTCAGTGAGAAATAGATCGTATTCCAATCTAGATTTTTCCAGATGAGATTTTGTACTCTGAGATGGATTATCTTGAAATGATATGTAGGCTGCATTAAAATGGAGTTCTAGTTTTTTTGCTAGATTTTTGCGTTCCCGTTTAAATAGTGCCATTTGTCTTTGTATTGTACCACGCAAGACAGGCTTATGAGCTTCCCACAGTGTTATTGGGGAGATGTCTGTTGTATTATTAATTGATATGTATTCCTTTAAAGCTTGTTCAATGGCCATCTGATGTAGTGGGTGTTTGAGCATTATGTCCGGTAAGTACCACGTTGGGTCATGCGCTTTTGGTATGGCTGAGGCTATAGTAGTGTATACTGCATTATGGTCAGACCACGGAATCGGAATTATATCTGATGCAATAATTTCTGGTATCATTCCTATTGTTAGAAAAATATGATCTATTCTGGTGAAGGTTTGATGAGGGTGCAAGAAATAAGTGAATTTCTTTTTCATTGGGTTACTTTCTCTCCGCGAATCTACCAGATTGTATTTGGAAAGAAGTTGAGAAAAAGGTAATCTAGAGGTTATTTTGGATGGTGTAAAAGGTGATTTATCTAGAAATGGGAGGAGGACCTGGTTCGAATCCCCACACATTATCACTGTTCCTATTTTGTGTGTATTAATCACTTGTAATATATGTGAGAGGAATGGTGTAGGTTGTTTGTTAGGAGCGTAGTAGGAAATCACCGTGATTGCTGTATCCATTATATAACCCATGAGTATCAGGTATCTACCTTCTGGGTCTTTAATTTCTGATGATAAGGTGAATGGTGTGGATCGGTGAAATGCAATTAGAGTTCCCCTTTGCTTGGTACAGGCAGAAGCCGTGTAAATTTGTTGATAAAAAGGAGAAATATATTTTGGAGTAGAATCTTTGGTGAAGTGTGTTTCTTGGAGGCATACTATGTGAGCCTTCTTGTTATGGAAAGTACGGAAGGCTTTGGTCCTTTTTTTGAGGGACATTTATTCCCTGAACATTCAGGGAAAGTATATTCAGTGGTGCCATGGCAACAGATCAAATAGTTTTGACTTACTTTTTGTTATGCAGAGCTGACTGCGCAGATCAACCTGTGTGGACTGAAGAGATGAATAGATAGAAAAGAAACCAGTGAATTCTGGAGTAAAGAGTAAACAAAAAACATATGAGATTAGATGATACATTGTATAAATTATTTTTTGCAAGTAATCACAATTTACCCGTGAAAGAGAATAAATATCTCTCTCAGGGGAATAAGTGCCTTCGTCACACTCCCACATATATGGTTGGGAGAATGAGGAGGGCTAATGGGGGTACACGGATCTTCCGCTTACAGGAGAGAAGTGCTATGTCAAAAGACATCAAAATGATGTTTCATTAATTGGAGTGCAGAATATAGTTTTTGTTGAAATTATTTATTCCAGGGTGGTTGTATATGGTTAGTCTTGCCCTAGGCTAAATAATTCAGTTAGAAAGGTACTGTTAATAACTTTGGTATTGATGAAGATAGTTTGAATTATTTTGGGATTTTAACCCTTTCAGAGTAAACAATTACATATTTTATTCTTATGCAACTGTTTAGATATGTTAACTCATAAAATTGAGGTTGTATTGCTTCAGATTAGAACAAAAACATAATTCTAGGAACTAGTTAGGTAATAATATATTTGTTTTAAGAAAAGAAAGAAAAAGCTTCCATTACTTCTGGATTATTGAACATATTTGTCCTAAAAAGTAATAAATCTATTGTTATTACCTGATATAATATATAACTGAACAAAAATTTCCTTATTTCACTTATATATTCTAAGGCTATATGAATCAGAAGTAATAAGAAATATAACTGGAATGTAACATGATCCCACACAGTGTGTGACTATCAGAATGCAGTTACATTCAGTTATAAATACAGGTTTTTTTATAGAGAACCATCTCTTAGCATAATAAATGAAGAGATATCAGGAATTAGGATGCCAGTCCATTGAATCTTCTTGGTCCATGGATGATGTGGCATAACTGCCTCTTTTGTGAGAATGATGATTCTCATTTTGTTCTGAAATTTTCTGGGTACTGCCTGAAGGTGAAGATGATGCCATTCTTCTGCGTGTGGGAGAGTTGCTGCTTGTGGGTTCTGTCAGATTTAATTTTAAAAGGGTTTGTTGTAGTTCATCTGCTGATCTGCTTCTGTAAATTGTACCTTGGTAGTTAAATCTGACTGAAAAGGGGAAGCCCATCGATACATAATGTTGTGGCGTTGCAGTTCCATTAGTTGGGGTTTCATGGATCGTCTTTTAGTAATAGTAAGTTGGGATAGGTCAGCAAAAATTTGATAATTGTGTCCTTGAAAATTAAGTTCCTTTTTTTCTCTTGCAGCAATTAGTATTTGTTCTTTCGTTCTGTAATAATGAAATTTTGTGATTATATCACGTGGGGGTCCATCTTTCTTTTTGGCTGTGAGGGCTCTGTGTACTCTGTCCAGTTCTAAACGTTCAATAGAGATATCTGGCTTTAGTTCTTGTAATAGAGCAGTAATAGTAGATTGCAGGTCCGTCACAGTTTCAGGTATTCCCCTTATGCGCAAGTTTGAACGTCTGGCTCTATTTTCGTAATCTTCGAGCTTAGTTTGAAGTATTAAATTCTCTTCTTTTAATTGTTCCAATTCTGTTATATTTACTTGGGTTGTAATTTCAATTTCATCAATTTTTATTTCTAAGGCTGCGGTGCGGTTTCCCAGCTCTCTTATTTCTTTGGTTAGGCTTTTTGTTATTTGGTCTGAGGTTTGTTTTAAAGCCTTATGAAGCATCTTTTCAAATTGTAATAATATTACTGGGGATGCTGAGGAGGCTTGTGGAGAAGTTTGTGAGAGGATTTGTTCTGTATCTGACTCAAATGGAGAGTCTTGCTGTGACATTTTCTGTCTGTGAGAGCGCCCTGATGCTGTATCTTGTGAGGTGACTGGAGCTGCTTTAGTTGCAGTGAGTGCCTGTGAGCTCTTTGTGAGGTGATTTTTATTTCTGCCACGGTTTCCTCCCAGTACCATATTTCCTGCCCAAACTTTCACAGTTTGTTCCCTGGGGCAAAAAGGTTCAAATGGATACCTTTTGAGCCTGCAGGCTCCGCTTTGTCCTTCTCTTCTCTCCTCAGCGGTGCGGAGCTCTAACAATGCATGTCTGCTCCGCTAGGCTCCGCCCATCTCCCCCCAAACGCCAATTATTTCAGTCTTACTTCTCTATCCTTACTGGTCCCTCAGATCATGGGAGCTCATGTGTACAGTAGGTCGACTCTGATCCTCCAATTCCCACAGCAACACCAGGTTCCAACCAAAAAAACTCTCATTTGCATGCCTTTTTCTACTCTGTTAGAAAGGGCCTTTAGAGCTTATCCTGTGGCCAGGTTATATTACACATTCTTCAGAAGCATTAAATTAAAAGTGTAAGAGAGTAAATTATTTGACTTCAAATATACTTTTATCTAGCAATCTGGATGCATGAATGTTGTTTCAGTCTCTGCGCTGTTAAGAAAAGTTTATTGCCACTGCTAGCCTTCTAAAGAAAAAAAATGATTTTTTTTAACCCACAGAATTCTGACCTTCTCGATCCAATACTTTGTTTCACTGGCCCAAAACAAGTTCAGACCTGGGTATTGCAGTAGTTAGGATGACTTATTTCCATACATGTTTAGGGTCAGTCAGTAACTCAAAATACTGAAGCCAGCGGGTTAGCATACCCACCTCCGTAGGTTTGTGCCATGACAGGCTTCGATTAACGTATGCTTTATCTTGAGCAGCAATAACTGTCACAAAGCTAATCCATAGCTACTTCACAATTTTTCATCTTTAATTTGCAACATAGATTTTTTTTCAGTCTTGGCAAACCCTCAGACAGCTGGAGTGAGATTCTCTATCAAAGCAAAGATTAAATCAGGAAAAAGCTAATCTGCAGAAAAGGGAATGTTTTAAAACATGCTGCACAATGTCACCTCTAGTCACAGCTGCAGATGCACACATTGCTGCAGAATCCTCTACCTAAAAACCCAGTAAACTCATCATTTCCACACTGCTGCACGGTGGCCAACAATACTTGCAATACCTCTGTGAACCCACCTATGTTGATATTTAAGGCTCAGTCAGAATGAAATTAAATTGGCAAAACATTCAGCAGGTAGAAATAGTTCAGTAACGTAGTGCAGAGCTCAGAAATGTTGAAATTCTATTCAAAATCACCTGTTTAAGTGCAGACTACATACACACTGAATTCTATTTTACCTCACTTTTATGTAAAGTCATGCCCACACCATTCTAAGGAAATAAGTAAACATTGTGTATCTTACAAAAATACAAGTACCCGTGCTAAAGTTAGAGTGTCTATGGTCAAAATGTAATATGTACTTGCTTCTAAGTTTTATTTCAATCATTATATCTAGCTACTCGTATTAACCACTTGACCTCAGGAAGATTTTACCCCCTCCTTGACCAGAGCATTTTTTGTTATTCAGCACTGTGCTAATTTATCTGACGACACACTGTACTCTGTAAACTGTACACACATTTAATTTTTATCATTTTTTCCCACAAATAGAGCTTTCTTCTGGTGGTATTTGATCAACACTGGGTTTTTTATTTTTTTGCAATATAAAACAAGAAAAGACTGACCCCCCTCCCCCCAATATCTTCTACTTTGTTATAAACCGTTTAAAAAATAAAATAATTGTATATTACCTGGTTTTTGCAAAAGTTATAGCATCTACAAGCTATACTGTGGTATCGTGATAGAGCGACGGGCAATCTGGTGCTTAAAGACTATCTGGGAGGGTCACTAACTGACATCACTAGTGAAATTAATACAGTGATCAGTGATAATACTGTACACTGACACTGTACTAAAGACACTTTCATTGGCTAAAATCAGCTGCCCTTGCTGTGATTGGACACAGCACTGGTCGACAGGGGGCTTTGCACGGGAGCACCCCAAACCCGGAAGCAAGCCGGTGATGTACAAGTATGCTGTCTAGCCTGCCTGTGCAGCCCGCAGTAAATCTACTGTGGGCAGGCGTCAAGTAGTTCATCTGAAAACCAGCAAACGGGGCAGCAAGGATAAGGGATGCCTGAAGGCACTCCCCCACCTTATCCTTGCTGTCGCCGTTTGCTGGTAAGCAACCAGAAAGATCTCCCCCCTCACATTATGCTTTGCCTACATAAGCTCTGTTGTGTCGATATGACAATGCAGAGGAGCCAGCATACATCTAAGAGTAACTACATTGGATGCCCTCAGTTCTATCTGAGGACATTACTTTACCAGTAACACCAGCTTGGAATAGTAATTGATGTCTTTTACAATTATGGACATAAGTCTTTATATTTAATTATGGATAAACAAAAGTTTATTTTTTTTTAAATGTTATTGTAATCCTTGTGTACCAAGATAGTCCATTCATTCCTTTTTTAGGGGCACACCTAAAATTCTCTCCAACTACAATTTAACTTTGTGAATAATTCCAACACATTTATTAACTTAAAATCTGTAAAACATATTCAGTAGGCACTGCTGTGTTTCACACTTCACGGAGCCTGCCTTCTGAACTACTGCTCTGAGAGGAAGAGTTTAAAGAGGCAAAGTCAGTACAGAAATCACTGTTTTCAGGCAAGGTACAATGGGATATTTAGTCCTTAGAAATTAAAGTAAAGAGCTACAAAGCATGCAGGGAAACCAAGAAGTGAAAAAAGATGACCAGCAGACAGGCAGAACTCGCAATATTAAAGGAGATTTTTCAAATAAGTTTATATTGGATTGTCATTTATAACTATTTTTTTTGTATTTCTATGACAATACTGATATTCTAAAATGAAAGTGTATGCCATGACCTTAAAACTCCTAACTGCTTCCCACCCAGGCCAATTTCGGCATTGTAAAAATAACATTTTTTTTGCTAGATAAATACTCAAACATTTTTTAAGCTCAGGCCCTAGAGAATAAAATGGTGGGTGTTGCAAATTTTAATGTCATACAGTATTTACGCAGCGATTTTTAAACTTTTTTTTGTGGAAAAAAAAAACTTTTAATGCAAAAAACACAATATACAACCCCAAACATTGGTAAAATATAAAAGATAATGTTACGCCAAGTAAATAGATACCCAACATGTCACACTTTAAATTTGAGCATGCTCGTGGAATGGTGCCAAACTACGGTACCTAAAAATCTCCTTAGGTGATGCTTTAAATTTTTTTTACAGGTTACCAGTTTAGAGTTACAGAGGAGGTCTAGTGCTAAAATGATTGTGCTCACTATAACATTAGTGGAGATACCTCACGTGTGGTGCGAACGCAGTTTACATATGCGGGCACAGCCTACATTTGCGCTCGCTTCTGCGTGTGTACACAAGGGGACAGGGAGTGCATAATTTTTTTTTTTTTAACAGAAAAAGTTTTTTTATTGTGCAATAAGACAGTACATATTTAGCAGGTGTTATACATAGGATCCTATGATATATAAACAGCTACAATTCTGCAGTAATATATACACAAATATTTTACATGTCTTCCTTTAACAATGTATAGTATATCTACAGTTCTAATTATAGTTTATGTTATTAGTAGGTGGGTTATAGAGTCAGATGCATTCATATGAAAACTACAATTAAAGAAAGGTTAAGAAGCCTATTCGATGAGGGCTAGTCCCTGTCCCCCTAGCCAGAAACAGAGGAGGGGGGGGGGAATGTAGGGAGGGGAAAAGGAGGGGGGGGAAGGGGGGAAGGAGGAGAGGGGAGCCAGCATCGACCCCGTCTCAACCTAATAATAAGCATAATATGTAGCCCTAAGCTTGGAAAGATAGTACTAGCCCATTCCCACCTGTGCATAATTTTTTTTACACTGTCCTTTAATCTTTTTGAGTACTTTTATTCCTATCACAAGAAATATAAACATCCTTTGTGATAGAAATAAGGCATGACAGGTGCTCTTTATAGAGACATCTGGGATTTGTAAGAATAAAAAGAAAAATAAAATAAAACATTGAAATATTGATCTCAACTTTCCATAAAAAATGGCAGTATTTACATCTGCTAGAGACCCAGAAGTGACATCATGATGTTGGTTATCTAGTCCATGGCCAGCTCTATGGTAACCCAGTGGCACCACTGGATTGGATTCCGGGCTCCCTGATTGCACGGGAGAGCCCAGAGTGGATACCAGGAGGGGGAGGGGGGGTGTTGATGACCACTCCCACTGCCTGCAATTGTGCTACACTGTGATAGGTCACAGCGAATAAAGTGGTACAGAACAACAGGGAAGATATATATATATATATATATATCTATATCTAAAAATACAGCTCTACAGATAGATTAACAAAAAATAAAAAATGAAGACATCCTACATGACCTTTGGCTGACTAGCAAAACTGTATCTATATATTTTTATAGAACCATTTTAAGTTAGAATATAAACCAGTTCATGTTTGCTTGCGCCACACATATGCTTGCAATATAAGGTCCCTAAACAACCCTATCTTAAGATAATTTGAAGATAACAGTACATTTAGGGCTGTGTGTAGAAAATGAAAACTCACGCAAACAGAGAAGGCAAACTCACTCCATAATCTGGTTGGATTCAAGCTCATAACATCAGTATTGTGAGGTGCAAATGCAAGTATTGGACATGAATTCAACATTCAATTGAACACACTAGCAAGTAATGGTATAAAAAAAGATATTGATACAGATCTTCTGATACCCTTATCTGCTGAATGTTACTCATTATCCTATTATATCTGGCTACATCCCACCCTCGAAGCCACATACAGTTATACTGGCAAACAAAGAGGATTTAAAGAAAATCCAAACCCCCAAATAAAATTGTATTATATGGCAGCATAGCAGTTCTTTCGATGTGGTGACTGCATTGTATTTCTTTTTCGGACTCTATTAGAGTAACCCTGCAAATAACACATTTCCTGCCCTAGTGTGGCTACACTCACTCCTCCACTGTATCTCTGTAAGGGAGCCATGGTTTTCATTCAAGGACAGGTCTTCCTCTCTATCTAAATTACATAGGGGTGGGAAGATTAGTAAAAAATTGAATTAAAAAAAAATTAACGAATGTGCACAAAGCACAGCTTGCAAACGCTCCTCACAATGTGTTTACTGTTATTGAGTCCATCTCATGAAGAGTTCCATAGGCTGTTCACCCCTGCAGCTCCTATGTCAGACCCGGAATAGATCACCTTGTAAACTAGAAGAAAAGCACAAGTGAGCCGGCACAAGGCAATTCAGGGACCCACATTTTCAAGCAGTCCACTCCTCCACTCCCGACATCACAGCTCCAGTATGAAAGCTGGACCTCGTACTTGCGACCGTAGATGCCCGCTGTTCCAGCAAGCCCTTGTAGCATTGCTTGGTGTTCCTTTTTCCATCCCTGTTGTATTACAGGCTGCCTCCTGACTGTTCCAACTGCTGTGTACTTCCCACAATGGGTCTCCTAGACATACTATCCCTTTTTTAAAGAAGAATTCCAGGGAAAAAAAAAAAAGGGTTTACCTATGTAGTGGGGCTGTTCCTGTACTGCATGGGTTAATTGCATGATTTTGTCTAGGGGTGAAAAGAGTGACAATATACTTGCCTAATCCGGGTATTCTCCAAGTGCAAGACCAGTTCCCTGCTCCCTGTACACTAGCGGTCTTGTGCATGGACTGTTCCTGATGTCGTCATGGTCATAGACCGGCTATGGACATGAGGATGGCAGGAACAATCCACCGCTACATATGGGGGAGCGCTGTTTCCTGGAGGATCGAAGGATCAGGTAAGTATAGCCTTTCAATGAACCCCAGGACCAAACGAGCAGTTAACCAATGCAGTGGGGACACAACCTCACTGCATGGGAGAAAAAAATGTTCATGGAGTTCTGCTTTAACCCTTTGCCGACCAGCAGCCACAGTTATACTGCGGCAGGGAAGCTATATTTCGCAAAGCGCCGTACTGGTACAACGCTTTGTTTAATAGATACAGCATGCCCATTGCGTGTGGCCACGATGTCGGCTGGCCACCCGCGATTGCGCCACAGAGAGGCAGAACGGGCATTTGCCTTTGTAAATAAAGCAGATCCCTGTTATGTCAGGGGAGTACAGTGTAATTGTTTGTTCCTAGTTTTTAGGAACAGCGATTTCTCTGTACTCCCAGTCAGTCCACTCCCTGCACAGTTAGAAACACCTCCCTATGACACATTTAACCTTTTCATCGCCCCCTAGTGTTAACCCCTTCCCTGCCAGCATCATTTATACAGTAATCGGTGCTTTTTGTATAGTACTGATCGCTGTATAAATGTTACTAGTCCCAAAAAAGTCAAAGGTGTTTTTTTTGGGATATTTACTATTGCAAAAAGTAAAAAACATTGTTTTTTTTTTCTTCAAAATTGTCAGTCTTTTTTTGTTTATAGAGCAAAAAAATAAAAACCTCAGAGGTGATCAAATACCATCAAAAGCTCTATTTGTGGGAAGAAAAGGACATCAATTTTGTTTCGTTACAACGTCGCATGACTGTGCAATTGTCAGTTAAAGTGCCGTATGGCAAAAAATGGCCTGGTCATTAAGGGGGTAAATCCTTCCGAGGCTGAAGTAGTTAACTAAGTGTGCTACTATCCAGTACATTAAGTTTGTATAATCTTACTAGCCTCAATTCCCTGTTTTTATCTATTAGGAAAATTGCATTATTTGTGCTTTCAGTTCAGCTCACAGGAAGCTACATGGACGCTACATTTCTGGCAAGATCAGCAGGTATTTTCTCTACTTGCTAAAATGATTTAACCTGACAAATTAAAACAAAAAAGACCACTGCATGCGAGGACTGGTAAGCTTCAATATATACTGTACATTTTTTGTTCTTGGGTTTAGAAAAGTTATTTGTCCATTCAAACTTTTAAATACTTCAAAAATTAACAATTCTAATTAGAATAATGAAGGGGAGGTATATCACTCTGAAAATAAGTACCGTACTTAATACCATGTCCTGCAGCAATAACTCCCTGAATTGATTTCCCACCAGAAACCACATCTACATGGTCTTTGTATGTTTTCCAACTGTTGGAAGTCAACATGTTTTTAATATCAGATATTTCTGGACTATTGAGAGCAGATTATACTGAAGACGTCTGGATATGGCAGGGGGTAGCCTGGAATATCAGCAGAGCAAGATTACCCAGCAGGGTGTTTGAAACAAGGAGTCATAAATGAGAATTCATCTACTGAAGGATGTTCTCCTGATGTGATATAGGGGGGGGGGGGTGGAGAAGCATCAGCTCAGACCTCAGAAAATTAAAATGACTGATTTCCTGACCTACAACATCAAAGGAACAGTTGTGTACTGGAAGTTGACCTGGGTCAAGGCAGGTGTTCACAGAGTAATGCTATCCCCTTGTGGGAGACAGTAACATATTTCCTGGAGGATGTTCGGGGTAATAACATACTTCCTGGTGATAAGAACAGCCCCTTATAGCTTCTCATTGGACAGAGGACAACACAGGCGGGCAGAGGGTGTTTGTATGGGTTGTGTCTGTGGGTGCTTTAAATGTGAGGGACAATTAGGAAGACTCCTCTTTGAGTTCAGCCAGTATAAAAAACCAAGAGGAAGAACTTGCGTAAAGTACCATCTCTGTTCTTTTATTTTACATGCTCTGTATTATTCTTTTAGTGTACTATGTTAGTATTTCTACTTTTTTTTGTAAATAAACATGACCTTTGCTTCTTTGAGCATTGTGTTTATTTTTATAGCTTATATTATTAGATCATTACCGTTATTATCAGAGATTTGATATACTAGCTAACTATAGGAACAAGAAAATACATAGTTTTAATTTAAATAGGGGGGGAAGCCAAAACCACTCCCTATGTATTTCACCTACTGTTAATTTATTCCTCCTACAAAACAAATCATAATGGTAGTGCATGTATGATTAAAACCCAACTACACTACCTGCTTGGAGTTTGCATGTTCTCCCTGTGCCTGCGTGGGTTTTTTCCGGGTACTCCCATACTCCAAAGACATGCTTGTAGACTAATTGGCTCCTGTCTAAATTGGCCCTAATATATGTATGAATGTGAGTTAGGGACCTTAGATTGAAAGCTCCTTGAGGGCAGGGACTGATGTGAATGTACAATATATATGTAAAGCACTACGTAAATTGTTGGCACCGTATAAGTACCTGAAATAAATAAAATTAGTAAATAAGGAATATTAGACTGTAAACTCTAAGTACTGACAAATGGTTTGTGCATTCTATAAAGCACTGCATATTATAAAGGATGCCATCTGCCAATAGCTAGGGAATACACATGATTGGCATTTTTAACAGACTTCTGATGTAATGGAGTATTTAACATCAACATATGTTTTGATGGATACCATGTGAACACTGGGTTTTAGTTCAATCATGCAAGGTTTGAAGACATCTTAGTTTAGATTCTCATGCAAAAATATCATTACACAAGTGATATAGCCTTCAAGTAGTGTGGTACCAAGTGAAGCCATTAACTACGCAGCCACAGAGCTCATTTGTTAACTTCAGAAAAGTCCTGGAGCTGCTAGAATACACTCCTGTGTATTGAGGCCACTGTCTGTCTGATCTCATTATGCTCATTCTGTATAAGCTAATTCTAAGGCAAACAGGAGGCAGTTTTTCCAGCCTCTGGGGCAATATGTGACTATCTGTACTGTCAAAATGTATTATTGTAATTGAAAAGCATACTTGCATTAACTTTAATGTAACTTTAAGGGAACAGAGGTCTCAATTAAATAGCAAAGAAAAGTTTTTTGTCTGCACCCACTGATACGGAGGTTGATACCTTTACATGTATGCTGTTAGCTTAAAAAGATGATGTCACAAGATTTTACACCCTTAGCAGCAGTTACTGAAAAGGAGTGACTTCCTCTCATGCTCACCTTTTAGACCTAACCTCGGTGCTCACTATGCTTTTTCGTACTACCTATCTCGGTAATTTACAGCTCAGCTTTATGTAGCAGAACTTGAAAATGAGTTAGCAGAACAGTATAGTGCATGTTTATCCCCTCACACATAATAAGAGCCATTTTATAACAAAGGATTAAAAGAAAAAATGCTAACTTTATTATTGTATGGGATATTCTTGTTTAAATTTATTTAAGAAGCAGCAGAAAACAAATGAAAAGTTCACACTCTATATTGTACTGGCACAGACTGTCAAAACCAAGTGCATGAGCCGGAATCTCATCACAAATAAAATTGGCCATGATTGTGGTAAATACAGAATATTGATAATACAACCCTAATTTAAAAGCCTATGATCAACACTCTAAGGCCCCTTTCACACAGACGGATAGAATTGTGCTTTTAGCTGCGTTTTCTACCGCAGCTAAACGCACACAATGCTTTCCTATGTCCCCATTCACACACTGCGTCTAGCTGCGTTTTCATTACATGCGGTTGGTGCGGATAGAAAAAACAGAATTGACTGCGTCCAGGAGCGATTTAGCGTAGCTATCCGCACAATCGCAGGTAATCGCAGTGCACTGTGTCAGCTGCGGATAGCAGCACCGAGCTGGCAAGCACGGGGATCCGACTTGGATCCCCGACAATGCCAGGCACTGTTTGGTATGAATCTTGAGGGGGAACTCCACGCCAAATTTTAAATAAAAAACCGGCATGCGTTCCCCTCCAAGAGCATACCAGGCCCTTCGGTCTGGTATGGATTTTAAGGGGAACCCCTAAGCCGAAAAACGGCGTGGGGGTCCCCCTCATAATCCATATCAGACCCTTATCCGAGCATGCAGCCCTGTCAGTCAGGAAAGGGGGTGGGGACGAGCGAGCGCCCCCCCCGAACCGTACCAGGCCACATGCCCTCAACATGTGGGGGTTGGTGCTTTGGGGCAAGGGGGACGCCCCACCCCAAAGCACCTCGTCCCCATGTTGATGAGGACAAGGGCCTCTTCCCGACAACCCTGGCCATTGGTTGTTGGGGTCTGCGGGCGGAGGGTTTATCGGAATCCGGGAGCCCCCTTTAATAAGGGGGCCCCCAGATCCCGGCCCCCCACCCTAGCTGGGCTCCTCCGCTATCTTCTGCTCTTTTGCCGCTCTTTTGCTAGCGGAGGAGCCCGGTCTTCTGAGACGTCTTCTTCCCTCTTCTCTTCCTGATATGTTGACACGACGCTCCCTCTCACTGTAATGCTGTGAGCAAGGTCCACAACGACTTATAAAGGCATGGGGCGTGGCCACCGGGTGACCCCACCCTCTTATGACATCACAGTCCCAGGGCATGATGGGACTGTGATGACATAAGGGGCGGGGTCACCGGGTGACATCGCCTCCCCTTATGACGTCACAGTCCCGGGGCATGATGGGGCTGTGACGACATAAGGGGCGGGGTCACCAGGTGACATCGCCTCCCCTTATGACGTCACAGTCCCGGGGCATGATGGGACTATGATGACATAAGGGGCGGGGTCACCGGGTGACATCGCCTCCCCTTATGACGTCACAGTCCCGGGGCATGATGGGACTGTGACATAAGGGGCGGGGTCACGGGTGGCATCACCCGGTGGCCATGACTCATGCCTTTATAAGTCGATGTGGAACTCGCTCACGGCATTACAGTGAGAGGGAGTGTCATGTCAACATCTCGGGAAGAGAAGAGGGAAGAAGACGTCTCAGAAAACCGAGCTCCTCCATTAGCAAAAGAGCGGCAAAAGAGCAGAAGATAGCGGAGGAGCCCGGCAGAAGGAAGAAGGCACCGGAGAAGAACCAGAGAGCACGGAGACAACACCGGAGAGAGGGAGAAGAGGCCTGAGAGACCCCCGAAGTCGGAAGAAGACAACCGAAGTCAGAAGAAGACCCCCAGAGCTGCCTAATAAATCACTTTAAAAACCTGTCTACTGTGTTTTTTTTTTATTGACACTTTTCCCCCCGTGAATGGGTAGGGGTACAATGTACCCCATACTCATCCACATAGGGTGGGGGGCCGGGATCTGGGGGCCCCCTTATTAAAGGGGGCTCCCGGATTCCGATAAGCCCCCCGCCCGCAGACCCTGACAACCAACGGCCAGCATTGTCGGGAAGAGGCCCTTGTCCTCATCAACATGGGGACGAGGTGCGTTGGGGTGGGGGACCCTTCCCATGTTGAGGGCATGCGGCCTGGTACGGTTCAGGAGGGGGGGGCACTCGCTCGTCCCCACCCCCTTTCCTGACCGACCGGACTTCTTTTTATGCCTAACTTTGATATGATATGCTGATCTTGGACAGGGGAAGACATTTATCTATATTTTGGGGTAAGGGATCATGTATGCCAAATTTTAGATAATACCATCAATCCAGGGCAATAATGTGACAAGCTGGTCTATGGAGTGATAAAGATTACACAATATGTCTTTTATGCACTGGAACTTTCATCAGTCTGGTGGTAGGACTGTGGTATAATGCATAATACTTTTTCAGCTCCATGTGCTATAGTCTATAAAATGTTTGCACAACAAGTACTAAATATGATAAGAAAATAGCAGCTGGGGAAGGTATACAGCTAGCATTACGATCAACAATGTCTTCAAATGTATGACATCCAAAAATCAAGATAACAAACTGGTATGCAAGAAGCAAAGGAAAAAAAACCCTAATTCTGATCTGAGATGGTATTTTTTTCCATAGAAATTAGATACAAAAAGAGTTACTTACATTATTCTGATGATTGGACACTGGTTTGTAATTAATTGTTACAGCTCTCTCAATTTGCTGCGATTGTCTCTTTGGTTTTGAAGATTCTTCAATTTGCCGTCTAAAAGAAAACATTTTGTCAGCTCACAAAAATCACAAGCTACTTCTGCAGATTAATCATAATTTGAAATGTCATCTAAAAATGATCAAGTAGATAATGAGTTGCTATTGGGTATTCCTATTATGTGACTCTGTGAATTAGTGTGTATGTCAGCTACTTGGAAAAACACATACTCAAAAGCACAGCTGCATTATTAATAGATCACCAACAATACTGATAACCTCTGGGTGTTTCTGTGCAGTTACAGTTTATATAAAAAAGTATTCATCCCCTTGTACGTGTTCATGTTTTATTGTCATAGAACATTATTTCACAGTGAATTTTTTACACCAATGATGAGAAACAAAAACTCATGTCAAAGTGAAAACACCATCACTGCACAACCAAAGCAAAGTCATATCGGTAAAAGTACATCATAACAGAACGCTAAAGTAGCTTGCTAAAGTACTGTGTATCATAGGCAATTGCTATCTTTTTTCTAAATATAATACCGTCCTCAATTTTTCATGTTGTTGCATTTCAGTGCTGCTGATCCCACCCAGTCTGATAGCAAGCATTTCCTGTCTACATGCACATCAGCCATAGTTTTCCCAGGGGAGGTTCCTTGATAATGAAAACAGCTGACAATGCATGTGTAATGTATGTAGAAATGACCACTTGCAGCCTCCAAATGGGAGCCAGGGTAACCAAGTGGCAAAGCAGGAGCACAAATGGGATACAGGGACAGAAAATTGTTACTCCATAATAAAGTGAACAAGAACCTTACCTTCATGGCAGGATCATCAGGGGATTATTTTTATATTAAAAGCTGTAGATTTATCATATTGCACAACTTTTGAAATACTAAAAAGAAAGCTTATATGAGATTTATAAATTTACATTTACCTGAAACTACTTCCAATGGAAAAACACACAACTGAATGCATATGTTTACACATCCTTTCAAGTCAATATATGTCAATAGGTCTTTATTAGTTTTGCATATCTGGCAACTGCAGTGTGGAGAGCTCATCAGTGGTGCAACCTCTATCTTTCTCTCATGAAGGGTTTCTTTAAACTGTACAGGAAAAGCTGCTCTAGTGGCGGTCACATTACCTCAATAAATGGCGCTAACAAGCTACAGTAATATCAACCAAATACATAGACATAACATCTTTTCAAAATGACAATATTTTTTCTTACAAGGAAGTATTCTTGAAAGCAAAAACAGTTTTTTTAGTATAATAATGTTTGAAGAGCAAAGCTTCTTCGCACGATAGGAAATGCATGCTGTTTCATTACACACTCTTGTTTGCTGAATAAACTTGGATCATATTTGTTGCGGTATTATGCAATGTGCGGTCGGTCTTGTTTTGAATCCATTTTGAGGAGCATAGAGTTGTTCTTTGGGGACTTATATATTATACAACAAACTTCAACCTATGATGAGGGGCAAGTGCATTTGACCAGTTATGATTAAGGCCGGGTTCACACTGGTACAAATGCTCCAACATTAGGAGCTCATGTCATGTGAAAATCAGTGCTTCCCTATGGGAGCAGTCTTAACTGGTCCGACTTTGAAAATGTTCCCTGCAGCACTTTGGTCCGACTTTGATCCAACTTTAGACCATTGACTATCACTGAAGTCGGATCAAAGTCGGATCGCCGTGTTGACTGATCAGACTTTGGCATGCGACTTGTACTCTGATGGTCTTGAAGGGGAACTCCACACTAAATTTAAAAAAAAAAACAAAAAACAAAAAAAAAAAAACGGCATGGGTTCCCCCTCCAGGAGCATACCAGGCCCTTCGGTCTGGTATGGATTTTAACCTCCCTGGTGGTTTTCCCAAGTTTGGCTCAGGGTTAAATTTTAGTACCATTAGTGGTAACCCTAAGCCACACTCGGGATTGCATTGCAGGATCCTGGTGCAGCATACTTACCTTGTCTCCAGGATCCTGCGATGTCCCCCCCGCTGTGTCTGAGGGCTGTGTCCTCCGCCCGAAGCCTCTGTGTGCCGGGCTCCGTTCCCTGCGAGCGTTGCGACGCCTGGTGGCAAATTCAAAAAATTTAAAAATCATAATACAAAGGGTACACTGTAATCTTACAGATAACATTACTGTATGAAATTATTTCACATCCCTTTTGTCCCTAGTGCTTTGTCCAGTGCCCTGCATGCAGTTTTATATGATATATACTGTTCTTTCTGCCTGGAAACTGGAGATTGTCCATAGCAACTAAAAAGTGTCCCTTTATGTCAAAAGTGGTTTTAGACCAGCTAAAAAACAGCGATAGTAAATTAGAACACTTGCAAAATTGAGCGATAGTGAATCGTGGGGAAATATTATTATTATATTATTATTTTTTATAATTATATTTATTTATTATATTTATTTATTATATTATAATTTTTGATTTTGTGTTTCAAACTTTATCATACCCGAGATATCTACTAGACTCTTGTTTGGACAGATTTAAGTGTGTTATTGCTAAGAATTACAGGCCTACAATATAAAACGCCAAATTTCTATGCATAATAATTGTACCGCTTTGAGACGCACAAATCTGACATAATCATACTGCCAGGGAGGCTACGGGGAACCCCCACGCCAAGAAACAGCATGGGGGTCCCCCCAAAATCCATACCAGACCCTTATCCGGGCACACAGCCTGGCAGGTCAGGAAAGGGGGTGGGGACGAACAAGCGATCGCGCCCCCCCCCCCGAACTGTACCAGACCACATGCCCTCAACATGGGGGGGGTGGGTGCTTTGGGCCTTGTCCCAATTGATGAGGACAAGGGCCTCTTCCCGTTCTTAAAGTAATTTATTAGGCAGCTCCGGCGTCTCTTCCGATCTGTTCTCCCCTCTCTGGCTCTTCTGTGTCCTCTGCTGACGTCTTCTGGCTCTGTTGGTTCTTCTCCCTTCTCCCCATCTCTCTCCAGTTCTTCTACCGGGTCTCCTCCGCTGTCTTCTTGCTTATTTGTGCACTCTTTTGCTGGGTCTTCTCCCTCTGTTCTTCCGATGTTGACTCAACGCTCTCTCCTGCTCTAATGCCGGGTGCGCGGTGTGCCACTATTGATATAGGCATGGGGCGGGGTCACCGGAGACCCACCCCTTATGACGTCATGCCCCGGCCGCCATAAGGGCGGGGCCTCCGGATAAAGTCACACGATGACCCCGCCCCATGCCTATATAGGTAGTGACATTAGAGCAGGTGAGAGCGTCGAGTCAGCGGAGAAGACCCAGCAAACGGCGAGAAGATAGCGGAGGAGACCCAGCGGAAGGCAGATGAAAACGGACAGAGGGAGAATAACCGGAGAGAGAGCGGAGAAGACCCAGAGAGGGGAGAAGAACCTGAGAGGGCTAGAAGACATCAGCTGAGAAGACCCGGAGAAGGGAGAAGAAGTCGGAAGAGACGCTGGAGCTGCCTTAATACATTACTTTAAAAAAGCACCCACCCCCCCATTTAGAGGGCATGCGACCTAGTACGGTTCGGGGGGGGGGGGGGGGCGCTTGCTTGTCCCCACCCCCTTTCCTGACCTGCCTGAATAAGGTTCTGGTATGGATTTTGGGGGGACTCCCATGCCGTTTTTTCGGTGTGGGGGCTCCCTTTAAAATCCATACCAGACCAAAGGACCTGGTATGCTCTTGGAGGGGGAACCCATGCCGTTTTTGTTTTAAAATTTGGCGTGGCTTGTATTGTCAGGGATCAAAGTCGGATCCCTGTTCAAGTCTGATGCATGTCGGACTTTAAGTCACAGGGCAAAGTCGGATCCCAAGTGGTACGACTGTCATGTTGCACCAGTGTGAACCCAGCCTAAGGGGTCTCAGCCTCTGGTAAGCGGCGTATGATCTTTGTTGCTGGTAGAGAATAGTGTCAACCTTGCTGAATTTTTATGTTGTCAGTGGATTTGTTACAAATGAAATCTTTTTTTTCACGATTCATGTTGCGCACATTTGCGAGTATATGGTTTGCTGTAGAACATTTAAACAGTATGTGCAGTATGTCCTCTATTTTTACTGGGTCATGACTCATACTGATATCCTGGAGCCATTCTGAGGAGTAAGGATGAGCTCAGGCGTGTATTCGCAAACAGCATGTGCAGAGCCCGCCAGGAAGTCGGCACTGCACAGCGCTAATCCCAGGCAGTGAGACATTTCCTGATCTCTGCAGCCGCACATCGGACAATGTCTCACTGCTTTTGACTAGCGCTCCACAGTGCCGACTTCCTGGAGGGCTGTTCCGCACATGCTGTTTGCGAATACGCCTGAGCTCATCCTTACTGCAAAGTCATTCATTGGGGAATCCATTATACGTTACCCTGATATGAGGGGCAAGCGTATTTAACCTCCTATAGTTAACAGGTCTCATCCTTCGTTAAGTGGCACATGACCTAAGGGGGTGGTGGATAAGATTGTCATCTTGTATGCTGTCCTTGGAAGAAGTTTTATTTTCTTTTTCTTTATTTTATGCTGGACTATGTATAACCTGTTTTTGGTAACCTTTAAATATGCTTTAATAACCCATGCAGCATTTAAACTGTAATACCTCTCGACTTGCCATGTGCTTAAAAGACATCCCTGCAGGCCTATAGTGTTGTAAGCCTTAAATTGATACTAAAGTTATGGGTTTTTTTTGTTAAAAATAACAAACCTGTTATATTTACCTGCTCTGTGTAGTGGTTTTGCACAGAGCAGCCCAGTAACTCTAAGTAACTCTTTGGGGCTTCTGGCCCCTCCCTCCCGTTGAGGCAGCTTGCTATGGGGGCACACGTGCCGAGCCGCAGCTCCCTGTGTCCATTCAGACACAGAGCCACGGCTCGGCCCTGTCCCCTTTCTCTCTTCATTGGCTCAATAATTTTGATTGACAGCATCGGGAGCCAATGGCGCTTTGCTGCTGTCTCTGCCAATGAGGAGAGAGAATCCCGGACAGCCAAGTCTCTCGTGTAACACTGCTGGATTGAGATGGGGCTCAGGTAAGTATTAGGGGGGCTGCTGCACACAGAAGGCTAAACTAAAAATAATTACAGAATAAAAAATAAAAATGAAAAAAAAACAGGGTTAGCTTTACTGTTCCAGAAGTAGTATATGACATTCATGAGGGAATGGTTAAGTTCATAAGTCACTTCTCATACAAGTACAGCAATACTTTTTTGTTTACTGCCAATTTCAGCACAGGAGACAGAGGGACTACAGAAATCATACACTGTGCTATAATATCAGGAACAAAGCCTGCCGGAAGCAGGTTACAGCCCAAGCACAAACATGAACTGGTGGTTCATTTGCATACCACTATTTTGCGTTCTACAAGCTGCCCCCTGAAGCACAGTATCAGTACATCATAACTGTACCATTAATACAGTCAAACTTGTGATCTTGCAAACCTCTTGCATGGCTTACAGTAGGTTTCGGTAGGATTTATCCTATGGCATAATTCTTTGAATGGGATAAGTCATTCAAAAGTGCAAATAAACGATATGTGAAAAGCAGCTGGACATCACTATTATCATTCACTGCTACTTGATAAAAAAAATTGGTATGTAGTCATTATAGCTCGAGGATCAAATCTTCACTCAGCAGGAAATCATAACCCATACAAAAAAAGAGGCATGAAATAGAGGGGAAAACAGAGGAGCAGGCAATGTGCTTCATGGCAGGAAATATTGCATAAAGACTTATCGATTAAACATGCACATAAATAAGCATGTGAGCTGGAATTCACTGTGAGAGAAATAAAGGCGAAAGGCTGTCAAGAAAATAAATGTGAGCTACTAATTTGTGGCTGCTAATGGTAGGTTGTCTGTATTTGCACAGGGCTTTTTATAAGAATGCAGGTAAGCGTAAAATAGAATAAATGTGAATAAATAGAGAAAGATTAACTTGAGTTTAGAATAATGGATTTCATATTTGCCATTCCAGTCAACACACTCTTTATGATAATTATATTAATGCTAAAGTAGAATACAGATGCTTTGTTACAACCTGAAATATTTGGGACCATTAAAAGAAATAGAACTAGGAAACAAAAAATAATCAAATAAAATATATATTAGGGATAATTAAAGCTGAACTAAGGGCAAAACAAAAAATGCCATATGATGGGTCTGTCATTTGCAATAACAAAGCCCCTTCCCCAGTAAGACTTATTACTAGTTGATTCTAACACTACAGCTGTTATTTTTCCAACTTAATATAAGTGTGGCAACACTTTTCATTCTGCAGTGAAACTGCGCAGCAGTGTTGTCACCCTGTGGGACAGGGAAGTCTTAAGTGGACATGCAATTTTAAATTAACTGCAAATCCACTTGCTCACCGACATCCACCCACAATGTACTGCGGGCAAGCAGCAGCTGAAGGCAAAACATACCCGTACATCGCTGCCTACTTCCGGGTTTAGGGCACGTGCATGTTCCCGCTGTGATTGTACATGGCGGTATGCAATCACAGCCAACCAAGAGCCCTGTACCGAGGGAGCAATCTGTCAGTTTCTCAACCCTGCAAAGGAGGGAAGAGAAACCAAGATCATTATAGCACACATTACACATAGTTAGGCACACTTTTAACCCTTGATCGCCCTAGATGTTAACCCCTTCCCAGTCAGTGTCATTAGTACAGTGACAGTGTACAGTATTATCACTGATCACTGTATTAGTGTCACTAGTGATGTTAGTGGCAGGTAGTCAGTTCCCCCCAGCATCAGTTTGTGTCAGATAGACCACCACAGTATCACCGCCAGTATATATATATATATATATATATATATATATATATACACCAATCAAAAGCTTATTGGGTTTTTTTTTTTTTCATCAAAAACATGTAGCAGAATACATTTTGGCCAAAATTTATGAAGAATTTTTTTTTTTTTTTAATTGGATATGTGTTATGGCAGAACGTAAACAATAGTATTTGTTTTTTTAAATTTATATCACAAAAAATAAAAAACTCAGTGGTGATCAAATACCACCAAAAGAAAGCTCTATTTGTGTGAAAATAAAAATGATATCAATTTTGTTTGGGTACAGCACTGCATGACCTTACAATCACCAGTTAAAGTAGCGCAGTGCCGAATAGCAAAAAATGGCCTGGTCCTGAAGGGGGAAAATCTTCCAGAGCTCAAGTGGTTAAAACCAAACTGAACCCCACTGTCTATGACTATACTTTTTACTGCTAAGCGTTGCAGCAAGGGTTAAAAAACAATTTTTAAGGAATAGTTGGTATATGATTGGTATAGAACAGGTAATCAGAAGTAATAAAAATATACTTTATTCAAAAAATTACATTAAATATTTAGTTAAAAACAATGAACGGCTCATACAAATATTTCGCTACATCATGTAACCGAGGGTTCTAATTAAAGAAACACATACAGGCATGATATGCTAGAAACCCAACATGTTTCGGAATATTATAGGTACCATTCCTTCTTCAGGGGTTTCCTGTGAGGATATATTGTATGATCTAAAAAGATGCATAAATAGAATATACCAATCATTATTACAAAAAAATGAGTCAAGTATATTGCAATAGAGTATAGATAGTGAGAGTAGTGGGAATAGGGGCTTGGGAAGAAAGAAAGAGGAAACAGCTGATAATAGTTAAAGAACTCACTAGTTCACAAAGCTGTAATTGTATCCTAGACAGATAACAATTGGTGGTTTAACAGACGATACTCCAAATTCCGATCTCCATAATACCAGTCAGAGATGTCTTTTGAGAGGTAAAGCAATATGTGAGCACATCTGTTCAGAGCTAAACGTTGGATATTGTATCAGGTTTCTTCAGTGTGTCTAAATAGTTGGCAACATCGCATCAAAAACACATCGGATATGCCATGCCAGCGGAGTCCGCAAGGAACAGCAAAAAGGAAAAAGGTGCAGGTCCCTGAATGTAAATATATAATACAATATGGTATAACTATAGCTATAAAATCACAGCACAATATATACCATTAGTGGAGATGGCAAAAATGGAGGGACATAAGAGAGGGAGTCTTGATGTGTGTGGTTACATGTGCTATGGGGCAATTCTTTTCTTTTCTTCTTTCCATTTTTCTCTATAATTTTGGGTTGAGGTGAGGGGCTGTCTATACACAGACAATTATCTTCCATGTGTTTTGGTAGTCTGCCACTTCTTAATCAGGTTTTTATTGTGTAGTATCAAAACCTTGGGCACCATGCAGGCTAGCCAATGGCATACTGAAAACCAAAGATGTCATTGGTTGATAAGGACATTGGGCGCCTACATCCTCGTTTGCCCCTCCCCTGCCTTTCTCTGTCAGCACAGGGAAAACATTAGCTGAGTAAGGGAGTGAAACTGAGGGGGAAGAGAAACACTGGAATACTAATCAGTACCTGTGTGCAAATGTATTTGCTTTCTAAGTATAGTTCACCTCTAATATTGGATGTCCTATGTGTGTGGGTGCTGCTGCAATGTGTAAAACTATTAGTTTACTTTTGAATGGGGTGCCTTGAGATGTGCAGTATTTCAAAGGGTACCTTGAGTGAACAATTGTTGAGAAACACTGCTCTAGAAAGCCAATTCTGTCAGTACTTGATTATAGTTCTTTCAGAGCTAAAAGTATTTCATACATTACATACAATCCTGAGCACTGCAAAAAATGCCCACAAGTATGACACTTTGAGATGTCACTTGAGTGGTGAAATAGGAATTTTGTACTTAGCGTAAAATCCTTTTTTTTAAGTTTATTAGGGACACAGGACTCATTCTGAGACAAGAGGGTTAAGCTGTTGCTCACATGAAATTGGACACTAGCACATAAGCTGTAAGACAGCCAGATATAACCCCTCCCACTTCAATCAAGGTCTAGTTTTGTGGAAAAACAGTACAGTATTAGAAGTATATCCAAAAGACAAAGGGATGGGACTTGAATGAACGCCAAAAAAAGGATTTTACATAAGTACAAAAATTCTAAATGATTTATCATTCATTAGGGGACTCAGGGTAAATTCAAAAGGAATGTCCAAAAGCAGTGCAAATGAAGGGTGGGCAACACAACAAAACACTAGCAAGCCCTACAAAACAATAGTGTACATCTGGGGTAATTTTCAGCTGAAAGAGCTGCCTGAAGGACCATATATCCAAAGCCAACATCAGGAATGATGATTTTCCTAAGCCACCTAAAAATAGTAAAGGAAAAGGTAGGTTGCCCCTCCTGGGGACCCACGTGAATGACCAAAAAGGTGTCAGTCGAAGCTTAGAGAAACGTGAACATCCTTGGGACATTCCAGCGCAAGACAGCGAGAAAAGAGAAAAGAATTGCGAGATCCAAAATCTGACCTTTGTTGGTACTCAACATCAAATGCGGATTAAGAACAGCTAGGATGTGTTCCACAGAGTACCACCTGAGATGGAAATTCCTTGCCTCGAACAATGCAAAGTATGCCTTCCAGGTGCTATGGTAGAACTTGCAAGAGGAGCATTTCCTAACAGTGTCAGAATAACAAAATCAGATAGGCCAATACCTTCTAGGGCCAGGGCTTCTTAAGCAGTGATGCTGCTGTGTCTGGATTAATAACGTTGCATGAGAAGAGTATGGCAAGTACAGAGTATGACCCTCTGTGGTTACTATGTAAAAGGGCAGCCTCTTGGAATAAAAATCATATCTAAACTTTAAAACACTAACTTTAAAGCACACGTGAGAGATCCATTTCAAGAGAAGAAAGGTTTTGCAATCTGTAGCTGTAATGTGCTCAGATTACTTAACTTCTATTACACAGCACTGTGGACCAGACCTGCATCTATTTGTTTATAGACTGTATGGTGAAAGCCAAGATTAGTCTCTCTTCTGGGCTGAGGCTGATCATAGTATGTTGCACAGCTTTTATGTGCACGATTGGTTTCAAGGGTTATGCACATAAATTCCTCCAGTCACTTCACCCAGAAGTTTGACATGGCTTGAAAGTTAATTTGAGAGCACAAGCAACTGTGACAGTTATTTATGACTTGCCTTGAATGTAATGGTTTTAGGAAAAAGTTAAATTGATAGGTTTACTTCCTCTTTAAAAGCTGCTCAAACAAACTGTGCTTAGCTAGAGCACAGGAGAGGGACTCTAAAGCGTTAATAAACTCTGCAATGTGTTTTTTTTTTTTTTATGTGCCCCAGAAACAGTAAAGCCCCATACACACTATCAGATTTTCTGCTGATTTTTGTCTTCAGATTTACTAAAACCATATAATATGAGGTAAAACCTTAGGAGTTTCAATTTGTATGCAATCAGGCAGGCCCTTGCACTACATGGTTTTGGTAAATCTGAAGACAACAATCAGCAGAAAATCTGATAGTGTGTATGGGGCTTTAGTTACTGTAAAGCCTCATACACACGATTGCACTTTATACAAACTTTCCCGTGGATTTCTGTACAAAGGGCGTTGGCCGTAACTTGTTAAGCATACACACGGCAGGACTTTTTAGGCAACAAACACAAACATAATGACGTTTCAGCGTACTGACGACACTTCAAAAGAGGACTTCAATTCTCTGGTGCCACCCTTTGGTCAACTTCTGTATTGTGGTCTGATCTTTTGCATTGGTTCTGAGCATACGTGTTTGTACTTTGTACTAAAGTCCTATGGTTTTGTGTACACACGATCGGACTTGCCGACGTACGACTTTTGTTGCCGCCAAGTTTGTCTGTTCGCACAGCCAACATTTTTCCGATGAAAACCAAAAAAGTTTGTCCGATGGAGCGTACACATGGTCAGATGTTGCCTTAAAACAGCTAATTTGCATGTTTGTTGTCAAAAAGTCCGATCGTGTGTACGGGCCTTTAAAGTTACTTGTCAAACCATCCTCTTGAATACTACGCTGTCAGCACTCCATCAATACTTCCACTGATCATGAGCACTTCCACCTTCTCCTGGTCTTCCTTCAGGATTCAGACTGTTTGGCAGCTAATTGGCCAGCCCGTGAGAAAATCACTCCCCCGCATGAGCATAGGAATCACATCATCACAACACAGAGCTGAGGTGTACATTAACTCTGACTTGGATAAATACTTATGACAGGCGATACCAATAGGGCCACTTTAGTTATAAAAATACTACCTGACTACAATGTTTTTTTTTAAATTTATTTTTAGGTTTAATACTGGCTTTCTGCTACTATCCAATGTGTCTGTTGTTTTCATGTGAAGTGCGGCAAAGGCATGATAGATGCTGCTGTGTGCTGATGATGACAGGGGATTTCTCTGCTGCTCTGTCACTGCCCATACCACCCATGACTCTCCCACAAGCTATCCTGCAGACTTTGTATAGGCAAACAACGCTCGACATACGTGGTACTGCAAAAAAACCCACAAAGATTTTGTGGAGCCCTGTGATGTCATCACAGGCAGACAAAGCACATAAGGCCCCTTTCACACGGACGGATAGAATGGTGCTTTTAGCTGCGGATTTCCTAATTTTCTACCGCAGCTAAAAGCACACAATGCTTTCCTATGGCCCCAGTCACACACTGTGTTTAGCTGCGAATTAGATACATGCGGTTCTGTGCGAATAGAAAAAATAGAATTGACTGCGTCCAGGAGCGATTTAGCGCAGCTATCCACACATAACCGCAGGTAATTGCAGTGCACTGTGTCAGCTGAGGATAACAGCGCCGAGTTGCTCATCGGGAAAGGAAAAATGATTTTTCCTTTCCCAATGAGTGACAAGCACGGGGATCCGACTCGGATCCCTGGCTATGCCCCGCACTGTTTGGTATGAATCTTGAGGGGGAACTCCACGCCAAATTTTAAATACAAAACCAGCGTGGGTTCCCCCTTCAAGAGCATATCAGGCCCTTGGGTCTGGTACGGATGTTAAGGGGAACCCCCTACGCCGAAAAAGCGTCGTGGGGTCCCCCCAAAATCCATACCAGACCCTTATCCGAGCATGCAGCCGGCCGGTCAGGAAAGGGGGTGGGGATGGGCGAGCGCCACCCCCTCCTGAGCCGTACCAGGCCGCATGCCCTCAACATGGGGGGTGGGTGCTTTGGGGGAGGGGGGGGCCGTGTTGATGAGGACAAGGGCCTCTTCCCGACAACCCTGGCCATTGGTTGTCGGGGTCTGCGGGCGGGGGGGCTTATCGGAATCTGGGAGCCCCCAGATCCCGGCCCTGCCCTCCCTATGTGAATGAGTATGGGGTACATGGTACCCCTACCCATTCACCTGGGGGAAGAAGTGTCAATTAAAAAAAAAAACACTGCACAGGTTTTTAAAGTAATTTATTAGACAGCTCCGGGGGTCCTCTTCCGACTTCGGGGGTCATCTTCCGGCTTCGGTGCTCTCTCCAGTTCTTCTCCGCGCTCTCCAGGTCTTCTGCCGGGCTCCTCCGCTATCTTCTGCTCTTTTGCTAGCGGAGGAACCCGGTCTGCTGCCTTCTGCCTTCTTCCCTCTTCTCATCTTCTAATGTTGACACGACGCTCTCTCCGGCTGGAATGCACTCTGGGTGCTCCGCTCTGACTTTTATAGGCGGTGACCCCGCCCCCTAATGCCGTCTCAGTCGCTGGGCATGCTGGGACTGTGATGTTTTAGGGGGTGTGGTCATCACCCAGTGACCACGCCCCCTAAAACGTCACAGTCCCAGCATACCCAGCAACTGTGACGGCATAAGGGGGCGGGGTCACCGCCTATAAAAGTCAGAGCGGAGCGCCCAGAGTGCATTCCAGCCGGAGAGAGCGTTGTGTCAACATCAGAAGAAGAGAAGAGGGAAGAAGGCAGAAGGCAGTAGACCGGGCTCCTCCGCTAGCAAAAGAGCAGCAAAAAAGAGGAGAAGATAGCGGAGGAGCCCGGCAGAAAACCCGGAGAGCGCGGAGAAGAACCGGAGAGACCCCACAAGTTGGAAGAAGACCCCCGAAGCCGGAAGAAGACCCCCAGAGCTGTCTAATATATTACTTTAAAAACTGTGTAGTGTTTTTTTTGACACTTCTTCCCCCAGGTGAATGGGTAGGGGTACCATGTACCCCATACTCATTAACATAGGGTGGGGGGCCGGGATCTGGGGGCTCCCTTATTAAAGGGGGCTCCCGGATTCCGATAAGCCCCCCGCCCGCAGACCCCGACAACTAACGGCCAGGGTTGTCGGGAAGAGGCCCTTGTCCTCATCAACATGGGGACAAGGTGCTTTGGGGTGGGGGGGCCGCAGGGCGCCCCCTCCCCAAAAGCACCCACCCCCCCATGTTGAGGGCATGCGGCCTGGTACGGCTCGGGGGGGGGGCTCGCCCGTCCCCACCCCCCTTCCTGACCGACCGGGCTGCGTGCTCGGATAAGGGTCTGGTATGGATTTTGGGGGGGACCCACGCCATTTTTTTCGGCGTAGGGGTTCGACTTAAAATCCATACCAGACCGAAGGGCCTGGTATGCCCCTGGGGGGGAACCCACGCCATTTTTTATTTAAAATTTGACGTGGAGTTCCCCCTCAAGATTCATACCAAACAGTGCGAGTTGGTACCCTGTCGGGTTGCCATGGAAATGGCAAACCGCAGCTAAACGCAACCGCAGCTAACTGTGCAAATGCAGCTGATCGCAGTGCCTGGAGTCTTGAATTCCACAGGAAAAAAAACATGCTTTTAACTGCGGCAGAATAGCCGTCCGTGTGAAAGGCGCCTAACTCTGCAGGAAAAAGAGAAGTTAAAAACTTCTGCAGAGCAATGTTTTTTCAGAGGGGAAGGGATGTTTGGGGCTTTAGTTAATATGCGCCTGGAATTTAGTTTGTATCTGCATATCTTTTTTCACATATGGTGCCTTGAAAAAAGTATTCATAACCCTTGAAATTTTCCACATTTTGTCATGCTACAACCAAAAACATAAAAGTGATAGACCAACACAAAGTGGCACATAATTGTGAAGTGGAAGGAAAATTATTAACGGTTTTCAAACTTTTTTACAAATAAATGCGTGAAAAGTGTGGCGTGCATTTGTATTCAGTCCCTCTGAATCAATAGTTTGTAGAATCGCCTTTTGCTGCAATTACAGCTGCAAGTCTTTTTGGATATGTCTCTACCAGCGCACATCTAAAAAAGTGAAATTTTTGTCCATTCTTTTTTGCAAAATAGCTCAAGCTCTGTCATATTGGATGGAGAGCGTCTGAACAGCAATATTCAAGTCTTGCCACAGATTCTCAATTGGATTTAGGTCTGGACTTTGACTTGGCCATTCTAACACATGAATATGCTTTGATCTAAACCATTCCATTGTAGCTCTGGCTGTATGTTTAGGGTCACTGTCTTTTGCAGACTAACAGGTTTCTTCTAAGATTGCCCCTTATTTGGCTCCATCCATCTTCCCATCAACTCTTATCAGCTTCCCTGTCCCTGCTGAAGAAAAGCATCCCCACGAAATGATGCTGCTACCACCAAGTTTCACGGTGGGGATGGCATGTTCAGGGTGATGTGCAGTGTTAGTTTTCTGCCACACATAGTGTTTTGCTTTTAGCCAAAAAGTTCAATTTTGGTCTCATCTGACCAGAGCACCTTTTTCCTCGTTTGCTGTGTCCCCCACATGGCTTCTCGCAAACTGCAAAACGGGACTTCTTATGGCTTTCTTTCAACAATGGCTTTCTTCTTGCCACTCTTCCATAAAGGCCAGATTTGTGGAGTGCACGACTAATAGTTGTCCTGTGGACAGATTCTCCCATCTGAGCTGTGGATCTCTGCAGCTCCTCCAGAGTTACCATGGGCCTCTTGGCTGCTTCTCTGATTAATGCTCTTCTTGCCCGGCCTGTCAGTTTAGGTGGACGGCCATGTCTTGGTAGGTTTGCAGTTGTGCCATACTCTTTCCATTTTTGGGTGATGATTTGAACAGTGCTCCGTAAAATGTTCAAACTTGGGACTTTTTTTTATAACCTAACTCTGCTTTAAACTTCTCCACAACTTTATACCTGACCTGTCTGGTGTGTTCCTTGGCCTTCATGATGCTGTTTGTTCACTGAGGTTCTCTAACAAACTTCGAGGGCTTCACAGAACAGCTGTATTTATACTGAGATTAAATTACACACAGGTGGACTATTTCCCAATTAGGCGACTTCTGAAGGCAATTGGTTCCACTAGATTTTAGTTTGGGGTATCAGAGTAAAGGGGGCTGAATATAAATGCACATCACACTTTCCAGATATTTACTTTACTAAAAATTTTGAAAACCATTTATCATTTTCCTTCCACTTGACAATTATGTGCCACTTTGTGTTGGTCTATCACATAAAATCCCAATAAAATACATGTTTTTGGTTGTAACATGACAAAATGTGGAAAAATTCAAGGGATATGAACTTTTTCAAGGCACTGTATATACATTTGTTTTACAAATAAACATGTAATACATGGCAAAATATTCCTAAAGCACTATGGGCTAGCTAAGGAAAAAGCTGCAGCCTGTTTTGAAGCACAACCTGTATAACAAACTGTGGATTAAGCCGTCATAAGAACAAGCCACTGTTCTGTAAAGAGCAGGCCTTTTGATAGAAGAATACTGTTTACTATGGCTTTAAATAGCTGGTCCAGACAATTTCCATTACTAATTGATGCAGACCCTGTGAGTACTGTACTATACTGTTGTAGCATCAGCTACATGCAGTAAGTGGCGCTACGTTCCGCAGCAGTATGGGCAACTTCCTGTCTGCTGCTGGAACCAAGGACAGATGGAATGTAGGCTTTTCAGGCATTCAGGAGAAGCCTTGTACTTTTACCAATGAAAACATGGCTTCCTCAGAGTGGCCAAGGTGGAAATCATGATGTCATCTGCCTGCCTCTTCACCTTGGCCAATCAGTGGAAGCCTTGTACTCACTGATAAAAAAAATAGTCTTCTCCTGAATGAGTAAATAAAGAAGCTATAATACTGTACAAAGATCATAAAGGAGTAATTTGTGGTTTATGAATGGGTTAAATTGTGCATTTCTTCATGTATTTCTGTATCCATTTCATATATTGTTTGGGGTAATTTTGAATCATGTATGATATTGCACACATTTTTTATTTTTTTTTTATATTTGGTCTAAAAGTTATTAAAAGGAATGCATACCTGAGATCATTTTTAAATCTTTTTATGCATTGTGGCACTGATTGGCGACTGACGATTCCACTTATTTAAAATGGCTCCATTATGAGTGATGGGCCCAGGTTTTTTTTTCAGATGCGAGTCAGTGCAGTTAGCCCTTGAGTAAATCCCATAGGACGAAATGCATTGGCCGCAGTTTATTGTGCATTTTAGTTGGCTATATTTTTATAGCTTAGGTATGATTTTAATAAATTAGGCCAACTATATTACATCATTGGAGGTCTTTTTTTTTTTCCTTGAATGAGCGCTGCAACATTCGCTGACTAGGAGCACTGGAAGATTCAACACTGGAGCTCCCTATCTACTCTTTATGATTTTAAATGTTTATTGACCTTATTATGCAGCGAGTTATTAGTTATTTGATGTTTTCACTTTGAGCATTCGGTGGCAGATGTGTTCTCTGTACATATCAATCTTCCTGTACACCGATATTTCTACACACCAATCATTTGAACAAGAATCTATGGCTGGATATTGTTTGATTGTTATTGTGGATACCAACACTGGGCGAGGAATATACAATCTGCAATTTGATAGTATCATTTTTAGTGCTGCTATTTATGTTTATTTTAATAAGGCCGTCCTATATCTTTTTGTCAGCCGCTTCTACATTCACTTGGATTGCATTTGGTATTTAGGTTTTAATTAGAAAAAGAAGCTTGCAAGTTTACTTCTTACCTCAATAAAATCCTTTGATGGAAAGTATGACAGTAAGACAAAAATAGGGAAAGGGATTTGTTAAGGGGAACACTTGTGCCCTAAATGAAGGAAATATTCATAGGCAACCCATTTCTAAATAATACGAGCTTCTATGGCGGTATGACAAACATTTTTGCAATGAGTCACACTAACACCGTAAGACTAACTTTGGGAAGAGATAAACTATAATTTCACAGAAAAATGTACATTTGAAAGCACAGAAAGCTGTTGAGCAGTTTATGCAAACATCCATTAACTTTACTGGTTTAATTTATTGCAGGTGACAGCACACTTGCTATTTCTTAAAAGACAAAGTGCTTTGTAAGAAAATTATTAGATAAAGAGACCGAAATAATTACCAAGCGTAGATCACCGAAAATTACAAATCTATAGTGGGTGGATATAAAAGCCTGTTTTACTAAACATACATTTTTTTTTATGCTTTTAAGAATTTAAAGCGCTGACTTCTATTGACGTTTCAGATGCATATTTTATTGGAGCTGCTCACGAATCAAGAGAAAAGGTTAAATAATTAAGTGAGATCAGTGTATTGCTGTTTCTCCTCCCCCAGCTTATATGCAGCTGAGAACAAAGGTTCAAAGGTATTTATGTTTTTTTCTAAATCTATACACAAATGTTTTCCGTTTCTTTTCGATTTTAAACTGAATGGGTTGTTTTACAAGGTGATATCTTACAATCACTTTAAATTATCTACTGGGCACTGACCTTTTCTGTCACAACAATTTGCACAGCCAAGAGCGGATTGCTCCATTTTTTTTTTTTTTTTGAAATAAGGGAACAAACTTTTCACATAATGTCTGCCACTTATGGCCTCCACATTTTTTGGAGACAGAAGCCAAATGTAGCACTAACTCACGGTGGAGCTGCTGGTTTAAGCGGGTCTGTTACCTTCACCTTGCTTCCCTCTGTTTCACCGGCACCGGTCTAGGTGTTCCGTTGAGTTTACCTCTGAACGACAAACGCACCGACACTGGAGTACGTTATCAATGCTTTATTGAACAGACAAACTTTAGGAAGTAGCAGGAAAGAGGCGGAAAAGGAAACTCTCAGGAGAAACGCAAATATCTTCTTGCAAAATCTTAGCGACAAATGTCCCAGTAGAATTCAGATAATTATGTGGAATGCTCTCACCTCATTTGGGGGGGTAAATCAGCACAATCCTCTGCCACAGGATGTATCAGATTCTCTGCAGTGAACAGTCAGTCACAGTGCCTGAACCTTTAAGCCAAACCGGCAACACTATGCTGTATGGTTACTTCTTTTGGATACGTCCTCCAGCCAAGTCACCAGGCCCCTCTATAGACCAGCACGCTGCGTGATCTCTCCAAGATGGGTCCTCCCCTGGGATCTCCTCGGCTGTCCAGCTTCGTCACACAGGACCGACAGCTCAGGACCATTCCTCGGCCGCGGTGGTAGGCCCCAGACAAGCCTCTGGACCCACCCCTGCACCCGATCGGAGGACCACGAGGTAGCTCCTTAACGCATACCTGTCGGCCAGGAGGGCCAGCAGGTGGCTGTAAAATGAACCCTAGAACATGGCGTCTGTCCCATAAATACCCTCTTCCCAGAATGCAACTCGGAGGACCACCTCCACCGAGTGTGCCTCCGAGACAGAGGAGGATCTATACACTTTGACACGTTGCCTTTCCAACACTGACCAGTGGTAACAGTGACACCCACCGGTCAGCACGGAAGCACACACTACGTCAGCCAAGCTGGAACAGAGGCGAACTTTTAACCTTCTTAACACACAATTTACTAAATTTACCTAATCTGCGGTAGATTGTAAATCTACCAGCGCTACACAAACATCACCTGGTTTTCAAAATACACCATAAAAAAAATAAACCTAAACTCCAGGCAATTAGCTAAATACACAGATGAAACCCATTTATGGGGGATATTTTACATGCCAAAAAGATTTGTATTTCTGTCAACAGCTGTGCAACACAGCACCGTCCTAGGCATTTTCTGTTTAAAAGAGGTAGAGATTGTGAAGTCCCTGTCCCTCTTCTGCACCTTGGACAGAATCTGGAAGATTGCGGTAATCACTGTAGTAGAGACAGCTACTACAGTAATTGTCAGCTTCAACAGCAATCCCTCAGGTATGGGATATGCATATTTACACGCATCCAAGGTGGTGTGCTATTAAGATCATACCTGAAGTTTAGCAGTAACTTTCACTATCTGGTCCCCACCAGCACTTTGGATAATGAAATAAGCACTACACTGTTGAGCTCATCTCTCTCTCTTTTTTACTTTGCTCTCTTATCTGAGAAAAAAAAAACGTTTTGCACTGCAATGCATTCCAGTTTAACTTCTATAATTTTGCAGCGAGAGATGAAATTATTGTCCTGTGAACACCCCTACCAATTACTCCCAGCACAGGGCGTAATAGGATAGATAGGAGAGCAACATGACAATAATAATGGTAGTGTGAGGTTACGGAACAGCAAGTAAACAGAATTACTCCCATTGCGTTGAGGATGATGATGATAGTAACAACAAAAATAATGGAAGTACTTTTGTTTACTTGTTCAGTAAACCCCCATAGAGAAATCCTCACGCTACCATTATTAGCATCCTGCTTTCCTATCTACCCATATAAGCCCTGAGCTGGGACAGATAGGTTAAAGTGTTATTAAACCCAGAACATTGCAGTTGCTATATCTGGCCTTTTACAGTACACATAACATGGAAATTCAGTTATTTTAGTAAATATAAACTGATAAATACCTTTTCTCATCAGCAGTATATACCAGCCTATCAGAGCCTAATGAACCTTGTAGGAAGAGTTTTCAAACTGCACTGATCAAATGCACCCTCCCAAGAAAAAAAAAAACTCTCTAGCAATACACACCAAACCGAGCACGTGCAACCCGTCCACTGGCTCTGTAAATATCAGGTTATTTTTTTTTTTTTTGAGACAGTGGAAGGAGGAACAGAGAGACAGGATCAAATAGCCTTTATTCACAATGCAAAGAATTAACCCCTTAGGTTCCACAGTGAATATAACGAGCATTCTTTACTGCATATACAGACTGGTTTTACAGTTGTGTGTCTAGGAACACTAAGTGTGTACAAAGGATATTGGGTGTAGACCTCTCCTTTTCATTATATAGTTGTCCCAAACCCCCTAAAATATCACAAATAAATCACTCCTGTATTTATATAGTACTGACATATCCTACAGGGCAGAACTGAGTATTTTTAGCCATTGAAAATATATGCTAATATAATTTTGGCATTTAAATGTTTGTGCAGCAAAAACAAGTTCAGGTTTCTCATTAAAAATATGAACTTACGGTATATATTCTTGTATTAGTTGCTATATCTACAACTCACTGATTGTGCTAGCCTACTGTCAGCTTTATATGTGAAAATGATTTCAGGGGTTTCTCCAAGACATGATTTTTTTCACCAAAGGTTCGTGGGTGTTTAAGGTTGAGAAAGGCTGTTCTAGAGATATTAGAAGGCCACTGCTTGGACAATGGATAACATGAACAATACCATATATTACATGTCTCCAAATCAAAAAATACTTTCTTTTTTTTTTAATGTTTTCAGTCAGGACATGAATGTAGAAGGAGTAAAAGACAAGCAGTCTTAGAAATATTAGCATTTTACAAACCAGCAATAGTATTCTTGCAGGAGACTCATTTGAAGATACTATATTGTTTGGAACATCTAGATACCTGTGTAAATTTCACTCTACCTACTCTACATATGCACGAGGGGTGAGTGTTTTGATCTCCCGCTCACGATGTAAACAGAAAGAGCCGGTGATCGGCTTTTCCTCACTCGTGTACCGTGTTCCCATCCGTGTTCCCATCCATACCGCCTCTGTGTGCCCATCCGTGCCGCCTATCAGTGCCGCATATTAGTGCCCCATCAGTGCCTATCAATGTCACCTCATCAGTGCCACCTCATCGGTGCCCATCAGTGCCCGTCAGTGCAGCCCCATCAGTGAAGGAGAAAACTTACTTATTTACAAAGTTTTGTAACTGAAACAAAAAAACACTTTTTTTAAAAAAAATTTCGGTCTTTTTTTATTTGTTTGGCAGAAAATAAAAATCCCAGAGGTGATCAAATACCACCAAAAGAAAGCTCTATTTGTGGGGACAAAATGATAAAAATTTAGTTTGGGTACAGTGTAGCAAGACCGCGCAATTGTCATTCAAAGTGCGACAACGCTGAAAGCTGAAAATTGGTCTGGGCAGGAAGATGTATAAGTGCCCTGTATTGAAGTGGTTAAAGACCCTGAAGGTCATTCTATAATTGCTTTTATGTACTTTAAATGAGAAAAAAAATTTTTTGGTAAAGGTCTATGTCCCCCCTCCTTATAAAGATGAAGTTAGTGTTTCAAAAATGGCACAATGGGCGGATCTTCCAATTTTATTGATGGGAGATTTTAATAATGTATTACATGAGGAGGAGGATAGACTTAATACCTTAATGATTAAAAGGAAAGGGAATATAACTAGATTTGGTAGCCAAATACATCGGATGGGCTTGGTAGATGTGTGGAGAATCAGACATCCGTTAATAAGAGAGTACTCATGTTGCTCAAGTACTTATGGATCACTATCGAGAATTGATCTGGTCTTGGGGAACGGATATTTTCTCCCATGGCTAGACAATTCAATATGGCCCTAGGGGCATCTCAGACCACCCCCCTATTATTTTGTCCATGGAGATGTGGGAGCAAATGCCCCATCCACCATGGAAAGCTAATCCACAATGTTTGTTATTAATTCCAGAGGAGAATCGAAAAGAGTTTCTGTTAGCAGAATAGCTATTAAAAATATAAATGGATTGACAGTATGAGATACAAGTAGCATTCAGAACACATTTGTAGACTTTTATACTTCGCTCTAGGAGTCTAAGATTTCAAAGGTAAAAAATCAAATTAAACAATTTCTAGATAAACTAGATATTCCTAAACTGAAACCAATAGAAAGAGAATTTTTGGACAGACCAATAACCCTAGAAGAGTTAAAGGAAGCAGTGGCACAAACACAAAATAATAAGGCCCCGGGGCTGGATGGACATCCGTATAGAAATTTATAAAAAATATGGTGAGATTTTATTGCCTGAACTTCTGGAAGTATTAAAAGATGCTTTTAACACACAAAACTCCCTAAATCAATGCAAGAAACAATAATAATAGTAATCTTAAAACCGGGCAAAGATCCATTAAAACCGGAATCCTATCGCCCTATATCCCTCCTTACCTTGGACGTTAAGATCTTAGCTAGGGTACTCGCAAATAGGCTATCTAGTTATATTAACATTTTAATTCACAAGAACCAAAAACGGGATTTATTCCTACAAGAGCAGCTTCAACAAATAGTTGTAGACTTTTTTAAATATGTGATTACCTATGGATAATGAAGGTTCAAGAGCCATACTGTGTTTGAATGCCTAAAAGGCTTTTGATATGGTGGAATGGGAATATTTATGGACTGTACTTACTTACTGTATTTGGTATTGTTTGGGATTCTTAACATGGTTGAGATTGCTGTACAAAGATCCTAAAGTGAGGTTGAGTATCAATAACACTATCTCAGTTTTTTCATTGTCTAGAAGGACTAGACAGGGATGCCCCTTATCCCCATTATTGTTTGTTTTGGCTGTAGAGCCTTTGGCTATTGCCATCAGACAATCAGAACGGATAGTTGGGTTTCCCCACCCAGTTAGGGAGGATAAAATAGCCCTATATGCAGATGCTGCTCTTATTTTCCTGGGGGATACCTCAAATTTATTAGTAAAACTCATGAGACTTATTTCTACGTTTTGCCAATTCTCTGGCTTTCAGATCAATTGGCAGAAATCAATATTGCTGCATAATTTGGAAACTTCTTTGCCATACCAAGCCTATCAAACACAAATTAAGCATACAGTTAAATATTTGGGGCTGAGATAACCCAGAATGTAAAGGATTATATTGATTTGAATCTTAAACCACTTCTGCTTAAATTTACAGGTAAATGTCGGAGTTGGTGTAAACTTCCATTGACAGTGATTGGCAGAGCCAATCTCATTAAAATAATCTGGACCCCGCAACTACTTTATATTTTCCACAACTCCCCTATTTGGATTACAACATATTGGTTTAGGAAGGTGGAATCTCTTTTTCGAGAACTTATCTGGTGGAAAAAACAACCTTGCATAAAATTAAATACTTTAATGGTTGCTAAAGATGCAGGGGGGCTTGCTATTATACATGTAAAAAGTTATTTCCTAGCCTCACAGTTACAACATTTTTTGGGCTGGACGGTGGTGTCGGAACCTGTCCCTATACAGGGCCTGTTACTACTGTTATTTGGGGAATACCCATTAATCTCCTTATTGGAGACAAGAAATCTGCCACGAGAAAAAAGGTTTCTAACGAGTAAAATATTTGATAAAGTTTGGCAGGAAATTAAAAATATTACGGGGTATACTTGTTATACTCCAATATGGAATAATTCTAGACGTGAAAAATTTATGAAATTCGAAGGGTTTGATCCATGGGATAAACTTGGGTTGAGGTATATCTCGCAACTATTCCAGAATGATATATTGAAAACTTTTACTCAATTAACCGAAGAATATGGAATCCCGAAGCAAAGATTCTTTCAATACCCACAGTTTAGACATTCTATACAGGTGCAGGCCCGTTCCTTTGAATGAAAACTTAGTAAATCTAGGATAACTTCATTGTTGGATATAAAAGAGCCTAAGCAGGGTCTTATATTGCAAATATATGGGGTTTTGTATAATAAGTTCCAAGAATCGATATTCATTCCGTCCTCATAAGAAATAATTATAATATAATAATTATGTCTTATGAGGATGGATATGGTTTGCCTATAGTAATTGGGTCCAGCAAGGAGAACGGTTAAAGTGGAGTGGTTATCCCTTCTAATGAACCAAAGGCGCATACTTACCAGCATCTGGTGAGTGGTTAATACAGATGGTGGTGGAATTGTCACTTTTATTGGTGGAAATGTCACAAGGAGAAACAGAAGATCAAACCACTTATTTGTAAAGGACAGTTCACAGAGAACTTTTGTCAATATTGGCACATGGCATTTAATTGGACACTGTAGTACCTTATATTTATATAAAGATTGAAATTTGTATAAGGTTTTATAACTTTGGTATTTGGCACACTGCACTTATAGGTTGTAGATTTGATATAGTATTAAAGTATAGAAATGTTGGGCACATATAAATAAATTTGAATTATTGGTGCATTCAATTCAAAATAGTAAGGTGGTGCAGACAGCAATATATTTCTTTGTTATTTGCATCACTTATATTGGTGTTTTTTGACTGCAGCAACCAAAATAGGACTCACATTTATTCATTTATTATATATGCGCCAGTGACTCTCACATACTTATTTGAAGGAAGGGGGTAAATCCTTCCGGGGCTGAAACTGTTAAAGGAAGCGTATACTTTTGTAGTTTGGTACCAATTTGTGTTTTATAAATTGTAATATTCACTGTAGATATCGGTTTTGACTTTGACAAAAGACATTTCTGGTAACAACTAAAAATTATCTGCAGATCAACTTTCCCTATGTATGGAGTGACAGGGATATGTCATATGTATTTCTGTAACTACTAGTATCTCTCGTCTAGCAGACCACAATTTTATTTTAAAAAACAAACTTTTACATAAACTAAATAAAGAGCTCTCAAAATTCACAAAATACAAATGATCCTGGTCAGGGTGTTTGACCTCTTAAAATGTTACTACCTCAAATCCTTTATCCATTTAAAACGATACCACATTTCATTCATTCTTCCTGTTTTGAATCTTTGTATTCACTAATTTAACGTTTTAGCATAAAAAGGTAGAGAGATGTACTGTACATGTTTACAATGGATTAAACATAGAAAAGTAGGAGGTATGGGCTATAATGACTACCATCTAGCAGTACTTCTTGACCAAGTAAAATTTTGCTATAAGCCATCCCTAGAAATTATACGGTGCAGAACAAAGTTTAGTCCCCGTAAATGAGCCATACTACTGTGCAAAAGTCTTAGGCACTTGTGAAAACATGCTGTAAATTAGGAAGGCTTTCAGAAATAGAAGTGCTGATAGTTTATTTTGTATCAAATTAGCAAAATGGAAAGCAAGTGAACAGAAGAGAAACCCAAATCAAATCAATATTTGGTGACCACCCTTTGCCTTCAAAACAGTATCAATTCTTCTAGATACACTTACGCAGTTTTTGAAGGAACTCGGCACATAGGTTGTTCCAAACATCTTGGAGAACCAACCACAGATCTTCTGTGGATGTAGGCTGCCTCAAATCCTTCTGTTTCTTCATGTAATCCCAGACAGACTTGATGTTAAAATCAGGGCTCTGTGGGAGCCAAACCATCACTTCCAGGACTCCTTGTTCTTCTTTACACTGAAGATAGTCCTTAAGGACATTGGCTGTATGTTTGGGGTTGTCGTTCTGCTGCAGAATACATTTCAGGGCCAATCACACGCCTCCCTGATGGCATGGCATGATGGAGAAGTATCTGCCTGTATTTCTCAGCATCGAGGACCATATCTCCAACTTCATTTGCAGAAATGCAGCTCCAGGCTTGCAAGGAACCTCCACCATGCTTCACTGTTACCTGCTGACATTCATTACTGTACCTTTCTTTAGTGAACAAACTCTTCCTCTCCTGCAACAGCCAAACATTTCAAATTTTGGCTCATAAGTCCAGAGCACCTGCTGCCATTTTTCTGCATCCCAGTTCCTATGTTTTCATGAATAGTTGAGTCACTTTGCCTTGTAGGTATGTTTTTTTTTTCCTGCAATTCTTCCATGAAGAGCACTTCTGGCCAGACTTCTCCAGACAGTAGATGGGTGTAGCTCGGACCCACTAATTTCCACCAGTTCTGTGCTGATGGTGCTGCTGGACATCTTCAGATATCAAAAGGGAAGTAAGCCTGATGTGTCTTTCATCTGCTGCATCATTATCTTGGCCGACCACTGCATCTATGGTTCTCAACTTTGCCCATTTCTTTATGCTTCTTCAAAAGCACTTGAACAGCACATCTTGAAACCCCAGTCTGCTTTGAAATCTTTGCCTGGAAGACACCTTGCTGATGCAGTATAAATACTTTTAACCAGTGACATGAAACTGTCTTCCACAACCTCACCAAGTGATTTATGGGGGTTATTGCTATAGCCATCAGCCATAACCCCAGTATCTTTTTTTCAGCCGGCGGCTGGCTTTCTCGTGAAAGCTCATTAGCCACTGGATCACTTTCCAAAGAGGCGGGAGGGGGTATCCCCCTGTCTCCCGCCAATGTCTCTTGGGCTTAGCATTTCCGTGGCCTCACCCAAGAAACAATCCAACAGTGCCCCCAGCTGGTCACAGAGGCAGTGAGAGAATACATCATCTCTGATTACTAGGAGGACCGGAGCAATGTCATGACATGTCTAGGATGGACATAAACATTTTTTTTTTGGATCTTTTGCTTTTAAAAAGGTAAAGAATTTGGGGTCTTTTTTTACTCCAGATCTCTCCATAAAGAGAACCTCGCAACATTATTTCTATTACAGGGGATGTTTACATTCCTTGTAACAGGAATAAAAGTGATCCAAAAAAAAAGAAAAAAAATTAAAAAGGACAGTGTACAAATTGAAAAAAAAAAAAAAAAAAAAAAAAAAAAAAAAGGAAAAAAAATGTAAAGTGCCCCCATCCAACTGTGTTTGTGCGCAGAAGCGAACGCATACATAAGTCGAGCTGGCATATGTAAACGGTGTGCGCACCACCATTTGAAAAAACGCTGCGCAAATACAGTGACATAAAACATTGCAACAATCGCCATTTTATTCCCTAGTGTCTCTGCTAAAAAAAAAAATATAGAATGTTTGGGGTTGTAAGTAATTTTGTACCAAAAAATACTGATTTAAACTTGTAAACAAAGTGCCAGAAAAGTCTTGGTCAATCTATTCAAAATTGGTGCCAGAATGGCCGGCCATACATGGTTCGAGTCTTGGCCGGTTCAGCAGGAATCGTCTGAGATTCGAACTGTTAATGGGCAGGCTGAATGTACCAAGCTGATCGATCAATCAACTTGGGTACATCCAGCCTGCCGGATTCCCTTGCGATGATCGTTACTGGCTGCTATAGCTGTGATTCTGTACTTGCCAAATATGCTGCAGAAATCTCCCTCCACTGTTTGGCTGCAGCCCTTTTAACTGTGGGCAGCTCAAGCTGCTGCCTGTTCACTACCTGGATTTACACAGAGACACACCTCCAGCCCTGCACCTTTCAATAGCCCTCTTATGACTCATCCCCCCCTCCCTTCCTGGCAAACGCTCACGAGAGTTAAAGAGCTGTGTATGATGTCATAAGCCTAGGCTTATTACCAGACAAGAAACAGGAAGTGGACTGTATAAGGTATTTACTGGCAGAAAAAAAATGTTTTACTATCCAACATTAAAACAACAAGGGCAGAAGATTTAATATATGGAAACTTGAAAAAAATTACTGAAGGTCCATTACTTTAACACCCTATCGACTGACCTATCCTCTTTTTCTAGAGAGTATGTGGGCATGTAGGCAACCAGATACATACTTTTAGGATACAAAAATCTCCACAGCTTCTGGCATATTATAAGTAACAGGGGTTATAACTCCACCTGAACCATAGCGATTTTAAATTTGGAAACTGATCCATTTTCCCCCATGCTTTTGTGTGTTGGTCACTGATTCTTTCCCAACAAGGCTGACTATCACTAGACAGTGGAAACAAAACCTGGCACCTAACCTGTCAGAAGCTGTTGAACTAATTCAAATTCATTATACAGTAAAACCTTGGATTGCGAGCATAATTCGTTCCGGAAACATGCTTGTATTCCAAAAGCACTCGTATATCAAAGCGAATTTCTCCATAAGAAATAACGGAAACTCCATAAGAAATAATGGAAACTTCAACCATTTATTCATAGGACTTTCAGTTTATAGTCTATATAAAAGGATTGTAGCAATGTGACCAGGTTGTGCAACCATAAAATGTCCATCCACAAGGGGATTAGAAGCAAAATCCAGCAGGAGCTACAGAGTATAAAAGAGAAGAGAGGCGCCTCTAAGTGTAGCAATATGGTTACATTTAATGAAAATACAACATTTAGCAACTCACATGGTTGATGATTTAAAAAGGCACATCTAAGTATACAGGCATCCGGGGTAAAGCTGTCCACATCCCATCCCCCGCACCGCCGACTCCAACTGCTGTCATTCTGCAACCATGACCGAGAAGACTACCCTGAAAGTGTGGCTTGAAGCACTCGTGGAGCGCAGCGTGGAAGGGATGACGTTGATGGCGGTGAGGAGGATGGTCTATGTGGACAGCTTTACCCCGGATGCCTGTATACTTAGATGTGCCTCTTTTAATCAATGTGAGTTGCTAAATGTTGTACCTTCATTAAATGTAACCATATTTCTACACTTAAAGGCACCTCTCTTCTCTTTTATACTCAGCTGTGACATAACGCTTCTTGTATATCAAGACATCGCTTGTATATCAAGTCAAAATGTATTAAAAAATTTTGCTTGTCTTGCAAAATGCTCTCAAACCAAGGTTTTACTGTACTTATGAAAAACTGTTAGTCATAAGGAAAGATACAAATGTTATATTTGAGAACATTAGGAGGCCTTGGATTCAAGCAGAGGCCATCTATAATAAGATAGATAACCCAGAGACAAGTTTCTTCTAAAGAACAAGAATTTATGTGTATTGTGTTGTACAGTATAGTTCCCGTTTGCTTTTTTTTTGGTTATCTACATTTTGTCCAACAAATTTAGTGTCAGATTGGATAGGTAATTTATCATTTCCTTTCTTGATATGAGTAATTTTAAGTTGGCTTTGTCTTATCTCATTGATGTATGGATTGATACCTTAAACATAACACTCAAATTATCAAACTAGAAATGCTCTTGCACACCTGTTTTATTTACTTCATATTTATAAAGTGTTACTAAAGGTTAATATTTTTAAAAAATTCAAATAAACATGTTATACAATGGTATTACACAGAGCAATCTCGATCCCCCTCTTCTCGGGTCCCCTGCTGGGGATCGTGGCTCCTACTTTTCTTTGTGTGTACCTATAGCAAACCATTTGCTATGGGGGTACACAGTGTCAGCTCGCTCCAGAGTTGTGTGTCTGTGGAGCCACACACACACTGGGGCTTAGCTCCACCCCCTCACTGCATTTGATTGACAGCAGCAGGAGCCATTAGTCCCTCTGTAAAGAGGGGAGAAAAGATGTTGCCATGCACAGTGCTGGATCTCTTCTCCCTTCTTTCACACAGAGAAGGGAGAGGACAGAGAAATATAAAACATTTTTACCTTAATGCAAGGAATGCATTAAGGTAAAAAAACAATTTTAGCTTTAGTATCACTTTAATGTCTTTGCTCCAATTACTGTTACTCTTTAAAAAAAAACAAAAAAAACAAAGACAAAATTAAAAAGATATTTGTTGATCAAAACAAACCTAAATGAAGGGTTGCAACTGATTCTTTTCATAATTGATTAGTTGGCCGATTATTGTTTTGATTGATGAATCAGATAACCTTAAAAATTGTGGTGTATAATTTAGTTAATAAGTTTTAAAAAAAAAAGAAAAAAAAAAGGCATTTATTCTTGAAAATCTCTATGCAGTTTTAAATATAAATAACCAACTATATTGTTAGGGAGCAAGATCTCTAATCCACTCTGAGAAGAACAGACAGAAGAGATATAATGTATATAATAATAAAGGTTTGAATCTGGTAAATATCAGACTCGGAGATCAAATTAGTTATTTAACCACTTAAGGACAGAGCCTTGTTTTGAGATTTGGTGTTTACAGGTTAAAATCATTTTTTTTGCTTGAAAATTACGTAGAACCCCCAAACAATATATATATATATATATATTTTTTTAACACCCTAGAGAATAAAATGGCGGTCGCTGCAATACTTTCTGTCACACCGTATTTGCGCAGCGGTCTTACAAGCGCACTTTTTTTGGAAAAAATACACTTTTTTGAATTAAAAAAAATAAGACAACAGTAAAGTTAGCCCCATTTTTTTTTATATTGTGAAATATGATGGCACGCCAAGTAAATTGATACTCAACGTGTCACGCTTCAAAAATGCGCCTGCTTGTGGAATGGGGACAAACTTTTACCCTGAAAAACCTCCATAGGCAATGTTTAAGAAAAATTCTACAGGTTGCATGTTTTGAGGTACAGAGGAGGTCTAGGGCTATAATTATTGCTCTCGCTCTAAGGATCGTGGTGATACCTCACATGTGTGGTTTGAACAACGTTTACATATGGGGGTGCTACTCACTTATGCGTTCGCTTCTGCATGCGAGCTTGGTGGGATGGGGCGCATTATTAAAAAAAAAAAAAAAAAAAAAATTCTTTTTTTTAACTTTTTATATTTACACTGTTCTTTAAAAAAAAAAAAAAAATTGTGTCACTTTTATTCCTATTACAAGGAACGTAAACATCCCTTGTAATAGAAAATAAGCATGACAGGACCTCTTAAATATGAGATCTGGGCACAAAAAGACCTCAGATCTCATAGTTAAACCAAAATGTAAAAAAAAAAAAAAAAAAAAAGTTGTTTGAAGTTAAAAAAAAAAATGTCCCTTTAAGAGCGCGGCGGGAGGGGGGGCCCTCTCCCGCCACCGATAAAAGTGATCTTGCGGTGAATCCGCCGCTGAGATCATTTTTATCTGAAAGCCGACCACCTGCTAAAGAAGTGGATACTGGGGTTATGGCATCTAGCTGCTGCCATAACAACGATAACCCACTTCAAACAGCCAACGTATAACTACGGCGGGCGGTCGGCAAGTGGTAAAAGAAATGAAAGACTGTTTTGTGGATTTTCAGACAGAACTGTAATATATTATACATGACAAACTCCCATGTCATAGGCAGGCAGGTGGCTTGATAAAATCTACCTGCGACTGTTGTCACTTATGCTGGCCATACAAAAACAAGGTCTTCCTTCAAAAAAAAAAAAAAAAAAAAAATCAATTTTAAAACATTTGTTGGATTTTCTAATCATTAGTGGGGTTAAATAGACATTCGTTTTCGACCACAGTGACAGGAAAATTTGAAGGAGCAGAACAGAAAACTTCTTGGTCGAAGGAATTTTCTGACAGTTTATGTGGTTTTCTTTCAGGAATTACATTCAGTAAAACTGAATGTGAAAAGCAAGTGAAATTTTCAAATTACATTCTTTCTTTCATTCGGCAAATATACAAAGATTATTCGTATGAATATTCCCGTCCGAAAATAAAAAGGTGTAGGCAGCATAAGGCTTGGTTCACACCTATGCAGTTTAGTTTCCACAGTGCTTTTTTGCACACGAGATTTTGCTGCAATTTGCGTCTTGCATTTTTGATGCTTTTCTTTTTTTGGCCAATTTGTTCTTGAGCAGGAAAAAAAATGCAAATTGTGGCAAAAATGCACTAAATGCTTTTCTGCAGCTTCTCCATTGAAGCCTATTGAACCAATATTGACCTTTTCAAAATACGCAGCAGCTGAAAAAAGCATAGATGTGAACGTGTCCCAAAGGGAACCATTGTAAAGGAACTGTAGTGCGTTTCTGCAAAAAGCACCAAAAAAACGCATAGGTGTGAACCAGGTCCAAGATGTTTAGCAGCAGCGTGCTTTTTTTTTTTGTATCACCTGTCATCATGGGGTTAAAAAAACCAAAATGAGCCATTTATAGTACAAAAAGAGCAAATAATTGCTACTATAAGGGGTATATTTTTACTGTGAAACAGTGAAAGTTATAATATATATTACTTATATATACAGTATCTCACAAAAGTGAGTACACCCCTCACATTTTTGTAAATGTTTTATTCTATCTTTTCATGTGACAACACTGAAGAAATGACACTTTGCTACAATGTAAAGTAGTGAATGTACAGCGTATAAGTGTAAATTAGCTGTCCCCTAAATTAACTCAACACAGAGCCATTAATGTCTAAACCGGCCCAATTTGGACATTTTCACTTAGGGGTGTACTCACTTTTGTTGCCAGTGGTTTAGACATTAATGGCTGTGTTGAGTTATTTTGAGGGTACAGCAAATTTACACTGTTATACAAGCTGTACACTCACTGCTTTACATTGTAGCAAAGTGTAATTTCTTCAGTGTTGTCACATGAAGATATAATAAAATATTTACAAAAATGTTAGGGGTGTACTCACTTTTGTCAGATACTGTATAATACACTCAGGAGTAGGAAAATATGGGCATTTTAAAACGGAGTCAGACATAAATCTAAATGAAGGGTGGAAGGGAGATAGAAATATTTTATATTAAAGTAGTACTAAAAGCTGAGACTTTTTTCATGGATATGAAAAGCTGCAAAGTGTAATATAGAGCGCCCCTATAGCAAGGTAAAAAAAACTTCTGCCTTTAGAACCACTCACTTTCTGCCCAGGACTACAAGTCCCATGAGGCATTGCTCCTCACACATTCACAAGTTCTCAGGCACTTACTGATATGTATGGATGGTGTACTGAGCTGTAGGTGTGCTTCACTGTATTTCCGGATATGTAAATAAATAATTAATTCGGTATGCAGGCCAACTAATCAGCTGACCGATTAATTGACTATGAAAATCGTTGATAACCATTTTCATAAAAGTTTAGTTGTCGATTAATTGATTCGTTTTTTTGGTCCTACCTAAATGCACCGATTTCCACATGATTTCTGGGAGTGACTCAGTTTCCCCCATGGACATTTTACCGGACTTATATACAAACAAGAGGTTTTCAGCTGCCCTAAGCTATTCTGGTGTCTCTATAAGAGGGTATGGGGAAACCTCCCAAGTAAACTATTGATTTCCTATTTTGCAATCATGCACCTTAGGTAAAAATGTGTCTGGCATTGTCTTTGGTAGGGTACCTCTAGTACCAAGACATTGTTCAATTTTACTACATAGTGCTATTATGTCCTTTGTTTTATTTGGCAATGCAGCTACCATGGCAATATTCTATATATTTTAAAATATAACATGATTCTGTGCTTAAAAGCTTATCACTTACTTCTTTCCTCTCTATCCCTCGTCCAGCACACAATCTCTACTTTCCTTGCAAAGATTCCTCATTCTGCACTCACACTCCCACCACACAAATTGGACCACTATCTACGTCCTCCCCATAAGCATTGCACATATAGCCCAGACACACAGGGCGCAATTAATAGAAAAAAAAGTGTCTGAGACGAGTTCTTCCTCAACTGATACCTTTGCCCATAGCAACCAATACATTTCTCTCTTTCATTTTTTCCACACAGCTCAGAAAATGAAAACTTAAAAGCCAATTGGCTGTGCTCCAGTTGAGACAAAGTGTCTCAGATACCTTTTATTTGTTACCCTCCCCAAGTCTGGAGGTAAAGCCCTCCGTGTGACGCTTATTTCAGCCTTTCCATTACCCTATTTTGCAGAAGTTAAAAGGGGTTTGTTAACCCCCAACCCCCCCCCCCTCAAAAAAAAATTGAGCCTGCATGCATAACAGCACAGTGCTTGTGCTGTGTAATTTGCCCCCTAGTTTAACCTAAAAAACCTGGCTGATCCTGCCTGGTTCTGCCTTCCCTCTTGTAAACGACCATGGTTTATCATGGCTGCTAAGCCCTGACAACGTGGTCGGTTTACGTGCCTCCGTCATCCGCAGCTCTCTATTGTCCTCTCTCCCCTCCCTCCCTGTCAGCTAACTCTGTGCCGCTCTGCTCCCCGCCCCTTCCCTTCCTGCTGCTATAATACCTGTATCGTAATCATACCATCCCCTCTGTTAGCTAACAAGTGTCCCAGTGTCTGTGCTTTTTTTTTTTTTTTAAAGCAGTATTCTACCTTATTTCAGAGCGTCCCCCAGCACTCACGTTACTGCTCGGCTCTCTCCTCCTCCCCTCCCAGCTGACATCAGCAGGCGTTCTCGGCCCCACCCACTGTAGTTGTCAGACTGGGAGAGGAGAGCGGCAAGCAGTCACATGAGCAATGGGAAACGCTCTGATATAAGGTAGAAATCTGCATTATTTTTATAAAGCACAGACACTGGGACACAATGTTAGCTAACAGAGGGGACTGTATGATTATGATACAGTGGCTTTACAACCACTTTAAGTTTATTATTGTTTCACAGTAACTGGTGTGTGTATGTTGTAATATGGGGGATATCTAGCTCAGTGGTAGATGCATTTTCAGTGAGTTTACAGCCAACAGGAACTTCAGTTTTAGGGCATGGTAGCCCACTTTTATTAAAGATAACAAAATGAAAGTTCGTACACACATGGAATGCCCTCACAGGGGTTCTTCTCCAGCAGAAATACAATAAATGAAAAATGTCAAGCCACCTGCCTCTTAACCACTTCAGCCCCGGAAGGATTTACCCCCTTCCTGACCAGAGCACTTTTTACAATTTGGCACTGCGTCACTTTAACTGCTAATTGCGCAGTCATGCAATGCTGTACCAAAACGAAATTTGCGTCCTTTTCTTCCCACAAATAGAGCTTTCTTTTGATGGTATTTGATCACCTCTGCCATTTTTACTTTTTGCACTATACATGGAAAAAGACCGAAAATTTTGAAAAAAAAAATGATATTTTCTACTTTATGTTAAAAAAAAAATCCAATAAACTCAATTTTAGTCATACATTTAGGCCAAAATGTATTCGGCCACATGTCTTTGGTAAAAAAAATGTCAATAAGTGTATATTTATTGGTTTGCGCAAAAGTTATAGCGCCTACAAACTAGGGTACATTTTCTGGAATTTACACAGCCTTTAATTTATGACTGCCTATGTCATTTCTTGAGGTGCTAAAATGGCAGGGCAGTACAAAACCCCCACAAATTACCCCATTTTGGAAAGTAGACACCCCAAGGAAATTGCTGAGAGGCATGTTGAGCCCATTGAATATTCATTTTTTTGTCCCAAGTGATTGAATAATGACAAAAAAAAAAAAATTACAAAAAGTTGTCACTATATGATATATTGCTCACACAGGCCATGGGCATATGTGGAATTGCACCCCAAAATATATTCAGCTGCTTCTCCTGAGTACGGGGATACCACATGTGTGGGACTTTTTGGGAGCCTAGCCGCCCTGGGAGCCTAGGGGCCCTGAAAGCCAATTACTGCCTTCAGGATTTCTAAGGGCGTAAATTTTTGATTTTACTCCTCACTACCTATTACAGTTTTGAAGGCCATAAAATGACCAGATGGCATAACCCCCCAAATGACCCCATTTTGGAAAGTAGACACCCCAAGCTATTTGCTTTGAGGCATTTTGAGTCCATGGAATATTTTATATTTTGACACAAGTTGCGGGAAAGTGACAAATTTTTTTTTTTTTTTTTTTTGCACAAAGTTGTCACTAAATGATAGATTGCTCACACAGGCCATGGGCATATGTGGAATTGCACCCCAAAATACATTTAGCTGCTTCTCCTGAGTATGGGGATACCACATGTGTGGGACTTTTTAGGAGCCTAGCCGCGTACGGGGCCCCGAAAACCAATCACCGCCTTCAGGATTTCTAAGGGTGTAAATTTTTGATTTCACTCTTCACTGCCTATCACAGTTTCGGAGGCCATGGAATGCCCAGGTGGCACAACCCCCCCCAAATGACCCCATTTTGGAAAGTAGACACCCCAAGCTATTTGCTGAGAGGCACGGTGAGTATTTTGCAGCTCTCATTTGTTTTTGAAAATGAAGAAAGACAAGAAAAAACATTTTTTTTTCTTTTTTCAATTTTCAAAACTTTGTGACAAAAAGTGAGGTCTGCAAAATACTCACTATAACTCTCAGCAAATAGCTTTGGGTGTCTACTTTCCAAAATGGGGTCATTTGGGGGGGGGGGTTTGCCACCTGGGCATTCCATGGCCTCCGAAACTGTGATAGGCAGTAAAGAGTGAAATCAAAAATTTACGCCATTAGAAAGCCTGAAGGCGGTGCTTGGTTTTCGGGGTCCCGTGTGCGGCTAGGCTCCCAAAAAGTCCCACACATGTGGTATCCCCATACTCAGGAGAAGCAACAGAATGTATTTTGGGGTGTAATTTCACATATTCCCATGGCATGTTTGAGCAATATATAATTTAGTGACAACTTTGTGCAAAAAAAAAAAAATCTGTCTCTTTCCCGCAACTTGTGTCACAATATAAAATATTCCATGGACTCGACATGCCTCTCAGCAAATAGCTTGGGGTGTCTACTTTCCAAAATGGGGTCATTTGGGGAGGTGTTGAATTGTCCTGGCATTTTATGCACAACATTTAGAAGCTTATGTCACACATCACCCACTCTTCTAATCACTTGAAGACAAAGCCCTTTCTGACACTTTTTGTTTACATAAAAAATTATTTTTTTTTGCAAGAAAATTACTTTGAACCCCCAAACATTATATATTTCTTTAAAAGCAGATGCTAAATTGAAATGGTGGGTGTTTCATTTTTTTTTTTTCACACAGTATTTGCGCAGCGATTTTCAAACGCATTTTTTTGGGAAAAAACACACTTTTTTAAATTTTAATGCACTAAAACACACTATATTGCCCAAATGTTTGATGAAATAAAAAAGATGATCTTAGGCCGAGTACATGGATACCAAACATGACATGCTTTAAAATTGCGCACAAACGTGCAGTGGCAACAAAATTAACACATTTTTAAAAGCCTTTAAAAGCCTTTACAGGTTACCACTTTAGATTTACAGAGGAGGTCTACTGCTAAAATTACTGCCCTCGATCTGACCTTCGCGGTGATACCTCACATGCATGGTGCAATTGCTGTTTACATTTGACGCCAGACCGACGCTTGCGTTCATCTTAGCGCGAGAGCAGGGGGGACAGGGGTGCTTTTTTTTTTTTTTTTTTTTTTTTTTTTTCTTTATTATTTTTTTGCTTTTTTATCTTATTTTTAAACTGTTCCTTTCATTCTTTTTTTTTTAATAATATCTCAGGGAATGTAAATATCCCCTATGATAGCAATAGGTAGTGACAGGTACTCTTTTTTGAAAAAATTGGGGTCTATTAGACCCTAGATTTCTCCTCTGCCCTCAAAGCATCTGACCACATCAATATCGGTGTGATAAAATGCTTCCCCAATTTCCCAATGGCGCTGTTTACATCCGGCGAAACCTAAGTCATAAAATGCTCGTAGCTTCCGGTTTCTTAGGCCATAAAGATGTTTGGAGCCACTCTGGTCTCTGATCAGCTCTATGGTCAGCTGGCTGAATCACCGGCTGCATTCTCAGGTTCCCTGTTGAGACAGGAGAGCCAGAGAAAAACACGGAAGACGGTGGGGGGGGCATTCCCTCGCACTGCTTGTAAAAGCAGTCTAGAGGCTAATTAGCCGCTAGGATTGCTTTTACATGAAAGCCGACCGCTGGCTGAAAAGAATGATACCAAGATGATACCTAAACCTGCAGGCATCATTATGGTATAACCGTACCTGAAGACAAAAAAATGGTTAACAATAAAGCACAGTAAACGGTAAAGTATAAAAAAATTGCATACCTGAAAAGCAAACATGATAAAACATAATAACAATAAAACATCGCAGAATAGAATACAGTAAAAAAGAGCAGAACAATAGAGAGAGAATAGAGAGAGAGAGAACAATAAAACGACAACTATTTTTTTTTATTTTATATTTTTGTTTGTGTTTTTTTTTTACACTTTTTTTGTAACTGTAACTTTTATAACTGTAACCGGTTCCAGGTTCGGGTCTCTCAAAATGCGATGGCATCTTGGGAGACCCTGTGAAAGTGTGCCTAGTCTGTGCAATGCTGTACCCTATGCTAATACTCAACTAGTGTATGGTAGCGTTCAAAACATTCACCAATGCAAAGACCAGGATTGTCAGGACAGGAGGGACAATAATAGCGGGTGTTACGCCTATATCCGCTTGCTGCAGACACATCTTTTTTGGGGGGGTTCATTGGGTAGGGGTACTCGGGAGGACATAAAAATGCCTCTCATGCAGCCGACTGCATTTGGTTGGGGATGTGAATGGGGGAATTACGGGCGCTGCAGAAGCGGTGGGTTCCCAATTAGGATTGGCGAATGCAGCAGGAAGGGCATTATGGGCACGACGGGCCTGCGTTTGTCTTTTTGGTGGCAGCGGGACACTACTTGTGCTTGCCACCTCACCAGCTTAAACTGCACTTATGGGACTCGCCACGTCACCAAGTGTTACTGCAGTGCTGGTTTGACTACGACCGGGGTGTACTAGGCCGCTGGCGCTTGCCAGTTCACCAAAACGCTACCAAAAAAAATGTTAGCGATCGCAGGGATCAGGCCTGACTCTGCGAACGCTGCAGTTATGCGTTTAGTGTTTTGTAAGTGACAGTGATTGATCGATACTGCACTTGGGTGGGCTGGGCTGGGCGGAGGGGCAAAACGCAGATGCTAGCAGGTATCTGGGCTGATCCTGCTAACACTACGTTTTTGGGAACCCTAAACTGCTGGGGACGCTAGTATAGATCTGATCGGATCAGATATTGATCCGTTCAGATACTATACCACTAAGGGAGGCGTATGCTGCGTGCGTGGGTGTTAGCGGTACTGGCGCTAATCTGACGCTGCCTGGGGCGATGCATATCACTGCCGGGCGATCAGGGGGCTAAACCTTTTTTCGGTAATAAACGGCGGGTGCCCTGACACTATAAAAAATAAACGAACTAACCAGCGTCACCCGTAACGGTTATACGGTGATCAGTGGTGAAAGGGTTAACTAGGGGGCAATCAAGGGGTTAAAACATTTATTAGGTAGTATATGGGGGTCCCTGTTGCTATAAAACGCTGACGGCGAACCTAAATATTTACCTCCCTAACTAGCGTCACCAGTGACACTAATACAGCGATCAGAAAAATTATCGCTTAGCGACACTGGTGACGGGGGGTGATCAAGGGGTTAAAACTTTATTAGGGGGGGTTAGGGGGGTATCCTAGACCTAAAGGGGGCTAACACTCACTGCCCTAACACACGGTCACAAACTGACACCATGCAGTAATCAGAAAAAAAAACAAAAATAAACAAAACTGCTTGGTGTCAGTGTGACGGGGGGGGGTGATTGGGGGGCGATCGGGGGTGTAAAGTATGCCTGGCATGTTCTACTGTGAGGTGTAGTGTTGTGCAACTCACTCAGATGTCTTCTCTCCTCGGCGCCGGAATGGAAACTGCCGAGCCAAGGAGAGATGACATCACATCCTCTGCCTCTGTGTACTACACAGAGGCAGGGGACGATTCTCATTGGCTGGGAGCGATCGCGAGGGGGGGGCCACGAATGGATGGCCTCCCCCTCATCTCTGATCGCTGCCAGACCAAAGCCGACCGCCTAGGGCACCGGGAGGGGGTCCCCGATCGGACCCCCCGCCCGCGGGAAGGCAATCACGTAGTACCAGGTACGTGATTTTGCCTGCCCGTGCCATTCTGCTGACGTATATCGTCGTTAGGCGGTCAGCAAGTGGTTAAGGCTCCCTCAGCCTTGGGTGCAGTACCATGCTGCACAGGCCCACTCCTGGCCTCTAGGAAGGGGTTCTCCTCAAACTCCAGGCTTTGTCACTCCGCTGAGACTCACGGTTTCCTCTGGTCCCCTGGACTGTCGCTCCCTGTTGTCTCAGCCACCTCAGCTATGGACTCCCAGACTCTCTCAGCTGGCCAATTTCTCTCTCCATCAACTGACATGGAACCTCTACCACATGGAGTGCCATCTCAAGGATATTGATAGGTTCCTTAACAGGAGCACACTCCTCTCCTGGCTGCAGCAACTGCTCCAACTCCCCCCCCCCCCGAGCTATGCTCAGATCTGCCTTAGAACGGATGTGTGCATCTGGACAAACGCACAACCTGCAGAATTTCTGTAAAACCTGGACACAAAACTGAAGGCTCCATCCCACCCAATGCTCTTTGGAGTCTTCAAGTTTCCAGCCCCGATCCAGACTTACCAAATCCAGAGAAAATGTAAAACATAATTTTCTCTGACCACAAAGTTTCTGCTGGAGCTTCTCAAACTGACTCTTTGAGAGTCCTGTGTCCATTTTAGGCTAGGTTCACACTGTTGCAGTGCGAATTTAGCGCGATTTTGATCCGATTGCGTTGCAAATTTGCAATGCGAATTCTTTGTGTGTTCTTGCGATTCTACTGCAAATTTTGCAATCTATGGAGCTGAATTCGCATTGCACACGGATCAAACTCGGACAGGACCCTTTTTTTACGCAGGTTAAATTCGCAACGCATTGATGTGAACAGCACTCATGGAAAACAATGTTATTAAAATGACTTGCGAATTTGAGCGATCGCAGCGGCTCAAATTCGCAATAAAATTCGCAGCAGTGTGAACCTAGCCTCAAACTCATTTTCACCGAGACAGGGGCTCTCACTCTCACAATGTGTATAGGATTTTGAGTGTTCTAGAGCACACACTGGGTTTCCTTCTGTATATTAAGCTTAGCCCACAAATCATTTTGCAGTATTTATGCTAGCAAAGCAATGTCCCCTCCAGTACACAGGGCTCGACAGCCAACTTAAACTCCATCAGAGTATACATTTGATCTGGTCTGGGGAAGTAGATGCTGTACCATGGCTATGGATAAGTCTTTTACCAGATCCTCACAGGATCCTGAAGCCTTCCAGCATGGCATTCACAGTGATTGAGAGGCAAACACAAAACCAGTCGGCTAAGCAGTGGAGAGAAGCTTTCAGTGAACAGTTGCCCTCCCATGGTTTTTTTTTTTTTTTTTTTTAATAAATCACAATTGTTGCTGGTTATATTAGTTACATCTCAGCACAACCTTTATGCACTTTTCAGAGGTGAGCTATGTCCTAAACACTGCTGCATTTAGGTGCAGCACCAATAAAACAAGGGGAGGAAACAGACGAAATCTGATAAATATACTGCACGTAACAAGAGTGATTATTTACTCAGCGATCTTCATTTTGTTAAAAACACTTTGGCTGCCGAACGCAAACTGGCACAATGGTTTAAGAATGGAGCTGGGACTACAATTAAGACAGCTATTTTAGAAAAAAAATAAATAGTCTCAGGATATAGGGTTTACATGTGCATTATTTAAAATAAAAATAAAGAAATGTTTAAAAAGATATAAGCTGAACAAAAATAGCTTTCAGATTGTTATATAGCACTTTGTTACCATGGTGCCAGAAGGCATGATAAAGGTTTACCTCATGCTTCCACAGAACAAAAACATCAAATTAAAACTGTTGGCGTTCACCATTTCAATCCTGAAAACTATCCTTATTTATAATACAGAATTATAGAAAGGCATTTCCTGTTTCCGGTCAGTGCCGCTGAAGCATTTTTGAACATACATATTGTAATTTACATTTACAGTGGCAAGAAAAAGTATGTGAACCCTCTGGTTTTCTGCAGTACTGCACTTTGCAATAAAATGTGATTTGTTCCTCATCTAAAACCTAGTACACACGATCAGAAAATCGTATGGAAAAATACCACTTTGGAAGCGATAGTAACATAATCTGATCGTTCGTAAACAGCTTTCGAGAGTCAATCAGGAAAAGCGCCATTATCTGATGGGATAATTTCGTCTGAAAATACTATAATAATACAAAACAATGTATTACATCACTTCAGAATTTTTATTCTGTTGTATGAGAATTTTTGTAACCTCTTCATTTTCGATATGGAGACTAGCATGCAAAAAATAAATAAAAAATGGACGATCATTCGTCCGCTAATCTCATTGTGTGTACCAGGCCTAACTGCTTGCCGACCAGACGCCGTCGTCATACAGCGACAGGTCAACTCTCCTGCGAAAATTGCCGTAGTTGTGCAGGCGCGATAGCCGACTGTGCAAGCTGCGGGAGCGTGCCTGCGGGTCGGGCGGACTCCAAGTCCGCCAGCGACCCGCGGTCACAGTATACAGAGGCAGTATGGAAATCTGCCTTTGTAAACAAGGCAGATCCCCATTCTGACAGGAGACATGACAGATCTACTGTTCCCAGTGATCAGGAACAGTGATCTCTGTCATGTCCCTGCCAGGCCATCCTCACTACAGTAAGAACACGCTGAGGGAACACAGTTATCCCCTTGATCGCCCCCTACTGTTAACCCTTTCCCTGCCAGTGTAATTTTTACTTTGATCAGTGCATTTTTATAGCACTGATCAATGCAATAATGTCACTGGTCCTCAAAAAGTCCCTAAATCTATCCCATAGTTTATAAACGCTATAAGCTTTGCGCAAACCAATCAATATACACCTATTGCAATTTTTTTTACCAAAAATATGTAGAAGAATATATTGGCCTAAACTTATGACTAAATTATTCTTTTTATATATATTTTTTGGGAATATGTATTATAGCAAAATGTAAAAAAAAAATTTTTTTTTTTAAAGTTGTTGCTCTTTGTTCGTTTATAGTGCAAAGAATAAAAACTGCAGAGGTGATCAAATACCACCAAAAGAAAGCTCTATTTGTGGGGGAAAAATGGAAGTCAGTCAATCTTGTTTTGGGTACAGTATCGCACTCCCACGCAATTGTCAGTTAAAGCGACGCAGTGCTGTATCGAAAAAAATGGCCGGTTCATTAAGGGAGCAAATCCTTTTTTTTATAAAATACAGCTCCCCTATGTACCATTTGGGCCAGTTCACACCACATGCAGTCCAGTGTGTTTTTTTCCTGCATTAAAAATGCATGGAAAGTAGGTTATATGGTTTCCAATGGAATGGTTCACACCAGTGCGGTCAGTTCCTGGGTGTTCCAGAAAAAAGGAAGAACATGCTGCTTTTTCCAGTAGACTGTAAACTGTAGTGGAACACTAGACTGTAGTGGAACGCAGTAAAATGCATTAAAAATGCACTGGAATGCACTGGATAGCATCAAAAACGCACCAGACCTCAGTACAGTGAAAAAAAAAAAACAGGAAAAGAAGAAAAAAAGCATCTGGAATGCAATCAGAAATGCATCAAAAACGTGTTAAAAACACACATGCAGAAATGTGTTTGGAACGGATCTGGGGTGCGTTTTTGTGGTGTGAACCAGCCCTTAATGTACCTCGTTTGCATAAAAATAAAAGCTTTCTTTGATTTTGAGAACAAGGCCTTACCTTAGCTCTTGCTATAGACAGAAAAACCAGTAAGACACAGGGAGGAGTTTACCAGATGACCTCATTAGCACACACCTTTGTCCCATCAACTAAGTTTTCATCCCCGGGATTTCTCCCTGCGTGGATTTGCTTGGTGCCCCCTGAGAAGAGCTCAGGCTGCATGCTAAACTCCCTGAGGCCGCATGCAGCCCACAGGACACCTCCTAATGTAATGCAAACCCTGCCTGATAGGATACAAAGTGATTGGCTAGATTGTGTCCTATTATATACTTTTGGTAAATCTAAAGGAGATTGTACACGCAGATTGTGTAGCGTATGGCCACATTTATACGCCTAAAATTACCTAGTTGCGTTTTCAGTGTCATTAATTGTTAACGGCACACTAAACACTGAAGCAAACATATTTTGCCACATGAAAACACAGGTGACAGATGCTGTAAAAAATGTTCAACTCGCACCACACCAAAATGTCCCCATGAGCTACTTTGCCATGTGTAGCGCAGCGGGCTGCCCTATGTGTGTCATTGGAAAAAAAGAGTCAAAAAAACATGCGCTCCCACTACTCTAGGTGTGAGTGGGGTCTGAAAAGAGAAATTAGTGTGTTTACACAAGAACAATGAGGCTCCATTCACATCTGTGTGTTTCCAAATGCATGGCAAACCACACAGAAAATGCACCCTTTGCCATGTGTTTCAGAAATGCTGCAAATGTGCATTGTGTTTGGGTTGTGTTAAAAACTGTGGTAACGCACCATGCTCCGCTCCAAAAAAAGTTCTGGAGCTTCTCTGGGGTGATTGTTGCATGTAGGGAAGCCCATTGAAGTGAATGAGCTGCCCTGTGCGTGATGGGTGAAAACGCTCCAAAACGAACGCATGTGAGAATGAGAGTTTTCTCTATGTGGAGATGTGAGCAAGGCCTGGCAACTGAGTGTCTCCATCCACTCCCTCCTATGTACTTGTATAAATGTGGCCATATACCATGCAATCTGATTGTACAATCTTTGTACACTTACCTTTAGATTTACCAGAACTATGGAATTGGAGGACACACCTGAACAATCCATTCCATTTGTATCCAATCAGACAGGCCCTTGTACTACAGTAGTATTGTAATGAGGGAGGAATGGTCCAGAGTGGTGAACACACCTTATCACACCCTCTTCTGTGATGCAACAAGGCTTCTGGGAGATGACATAACAGGAAGTGAAAGCCAAGACAATCTACAGGAAGTGATGGAATCTGAAAATCCTTTCAAAAACTCAAATAAACCGACAAGATTTGAAATGTAATCTAATTAAATTGTATCTTTACTGAAAGCACCCAGTAAATTAATGCAAAGACCAATTACTCCAACAAAAGCTAACTGGAGTCCGTAGTTTGCACGCCTGGAGTCCAATACATTGAGCTTGGAGGTGTGTATTAGAGCTACTTTGATAAAAAAACACTCATTTTAAGACTGCTGTTCACAAGAAGCATCAGCTGATGTGACTCATGCCTCGCAAAAAGCTCTCTGAAGACATACGATCAAGTGTAGTTGATCTGCATAAAGCTGGAAAGGGATACACAACAATCTCAAAGTGTTCAGGCCTTGATCAGTTGACAAACGGCCTATAAATGGAGCCAATTAAGTACTGTGGCTAGTCTTCCTAGAAGTGAGCACCCAACCAAGATGATTCTCAAGGCACAATGCAGAATCCTCAATGAGAAAAAGAAGAACTTACAGCGCATGCAAGTATAAACTTTTTATTTGTTTTTTAATTAGCCTTTACAATCACTTAAACCCCATAGAGATGCTGCACAATGACCTGGAGATAGTCCTTTGCATCGGACATCTTACAAATTCTGTGCAATTTAGTAAAGCGGAATGGTCAAAAATTCCTCCTGAACGTTATGCAGGTCTGATTCAGAGCTACCAAAAGTGCTCGTGTGAAGTCACTGCTGCCAAAAAAGGTTGGACCAGCTATTAAAAGTGTTATTAAACCCAAAACTAAAAATGTATTATATTGCAGCTTACCAATCATTAGATGCGGTGGTTGCATTAGTTTGCTTGTGTTAGGCTTTTTTTCCCCTCGGTTTTCACCTGGTGATCTGGCCAGTAGCACACCGCCTGTAGTAGAGTGCCTCCACCCTGTATGAAGGAGCACCACCTTTATATAGCAGCTTTACCAGTCAGGGGGAGTGTTAGATGTACTAACAGATTTAAGTAGGCTAAACTGAAGTCTAATACACACTATTAGGTTTTTTCTGGTTGAACAAAAAAAAAAACTGACAGCTCAGGTTGGAGCCGCTGTAATTTAGCCAACATTAGTACACTGATCTCCCCTGCTGAGCTATTGTGTTCTGACAGGGGGACAGCCCCCCACGCCAGAACACTCTGGTCAACGCTCTCAGCCATTGACTAAAAGCGCTGATCGGGAGCTGGTTGGCTCGGCCGCCATACACACAGGCGGACTGTTAGGCGGTTTTTATTGAACCGGTCGATGACGTCCGACATTTGGCCCGTGTGTACTAGGCTTTAGTCCAGCTCACACTTGATAAGCAGTTACAGCAAACTTTTTTTTCCCTTTTGGGATAAAGGTTTTACATAAAAAAAGCTGATCATTGTTCTTTTGAAAAATAACAGACTTACTGACTGGATCACAATATGAAAATATAGGAAGTAAAGTCTAAAGAAGAAAACAAATGCAGCCATAACATCTAAGAAGCTGCAATATAATTATTGTTTACTTTTGAGTTTAATACCACGTTAACGCAAAGGGTTCACTTAATTTGTCCTCCAGCACTGTGATTGTTTATTGTTTATTGGGTTTGTTCAATAAAGACATAAGACATTAGCATTGTTTGTGTGTTATCAGCCTAAGCACATTTCAAGGGGTTCACATACTTTTTTTGCCGCTGTACTTAGGACACGTTACCTTCCTCTCAGCTCACTCTCAGTTTTTCACTTCCAGACACTTACCATATCTGTGTGGCAGCTGGTCCAGAATGGTAAGCCACCACTTCTGTGTGAAAAGAATATGTACCAACTGTTCATTCTCCATCCTGTTCACAGTTCATAAAGCTGGGTTCACACTGCAGCACGTTTTGGCTCACAGCAGGAGTCAGATGAGTTCACATTCACCATGTTAGGCCCGATTTCAGCCCGAATTTTTGGCTGAATTCAGACCTGAAACGGACCAAAAGACGCACAGGACTCCTGTGCAATTTGCACCGGAGCCGCTGGGGAGATGTGTGAAACGGATCCACAGAGAGACGGTTATAATCTTTTGCTATGCAAATTGGATGGGGGGGGGGGAACCCCCATCCAATTTGCAATAGTGTGAGCTCAGCCTTAATGTCTGCTATATATTTAATTTCCCTTTCTTTACTGATGTCACTATGGTTCTCTTATATTTTCACTGGGGTTTTTTCCCCCGATCACTGTATTATAGTACTGGGCTAACACTGTTCTATTTTCTTGAGTGTGTGCAAAATCTGGTGAAGCTCTGCACAGAAACGAATCAGCTACCAGGTTTTATTGACAAAGCTCAATTGACCAAGCTGAAGTTAGAAGCCGATTGGCTACCATGCACAGCTGCACCAGATTCTGAGTGCACCAGCTTTAGTAAATATACCCCAATGTCTGTCTTGTGTGTCTGCTTCTTCTTCCTGATGTTCACCATATTACCATATCTCTCTAATGTGTCTTCCCTGTCTCTGTTGTTCACCAGCATTGCGTCTTTCCTTTGTTTCTACTGTACTTCTACGCAACTCTTAACAGCACTGTCTTATGTGTACTCTCTGTTCCATGATTCTCAAGGTCTCTGTGATCTGTATCTTTATTCCTCTTACCAATGCTCACCAACACTGTGTGTTATACACCAATCAGCCATAACTTTATGACCACCCAACTAATATTCAGTAGGACCAGTTTTTGCAGCCAAAACAGTCCCTTTTACCACCAAAGCAGTCCTGACTTGTCGAGGCATGGATACCACTAGACATCTGAAGGTATCCTGTGCATCTAGAACCAAGCTGTCAGCAGCAGATGCTTTGAAGTCCTAAGTTGTGAGGCGGTATCTACATGGATCGGACCTATTTTTCCAACACATCCTACAGATGTAAGGATGCAATTAAAATGATATCTGGAGAATTTGGAAAGCGAGACATAGAACTTGTGTTCCTCAAATCAGTCTTGAACCATTCTTGCAGTGTGACAGAATGCTTTAATTTAGCCTGCTAAAAAAGGCCACAGTCATACGAAAATACAGTTTTAATGAGGGGGTGTACTTGGTCAGCAACAATGTTTAGGTAGGTGGTACATGTAAAAGTAACATCCACATGAATGGCAGGACCCAAGTTTTCCCAGCAGAACATTGCCAAAGCATCAGGCTGTCTCCCCTAGCTTGCCTTCCTCCCATAAGAATTTGTGTCAGAAGATACGTCTTTTAACCACTTCAATACAGGTCAGGTATATCCCCTTCCTGTCCAGATCAATTTTCAGCTTTCAGTGCTCTCACACTTTGAATGACAATTACTCAGACATGATACACTGTACCCAAACAAATTTTTTTATCATTTTTTCACACAAATATAACTTTTTGGTGGTATTTAATCACCACTGGGTTTTTTGTGATGTAAGTGAAAAAAAAAATAGCAAAAATTTTTGAAAAAAAAAAAACACTTTTTTAGATTCTATTATAAAATTTTGTAAATAAGTAATTTTTGTTCATAAATTTGGGCCAAATTTTATACTTCCACGTATCTTTGGTAAAAATAACCCAAATTAGTGTTTATTATTTAGTCTGTGTGAAAGTTAGAGTCCACAAGCTATGGTACCAATAATTGAAAATTGATCACATCTGATATACTGATGGCCTATCTAATTTCTTGAGGCCCGGAAATGTCAGGATAGTACAAAAAACCCCCCAAATGATCCTTTTTGGAATGTAGACAGTCCAAGGTATTTAGTAAGAAGCATGGTGAGTTTTTTGAAGTTGTAATTTTTCCCACAATTCTTAGGAAAATTAAGAATTTTTTTTTTTTACACAAAACTGTCATATTAATTTCTTACACATGGTATAGGCATACTTGCAATGACATCCCAAAATACATTCTGCTACTCGTCCTGAGTATGGCGATACCACGTATGAGACTTTAACATACAGAGGCCCAACATGCAGGGAGCACTGTCAGATGTTCTAAGAGCATAAATTACACACATAATTTCCTGACTACCTAGGACACTTTTGAAGGCCCTGGAGCACCAGGACAATGGAAAAGCCCACAAAATTACCCCTTTTTGGAAAGGAAACACCCCAACGTATATTCAATGAGGCATAGTAAGTCTTTTGAGCGTGTAATTTCTTTTCCAAAAGTTTTTGGTGCTCTGATGGGCTGCAGACAGGTACTCGGGTATTCTGGATGGGCTGGAGACAGGTACTTGGGTACTCTAGGCTGCAGATAGGTACTCAGGTACTCTGGACTGGAGACAGATCCTTTTTATTTTGGGGGCAATCTAGGGACTGTTTTGCACTGTAGTTGGTAACTCACTGTTACCAGATCTCCTCCTCACACTGGATCAGTGTGAGAGGAAGAGAACCCAGTAAGAGAGTGTTACCGCAGTTTTGTGACCGGCTGATCAGGGATGGGCTGTGTCCTAGGGACACCATATTCTCGATCGCAGCGCTGCGTGCCCTGGGAGTGGGGTGCTCACGAGCAGCAAGAAGACCACACGTGACCGGCTGTAATTGGACACAGCCGGTCACGTGGTAAAGAGCCATTTTCATTGGCTCTTTACCCTGATCAGGGACACACCCATGTCGATCGCCGGGTGCGCAAGAGCGGTGAGAACAGGCGGACGTCATATGACGCCCGCCTGGAAGGAGGAGAGGTTACTGCTGGCGTAATTTTACAATGCGCCAGTGGGGAAGTGGTTAAGGTACTACTTAGGCTGATTTCAAAGTTCTATACAGTTATGTTTCATATAAGACAACAAATCTCCACTGTTCGAATTCTGGTCCATTTTAAAAGATAAGTTTACCTTTAAAAAAATAAAAGCACTTTTTTTTTGCAGGTATAAAAAAAAAAAAAAAAAAAGTAAATTTTTTTTTCCCCTAAGGATCCTGCAGAGCATTGCACCCATGGACAGCAGATCATGGGCGGAATGCCCAGCTCCTGCAGACTCTCAGGATAGCTGTCTGCCCGTACCTCATGCAGACAGGCAGTTACCTAAAAGCAGCAAGATAAACCTTGCAGCTCATTGAAAACTACAAGCTGACAGCCGCAATACCTGACGGTACTTGTAAACATTGTTTCACAGGAAACTGTAAATGAATGACGTGAACATGTGGACGGACCGTGGCCGCACGGTTTTCAAATCATGTTAGCAGGTGTGGGGAGAAGAGCCCCGGCCTGCTGTCACTAGGGTTGTCCCGATACCACTTTTTTAGGACTGAGTACAAGTACCGATACTTTTTTTCAAGTACTCGCCGATACCGATTACTTTTACTTTTTTTTTTTTTAATGTCACGTGACAGCTTTTTTTTTTTTTTTTTTAACAATGCTTTCTTTTTTTTCGGGGGGGGGGGGGGGAACGGTGTCTGTGTGTTTTTTTTTTTTTATTTACAATTTTTATTTTTTACAATAATATTTTTTTTATTCATTTTTGCAATATTTTTTTTGGTTTTTTTTTTTTAAATCAGCCCTGTTGGGTGGCTTAAGGTGACCCTTAACAGACCCCTGATATCTCCCCCTTGAGACAGAGAAAGAGACAGAGGATAGAGATTCCCCAGTCCCTTTCTCTGCAGCCTCAGCTGCACTGAGAATGAATGGAGAGAAGACAGCGGCTCCTCTCCATTCATAAACTGACACATCGTAATCACAGGAGATTACAATGTTTCAGTTATGTGAATGGATAGAGTCAGCTGACTCTATCCATTCACAAAGGAAGGAGGAGGGACAGAACGGAGGGGACAGCGGAGAGGCACAGCAGAATGGAGGAACGGAACGGAGGGGGACAGAGAAGGAGAGGGGGGCAGAGGAACGGAGGAACGGAGGAACGGAACGGAGGGGGACAGAGGAACGGAAGGGGACAGATAAGGAGAGGGGGACAGATAAGGAGAGGGGGACAGAGGAACGGAGGAACGGAACGGAGGGGGACAGATAAGGAGAGGGGGACAGAGGAACGGAGTGGGCATGGAGGAGGATGAGGTGACAGTCAGCGGTGATCGCGTGGGGAGGTTACAAGCACCGATCACCGCTGTATGTCACTGAAAGCCGCTGAAAGCCACGGTGGGGAAGCTTGTAACTCCCCCACACGCCGATCACCGCTGACTGTCATAGTATCGGCGGAAGCATCGGGAGCATTTGCCCTAGTACAAGTACTTGGGCAAATGCTCGGTATCGGTGCCGATACCGATACTAGTATCGGTATCGGGACAACCCTAGCTGTCACATTGAAGTTGGTAAGGCTGCAGATGCTGGAACATGTTACAGCTTCCAAAAGTGAACTTATCCTTTAAGGGTTGATGTAGGAAAGGAAAGACATTTTGTAAAGAGATTGGATTGCAGGAAACCATGAAAATGACATTGTTTTGATGTAGCAGATGTATGTTTGTCATGATTGCATTCAGAATGCTCTCTCCTTGATCATATGTACTATCAGCAAAATCTTTCACATAGCTGGTTTCTTTGACTCGTCAATTTCCATTACTTTATCGCATTCAAGATCACTTTTCAACTTATCTAATGCTCTGTATTCAAAACTAATACTAAGACTACACTGTATCACACACAAAAACCACACCCTTTAAAGTGGATGTAAACCCGAAATGTTTTTTTTTTATGTCATAATGTAGAGCAGGGATATGCAATTAGCGGACCTCCAACGGTTTCAAAACTACAAGTCTCATCATGCCTCTGCCTCTGAGTGTCATGTTTGTGGCTGTCAGAGTCTTTTGGGTTTTTCGGGTCTCATAACAGAGGGGAGACATTTGACAGGTAAAGATACATGCAGAAGGCATGTATATCCTTATAGATAACCCTTATGGCAGTAGTTTAGAAAGGATGACATTGGGTTTACATCCACTTTAAGGCCAGCGATGGCCTAATCCAGAAGCAGATAAAGAGTGCAGAACAAAGCACATTTAAGAGGCATTAAATCAGAGCATGAGATAAGCCAATATATTAGCCCACAGGTTCTAACACTCTCCACGGCACTTCTTGAAACAAAATGTATTCCGTTAGGTCTTTTAACCCAACACCCACAGGCTAAGCAGCAATGGCTATTAGACATAAAATCAAAATTGCAGATACATGCTACCTTTCAGTGTAAAGCCCTACGTGAAGCAGACCTACTTATAAGACACACATCAATGTATGTGCCAGCCCAGAATTCTATGCAACCTAGCCAAAAATCAATAGCTCAGTTAATGCGCTTTGATCTGACTCTCTATTGTCTGACCACACATGATCTTCCTGACTATCCCAGATGTCTGTAGCTAAATTAGTAATTACTCACCATGAGCAACAATTCAAAAATGGTATATCCAGCAGCAGCAGGAGGACATATGTTACTAATTGGCAAGTTTAATTCTAGCAACGGAAATAATCAGCAAATATAACAACGACTGTATTAGTTGAGATACCTGGTCAAATTGTTTTTCAAATCGCTTTTGAAGAATCAATTGGCATCTGGCAAAAAAATCTTAAGTATATGAGAAGTGAATATCGGAGCAACATTTAGCACTCGTATGCGTTTGCTGGTTGAAATAGGCAACAGCTGCAGATTGAACCCTGATCAGAATACCCTGAAGAAGGGGGATCCAGTAATTCAGAGCTAGTTTGATCACTCTGAGCTGAAAGATGTTAATTGGGTGACCTGACCATGCTCCCTGAGACATTGGAACACTTCTCTCCAGCCTTTGAAGGTGGTATCGGTTATGAGACTGGGTGTGGTAAAAACAACTTTCCCATTTTGAAGGCTTGATTGGAAATCCACCAAGTTCGGGAGTTCCTTGCTTGTCTTGAGAGACACATAGGAAGGTCAAGAGAAGGTGCGTGCTTGCTCCAGGTCAACAAGATTGTGTTGGAGAGGTCTTGAAAGGAATTGAGTGAAGAGTACAGCCTTGAATGAGGCTACCATGAGGCCCAGGAACCCTCAAAGAATCTCATTGGGGGATGTCTCTTTGATCTTAAGACCTGAGCATGAGATCTTGGAAACAGATTTTTGGACTTGACAGTGCCCAGAATGAGGCCTAAGTATTCGAGGTAAAGTGAAGGTCAGTGAGCAGACTTTTGAAAGTTAATTACCCAACTGAAGGTCTGAAGCATCTGAACAGTGCTTTGGACATTTGCAGACAGTTTAAGGGGGAATGGGTCCTTAAGTAGAAGGTCAACTTGTTACCTGAATACCCTGAATTCTTAGGAGGGTAAGAAGAGGTGCAGGTACTTTTGTGAATACTCTTGGTGCAGAGCATATACCAAATGGCTGTACAACTAATTAGAAGTGTTATAAACTAGAACATGTAGATAAGCATCTTCTACTAAGTATTTCCCTTGTCTCAGAGAGGCAAAAACCCGGCCTTGCAGATTCCAAGTGAAACTTTGTAATGTTAAGGTACTTGTTTAGAAATTCTTCTAGGTGCAGGCAGAATTGACTTGTTCTAAGGCATCAACACAAAAAAGAGTAAAGGTAGAGGACAGTGTCTAAGTGCTCTGCCTAGGTTCAATCCAAGAGGACAGGAAACTGATTTCATTGCCCTAGCCCAATGAGATGTGGTCTGGCAAACAGTAGTTGCAGCAAAAGCCACTTGCTAAGCTGGGCTCTCCTCTTTTCTCTCCTCTTCTCACGGTTACCCTCTCTCTCTCCTTTTGTCTTCTTTGCTGCTCCCTGTCCACAGTGTTCAACAATATATTTGTGAGTAGTTATGTTGTCGACTTCAGGGGTCCCCAACCTCTGGGCCGCAGAAATTTGGTTTCAGCAAGACTCACAAGAGGCATAAAGTTCAGGGATACAAATTCAGCCACATTACCAGTCATCTGTATATCCAAATATTTGATCTGCGTTATCTACTGAAGAGGCAGAGTCCTGTCGTATGCCGGACCTGGAATCGGGGTCAATCGACAGAATTTTGGATTTTACCCAATATTAGGGCCAGAAAAAAATCCTTAAATTATTTTTACAAAATTCTAATGACAACTACACACACACATATATACATACATGTAATTTGCTGTGCCCTCAAAATAACTCAACACAGCCATTAATGTCTAAACTGCTGGCAACAAAAGTGAGTACACCCAAGTGAAAATGTCCAAATTGGGCCCAATTAGCCCTTTTTCCCTACCAAGTGTCATGTGATTTGTTAGTGTTACAAGGTCTCAGGTGTGAATGGGATGCAGGTGTGTTAAATTTGGTGTTATCGCTCTACTCTCTCATAATGCTCACTGGAAGTTCAACATGGCACCTCGTGGCAAAGAACTGTCTGAGGATCTGAAAAAAAAAGAATTCTTGCTCTACAAAGATGGTCTAGGCTATAAGAAGATTGCCAAGACCCTGAAAATGAGCTGCAGCATGGTAGCCAAGACCATACAGAGGTTTAACAAGACAGGTTCCACTCAGAACAGGCCTCGCCATGGGCGACCAAAGAAGATGAATGCATATGCGTCATATCCAGAGGTTGGCTTTGGGAAATAGACATATGAGTGCTGGCAGCATTGCTGCAGAGGTTGAAGGGGTGGGGGGTCAGCCTATCAGTGCTCAGACCATACACTGCATCGCTGTGGTCCCAAAAGAAAGCCTCTTCTAAAGATGCACAAGAAAGCCCACAGTTTGCTGAAAACAAGCAGACTAAAGACATGGATAAACTTATTTGGTTCAGATGGTGTCAAGCGTGTGTGGTGGCAACCAAGTGAGGAGTACAAAGACAAGTGTGTCTTGCCTACAGTCAAGCATGGTGGTGGGAGTGTCATGGTCTGGGGCTTCATGAGTGCTGCCGACACTGGGGAGCTACAGTTCATTGAGGGAACCATGAATTACAACATATACTGAAGCAGAGCATGATGCCCTCCCTTTGGAGACTGGGCTGCAGGGCAGTATTCCAACATGATAACGAGCCCAAACACACTACCAAGATGACCACTGCCTTCCTAAAGAAGCTGAGGGTAAAGGCGATGGACTGGCCAAGCATGTCTCCAGATCTAAACCCTATTGAGCATCTGTGGGGCATCCTCAAACAGAAGGTGGAGGAGCGCAAGGTCTCTAACATCCACCAGCTCCATGATGTTATCATGGAGGAGTGGAAGAGGACTCCAGTGGCAACCTGTGAAGCTCTGGTAAACTCCATGCCCAAGAGGGTTAAGGCAGTGCTGGAAAATAATGGTGGCTACACAAAATATTGACACTTTGGGATCAATTTGGACATTTTTACTTAGGGGTGTACTCACTTTTGTTGCCAGCGGTTTAGACATTAATGGCTGTGTGTTGAGTTATTTTGAGGGGACAGCAAATTTACACTGTTTTACAAGCTGTACACTCACTACTTTACATTGTAGCAAAGTGTAATTTCTTCAGTGTTGTCACATGAAAATATATAATAAAATATTTACAAAAATGTGAGGGGTGTACTCACTTTTGTGAGATACTGTACATACTTTGTTATTTAAAAAAAAAGGTTTACAGACATGTCATGCTTACTTGCCCTGTGCAATGGTTTTGCACAGAGCAGCCTTGATCCTCCTCTTCTGCGATCCCCGCCAGTGCTCCTACCCACTGCCGAATGCCCCATAGCAAACTGCTTGCTATGGGGGCACTCATGCAGGCTTGATCCTGAGCCGCGCTGTGTGTGGCGTGTCCATAGAAACGCACAGCACGGTCTAGCCCACGCTCTCCGCACAGCCTGTGATTGACAGCAGAGGGAGCCAATGGTTTCCGCTGCTGCTCTCATGTCCAGTGAAGAGAGAGAGACGCTGCTCTCGGGCACAGCACTGGATCGAGATTGGGCCCAGGTAGGTATTGAGAATGCATGAAGGTAAAAAACCTTCTATTTTTACAAGAACTTTAACCACTTCCCTACTCGCCCATAGACAGATGGGATCTCCCATCCTGGGTGGGCGTCATATGATGTCCTCGGCTTCCCGACAGTATTGGGGGCGACACCGAGGAGCTGATGCACATGCCCGGTGGCCGCGATGACCAACGGGCACTCACGATCGCTATTTACAGAGCAGGACCGTGGACCTGTGTGTTAACACACAGATCCACGTCCTGTCAGGGGAGAGGACACTGATCGTGTGTTCTTTGTATATGGGGACACCGATCGGTCTCCTCCCCAAATCAGTCCCCCCCAGTTAGAATCACTTCCTAGGTAACACATTTAACCCCTTGATCGCCCCCTATTGTTAACTCCTTCCCTGCCAGTGACATTTATACAGTAATCCGTGCATATTTATAGCACTGGTCGCTGTGTAAATGTGAACGGTCCCAAAATAGTGTCAAAAGTGTCCAATATGTCCACCGCAATGTCAAAGTCACGATAAAAATCACAGATCACCGCCATTACTAGTAAAAAAAAAAAAAAAAAATATATAATAAAAATGCCATAAATCTATTCCCTATTTTGTAGGCACTATAACTTTTGCCCAAACCAATCAATATACGCTTATTGCAATTTTTTACCAAAAGTATGTATTAGAATACATATCAGCCTAAACTGAGAAAAAAATTTAATGGAATATTAGTGACTTAGTGGCGTATTGCCTATTCTCAGTAAATAAGTGATATTAAACTTGATCCCACGTTACTAATATTCCGTGTTGTGCTAACTTTAAAAATCACAAAAAGTACAGATAAAAACTACGCATGAATAAAAAATATAAGCATCTGATTATAAATAACAATATAAATCCTTCACCTGTAGTGCAAAGAACAATAGAAATATGTTTGAAACATGAAACACATAAAAATAAAATAAACCGCACACAAGTGCAAGGTTACTATGAATGTCCTAAGAGATCCCAATACAAGTGACAAATGTAAAAAATCGCAAAAAGCGCAGATAAAAACTATGCATGGATAAATAATATAAGCATTTGAATATAAATAGAACAATATAAATCCTTCACCTATAGTGCAAAGTACAATAGAAATATGTTTGAAACATGAAGCACATAAAAATAAAATAAACCGCACACAAGTGTAAGGTTAATATGAATATCCTAAGAGATCCCAATGCAAGTGACAAATATAATAAAGTGTCCAGTGTCAGCAATCCGTGCTCACATTTAAGTACAAGCAATGTTCAAATGCAAAGAAAAAGTGACTTGTGCAGCAGCAAACAGTTCCAATGCTTCTTTAAACGTGCTCAATGATAAAATGGTAAAGGCAGCAGCTAGATTCTAGCATCGCTTTCCTCAGATAAGTGAAGAATGTGAAGTGTAAACACCAATCCTCTTCATGCAGCAATCCTACAATGGAGGGCAATGGCCCCTTACCTCACTACACTGAGGTTACAGCATGAGTCAATCAGTGTTTATGATGTCTCCTATGGGGGTCAGTCTTGGGTCCCAAGCTGTCATTCAGTATACCTCAGACCATGCAGGAGGCATAGCGACCAAAGGGAAAACAAAGGTGCCACATAGTGTAGTATTTTAAAAGATTAAGGGCTTTATTCAAACATGTCATAATGGTACTCACATAGTAATACAACAGGGAATGAGTAGTATCCAGACGAGCGGCGAGCTCATATACTATTACAGTGGAGGGTGCCGGTCCCTACGTGTGGCGTCACGGGTCATGTGGCTTCTTCAGGGGATGATAGAGGCACCCATACTTGTCTTTAAATAGATCAGGTAAAATTATTTAAAGACAAGTATGGATGCCCTCTATCATCCCCTGAAGAAGCCACGTGACCCGTGACGCCACGCGTAGGGACCGGCACCCTCCACTGTAATAGTATGCGAGCTCGCCGCTCGTCTGGATACTACTCATTCCCTGTTGTATTACTATGTGAGTACCCTTATGACACGTTTGAATAAAGCCCTTAATCTTTTAAAATACTACACTATGTGGCACCTTTGTTTTCCCTTTGGTCGCTATGCCTCCTGCATGGTCTGAGGTATACTGAATGACAGCTTGGGACCCAAGACTGACCCCCATAGGAGACATCATAAACACTGATTGACTCATGCTGTAACCTCAGTGTAGTGAGGTAAGGGGCCATTGCCCTCCATTGTAGGATTGCTGCATGAAGAGGACTGGTGTTTACACTTCACATTCTTCACTTATCTGAGGAAAGCGATGCTAGAATCTAGCTGCTGCCTTTACCATTTTATCATTGAGCACGTTTAAAGAAGCATTGGAACTGTTTGCTGCTGCACAAGTCACTTTTTCTTTGCATTTGAACATTGCTTGTACTTAAATGTGAGCACGGATTGCTGACACTGGACACTTTATTATATTTGTCACTTGCATTGGGATCTCTTAGGATATTCATAGTAACCTTACACTTGTGTGCGGTTTATTTTATTTTTATGTGCTTCATGTTTCAAACATATTTCTATTGTACTTTGCACTGTAGGTGAAGGATTTATATTGTTCTATTTATATTCAAATGCTTATATTATTTATCCATGCGTAGTTTTTATCTGCACTTTTTGCGATTTTTTACATTTGTCACTTGTATTGGGATCTCTTAGGACATTCATAGTAACCTTGCACTTGTGTGCGGTTTATTTTATTTTTATGTGTTTCATGTTTCAAACATATTTCTATTGTTCTTTGCACTACAGGTGAAGGATTTATATTGTTATTTATAATCAGATGCTTATGTTTTTTATTCATGCGTAGTTTTTATCTGCACTTTTTGTGATTTTTAAAGTTAGCACAACACGGAATATTAGTAACGTGGGATCAAGTTTAATATCACTTATTTACTGAGAATAGGCAATACGCCACTAAGTCACTAATATTCCATTATTATGACACGTTTACACTAGGATTAGCGCAGCACCATCCCCATTTTTATTTTTAGGCTATTATTAAGGACCAGGTTGGACCCCTCTCGGTGCAAGCTGCTTCTCCCCCTTTATCTCTCCCTTTTTTGCATGGTAGCGCAGGAATACTATACCTACTGAGAAAAAAATGTGTTTTTGTTTTTTAAAAAGGGATATTTATTATAGCAAAAAGTAAAAAATTGTGTTTTTTCAAACTTGTTGCTCTTCTTTTGTTTATAGCACAAAAAATAAAAACTGCAGAGGTAATCAAATACCACCAAAAGAAAGCTCTATTTGTGGGGAAAAAATGATAAAAATGTCTCATGGGTACAGTGTTGCATGACCGCGCAATTGTCATTCAAAATGTTACAGCGTTGAAAACTGAAAATTGGCCTGAACAGGAGGGGGGTGAAAATGCCCAGTATTGAAGTGGTTAAATTAATCTGTACTAGTTTTCTGGATATTCCATGCACATCAGCATTTATAATGGGTGACAAAAAAACAGCACTGTACAGTAATCAAGCTCTACTACATTACACAGAGTTTTCTGATCAGAGAAGAAAGACAGATCAGTGAGCTGCTTGCTGTTCCTTCATTATGCAGATTTACTGTTCATTTAAAGTGACTGGAATAGCTCTATATAGTGACTGCCGTAAAAAAAATCAGTTCTATGAAAGCTATGAAAAATTTTAGAAGCAATTATGACATTTTACCATATAAAAAGCAGCAAGTAAAAGTTATTATTGTTACAGTGAGGGAAAAAAGTATTTGATCCCCTGCTGATTTTGTATGTTTGCCCACTGACAAAGAAATGATCAGTCTATAACTATATAATTGTAGGTTTATTTTAACAGTGAGAGACAGAACAAACTTATCCGGAAAAACGCATTTAAAAAAAAAGTTATAAAGTAATTTGCATTTTAATAAGTGAAATAAGTATTTGGTCCCCAATCAGCAAGATTTCTGGCTCCCAGGTGTCTTCTATACAGGTAACAAGCTGAGATTAGGAGCACTCTTTTATACTGGTAACAAGCTGAGATTACGAGCACTCTTTTAAAGACACCTGTCCACAGAAGCAAACAATCAGATGCCAATCTCTCCACTATGGCCAAGACCAAAGAGCTGTCCAAGGATGTCAAGAACAAGTTTATAGACCTACACAAGGCTGGAATAGGCTACAAGAACATCGCCAAGCTTGGTCAGAGGGTGTCAACAGTTGATGCGATTATTCGCAAATGGAAGAAACACCAAATAACTGTTAATCTCCCTTGGTCTGGGGCTCCATGCAAGATTTCACCTTGTGGAGTTTCAATGATCAGAACGGTGAGGAATCAACTCAAGACTATACAGGAGAATCTTATCAATGATCTCAAGGCAGCTGGGACCATAGTCACTAAGAAAACTGATAACACACTACGTCGTGAACATCTGAAATCCGCCAGCGCCTCCAAGGTCCCCCTGCTCAAGAAAGCACATGTACAGGCCCATCTGAAGTTTGCTCATGAACATCTGAATGATTCAGAGAACTGGGTGAATGTGTTGTGGTCAGATGAGACCAAAATCAAGCTCTTTGGCATCAACTCAACTCGCCACGCTTGGAAGAGGAATGCTGCATATTAAACCCAAGAACACCATCCCCACTGTCAAACATGTAGGTGGAAACATTATGCTTTGGGGGCATTTTTCTGCTAAGGGGACAGGACAACTTCACTGCATAAAAGGGAGGATGGACGGGGCCATGTACCTGCAAATCTTGGGTGAGAACCTCCTTCCCTCGGCCAGGACATTAAAATTGGGTCGTGGATGGGTATTCCAGCATGACAATGACCCAAAACACACGGTCAAGGCAACAAAGGAGTGGCTCAAGAAGAAGCACATTAGGGTCCTGCAGTGGCCTAGCCGGTCTCCA